>NC_073270.2:53001484-53303906 GCF_029289425.2 Pan paniscus
TACGAATGTGCACAGCAGCACTATTCACAATAGGCAAGAGGTAGAAACAACTGACTGTCCATCAATGGACAAACTGAGGTATCCCACAATAGAACGTTACTGAGTCATAAAAGGAATGAAGTTCTGATACGTGCTGCAGTGTGGCTGACTTGAAAACATGATGCTAAGTTAAAGAAGCCAGACACAAAAGGCCCCATGTTCTTTCATTTCACTGAAACAAAATACCCAGAATAGGAAAGTCAGTTCAAACACAACACAAATTGGTGGTTGTTAGGGGCAGGCTGTGGGGTGAGAGGTAGGGGTAGAAGTTTGTGGGGGACGGGGAGTGGCTGTTTACTGGGTACAGGGTTTTATTTTGGAGTGACGGAAATGTTTTAGAACTAGACAGAGGTGGTGGCTGCACGGCACTGTGAATGCACTAAATGCCACTGATCTGTTCAAAATGGTAAATTTTATGTTATGTGAATTTGACCTCATTTTTTTAAAAGATCTCAGGGGGAGTAAATAGGAAGAAAATGTCTAAAATGGTTCAGGGCCGGGGCGGGGGGGGGCAATTAAAAGACTGGGCAATACTGCCCTGCCCATCATTTCCCACGGAGACCCCGTAAGCACTTCCCACAGGTCTCCCCACCATGTGCACAGCACCCTTCTTCCGGGGCACTCTCCACACAGCAGCCAGGGCAGAACCCCTGAAATGAGGGCATATTGCTCCATCACCTAAAAACATCCAGAGGCACCTCATTCCCCAGAATAAAATCCAACGTCCTCTCCAACCTCAAACCCAACCTTTCCTTTCTACCTCCTGGAATGTCCGGCCACAGTGACCTGAGGGCCACCCTGGAAGATCAAGTCTGTTCACACCTCAAGCCTTTGTGCCTGAGGTTGCCAAGGGAAGGCTTTCACGCCCACCCTAGATCACACTGGCTCGAATTCCTCCATGGTCAGGTCCCAGCTCAAACATCACCTCCTCGAAGGCCTCCCTTCTTGGCCACCTAAACTGGCCCAAGTGTCTCTGGCCTACTGTCTTCCTTTTGACCTGAAAATATTGGCCCTGAAAGAGCAGGATCTGCGCTGGCCAGCAGGCATCCAGGATACCTCTGGATGCTTATCAGGTGCCTAATACATTTACTGAATGAGCAGTGCATAAAATAATTGAAGAAGGAGGTTTCCATTTCTCTTCTCACTGCTGTAGTCATGATAAGCAAAAAACAAACAATGACGAGGCCGGTCACGGTGAGTCTCGACTGGTCCAACACTTCGGGAGGCGGAGGCAGATGCATCACTTGAGGTCAGGAGTTTGAGACCAGCCTGGCCAACATGGTGAAACCCCGTCTCTTTTTTTTTTTTTTCTTCAGAAGGGAGTCTCGCTCTCTCACCCAGGCTGGAGTGCAGTGGTGCGATCTCGGCTCACTGCAGGCTCCGCCTCCCGGGTTCACGCCATTCTCCTGCCTCAGCCTCCCGAGTAGCTGGGATTACAGGCGCCCGCCACCATGCCCGGCTAATTTTTTGTATTTTTAATAGAGATGGTGTTTCACCATGTTAGCCAGGATGGTCTCGATCTCCTGACCTCATGATCCGCCCAAAGTGCTGGGATTACAGGTGTGAGCCACCGCGCCCGGCCCTGGTGAAACCCCGTCTCTACTAAAAATACAACAAGTAGTCAGGCGTGGTGGTACACGCCTGTAACCCCAGCTGTTCAAGAGGCTGAGGCAGGAGAATCGCCTGAACCTGGGATGCGGAGGTGGCAGTGAGCCGAGATCACACCACTACACTCCAGCCTGGGTGACAGAGACTCCATCTCAAAAAAAAAGAAAGAAAAAGAAACAATGACAACCAGATAAAACCTTTTTCATACAAAAATATCAAACAATCTCCCCCATGTTATACACCTACTAAACACAAGGTGCTTGCTAAAAGAGTGATTAACAATCCAAAGAAGAGATATGACAAGGCCGGGCGCAGTGGCTCACACCTGTAATCCCAGCACTTTGGGAGGCCAAGGCAGGCAGATCACCTGAGGTCAGGAGTTCGAGACCAGCCTGGCCAACATGGCAAAACCCCTCTCTACTAAAAATAAAAAACCAGCCAGGTGTGGTGGCACATGCCTGTAATCCCAGCTACTTGGGGGGCTAAGGCAAGAGAACTGCTTAAACCTGGGAGGCGGAGGTTGCAGTGAGCCGAGATCACGCCACTGCACTCCAGCCTGGGCAACAGAGTGGGACTCCATCTCAAAAAAAATAAATAAATAAAAATAAAAAAACAGATATGACTAAGCAGATCACAAAAAAATCCAAGTCAATATACATGAGGGTGTGGGTGGTACTGGCATGGAGGCCAGAGATGGTGCTCAGCATCCTAGGTGCACAGAACAGCCTCACAATACAGAATTATCTGGCCTTAAATGTCAATGGTCCTGAGGTTGAGAAAAACCTGCTTCGAATCACTCCAGACATTTCAAAAGCAAAAAGACTTGGAAATGCTTGTTTCAATTAAAACTTTGAAACAGATGCCAATCCTTTTATAAAGCCATACATTTTGCCCAAAGGAAGAACTAATTAATTGCCTCTGAAGTCACAAATAATTTAACCAGATTTCATATTTTGATGTACAATTCACAAGTGTGGGCTGAAACACATCATTTATTATCTACA
The DNA here is from genome assembly GCF_029289425.2 of Pan paniscus. Lineage (NCBI taxonomy): Eukaryota > Metazoa > Chordata > Mammalia > Primates > Hominidae > Pan > Pan paniscus. Next base: position 53,004,136 of record NC_073270.2, read on the forward strand.
TTTACAAAATCCTAGCCTGCGTGAAGGGTTGTTCTGACTACAGTAGGAAACATGAGCCTTGGAATTAAATTAGGAAAAAAATGCCCCTTCCCTCCCATGCACCCCAGCACTCTGGGTGGGGTGGAGAGGCAGAGTGAATGATTCACGCTAAATGTCCTCCAGTTATAAAACCTCAGAAACAACCTGTATGTTCAAAGTGCCGCACCTTGCACAACTCCTATGGTGCCATGCACAGATGAGCAGAGCATGGCCAGATGGTCTAGGATGGGTCAGGATGTGTTGGTAAAAATGCTGTTTTGAAGGATTATTCACTAACACAGAAACACATATTCAGAATACAAGGCTATGGACCAGGCATGGTGCCTCATGCCTATTATCCCAGCATTTTGGGAGGCTGAGGCAGGCAGATGGTTTGAGCCCAGGAGTTTGAGACTAGCCTGGGTAACATAGCAAGACATCATCTATACTAGGTGTATAGCTAGGTGTGGTGGCGCACACCTGTACTCCTAGCTACTCAGGAGGCTGAGGCAGCGGGGACTGCTTGAGCCCAAGAGTTGAAGGCTACAGTGAGCCATGATCACACCACTGAACTCCAGCCTGAGTGATAGAGTGTGACCCTGTCTCTTTAAAAAAAAAAAAAAAAAAATCCCAGCTACTCGGGAGGCTGAGGCAGGAGAATCGCTTGAACCCAGGTGGTAGAGTTTACAGTGAGCCAAGATCGCACCATTGCACTCCAGCCTGGAAGACAAGAGTGAAACTCCATCTCAAAAAAAAAAAAAAAAAAAAAAAGTTTTTTTGAATGTATAAAAATAAAAAATTAAAAAAGAATACAAGGTTAAGCTTTAAAAAAATAAATTCTACAGTCTACACCAGACATTGCAAACAGGTGATCCATGAACCAAGGAGTTCACAGGTGCATTTAATGTGATGTAGCTTTTATTTATTTAAAAATGTGAGCCAGTACATAAAAGTTGATAGCTGGGTGTGGTGGTACGTGCCTGTAGCCCCAGCTACTCAGGAGGCTAAGGCGGGAGGATCGCTTAAGCCCAAGAGTCTGAGACCAGCCTGGGCAACATAGTGAGGACCCTGTCTCTTTAAAAAAAAAAAAAGAAAAAGAAAAAAGAAAAAGCTGGAGTAGTTCCCATTTTTTTTAATTTGAGGGTTCTCTTGAAAAAACAGAAATCGGCCAGGTGCAGTGGCTCACGCCTGTAATCCCAGCACTTTGGGAGGCAGAGGCGAGCAGATCACGAGGTCAGGAGATCGAGACCATCTTGGCTAACATGGTAAAACCCCGTCTCTACCAAAAATACAAAAAATTAGCCGGGCATGGCGGCAGGCACCTGTAGTCCCAGGTACTCGGGAGGCTGAGGCAGGAGAATGGCGTGAACCCGGGAGGCGGAGCTTGCAGTGAGCCGAGATCGCACCACTGTACTCCAGCCTGGACGACAGAGTGAGACTCCGTCTAAAAAGAAAAAAAAAAAGAAAGAAAAACCAGAAATCTCTCAATACAGAGCCCATACTCCTATGTGGCAAGAACCAGCAGGAGGAAAAGGTCCCTGGTCTCTTTCAGAAAGGCACAACTCTCTAGCTCAGCGTCTTGGGAGCTCATGACCTATTAGCCGTGTGTAACACTTATGGGTAACATGGGCGTGTAAAACTTACCCAAGAGCTACTGACTCTTCTGATACATGGTGCATGCTAGCATTTGCCCTATTGTATTTCCTTATGAAAGAGCTGCTTATCATTGTAGCACTAAAGTAGCCCCAAGCTGCTGTAGTACCTCTAGCATGCACTATGTATCAGAAGAGTCCGTACCCCTTGGGTTAAGTGTTATACACCCATATGCACACACAAGCACACGATGTGTAACAGGTATGGAAAGAAACGTATGTCTGCTTTCATTCATCCTAGTCTCTACCTACCACTCCCCAACCTCACTCACTGCCATATCTGCCTGATCCCTGTATGTGAGCTTTCAGCTTAACAGTAGGACTTATAACCACATATAAAAAGCTCTGGAAACACAATCTAAGGGCTGGCTGTGAGAGGTGAGATTCTCAGTGACTTTATTTCATTGACTGATCGATTGAGATGGAGTCTCGCTCTGTCTCCCAGGCTGGAGTACAGTGGCATGATCTCAAGCTCACTGCAACCTCCGCCTCCCGGGTTCAAGTGATTCTCCTGCCTCAGCCTCCTGTGTAGTTGGGACTGCAGGCGTGTGCCACCATGCCTGGCTAAGTTTTTGTACTTTTAGTAGAGACGGGGTTTCGCCATGTTGGCCAGGCTGGTCTCAAACTCCTGACCTCAAGTGATCCTCCCACCTCAGCCTCCCAAAGTGCTGGAATTACAGGCATGAGCCACTGCACCCAGCCATCAGTGACTTTAAATTCTGTAATAAAGAACTAATTTATGACAAAAACATATTGATTTCACAATTATAAAAAAAGGGGGGGAGTAATATGAAAACTCTTTTTTTTTTTTTTTTTTGAGACAGAGTCTCACTCTGTTGCCCAGGCTGGAGTGCAGTGGTGCGATCTCGGCTCACTGCAAGCTCTGCCTCCCGGATTCAAGCAATTCTCCTGCCTCAGCCTCCCAAGTAGCTGGGATTACAGGCACATGCCACCACGCCCAGCTAATTTTTTGTATTTTTAGTAGAGACGGGGTTTCACCGTGTTAGCCAGGATGGTCTCAATCTCCTGACCTCGTGATCCGCTTGTCTCGACCTCCGAAAGTGCTGGGATTACAGACGTGAACCACCGCACCCGGACCCTCTTTCCTTTCTTAAATGGTAACTCACAGTGTAGCTACCAGACCAAAGGACCATTAGCCCAGAGGGTGGTGAATGTCAGGCCCCCCGACTCTGACCCTAATACATATTAATAACTTACATCCAGATCGCGCAAACAAATACCGGTGAAGGTAACCATTCTGGCCAGGAGGTCTATATAAAGGGGGAACTACAAAAATCACTGAGAATATTAACCACTTAGGCCGCCTAGCTAGCAAGATTATAGGACACTGTGAGTTAAAGGCTTCTGGCTGAGCAAAGTGCTTCTTAGAAAGCTAAATATCCAGTTCTAAGGATTATAGGCACACAGCTCTGAGTTCTCCAATCTTCTAAACAAAAACAAGATTTCTACACTGTTGTACAAGTTTTATGCAATAACATTTCAATCTGTAGTTTTATGTTACTGGTTACAAAACTTTCACTGGTGAGGCTACTATATTATTTTCTATTCTATGACATGGCAATTATTTTACACGATTTTGGGTGAACTACTGTCTTATCTCAATTATATTATCCTGACTGTGGAAGCATTTTAATACAAATTTCCCATCTCCCTCCACTAAATGCTATTATCACTGCTAACAGCAGATGGCAGTAGGGTGCAGAGAAAGGAAACAGGTATGGATGCAGAATCTGGCTGTGGGGACTTTCACACCTCCCTTACACTCTGCATGGCTCTCAATTTGCCTTCTGTAAAATGTGAAGACTGACTCAGTTTCTTCTAATCCTCTTAGTCTGTAATAGTGGTTGGCAAACTATAGCTCAAGGGTCAAATTGGGCATATCACCTGTTCCTGAGGGGCCTGCAAGCGAAGAAAGGTATTTTAACATTTTTTTAATGGTTGGGGGGAAAAGAATTAATAGCTCATGAAACATGCCACTTATATGAAATTTAAATTCCAGTGTCTGGACACCTCGGGAGACTGAGGCGGGCGGATTACCTGAGGTCAGGAGTTTCAGACCAGCCTGGCCAACATGGTGAAACCCTGTCTCTACTAAAAATACAAAGAACATCTGGGCATGGTAGCGCATGCCTGTAATTCCAGCTACTCGGGAGGCTGAGGTGGGAGGATTACTTGAACCCAGGAGGTGGAGGTTGCAGTAAGCCGAGATCGTGGCACTGCGCTCTAGCCTGGGCAACAGAGCAAGACTTCATCTCAAAAAATATAAAAATTTAAATAAATAAATAAATTCCGGTGTCCATTAAAAAAGTTTTAACTGTCTATGGTTGCTCTATTTTCTTCTATCTAGCTAGCTGTTTATTGAGCTAGGGTCTCACTCTATTGTCCAGGCCGGAGTGCAGTGGCACAATCACAGGTCATTGTGGCCTCAAACTCCTAGGCTTAATTGATCCTCCCAGCTCAGCCTCCTCAGTAGCTGGGACTACAGCAGCTTGTGGCTACGTTAGTGCAACAATGACTAAATAGTTGCAGAGTTGGAAAAAAGACCCAAAAAGCCTAAAATATATACTATCTAGCCCCTGACAGAAAAGGGGGCAATTTGTAAGAGTAAAATAATTTTCAATATCACTCTCTCTTCCTACACTACACATTGGCTAATTCATGATTAGTAAAATGACCTAAGCACATACCAGCAAGGAGATTATATTTTAGGAAAGGGACTTTAAAGTCTACTCAAATGGGGGATTCGACTAACTTCTCACCTAAAAAGCACTCAAAGAATGAGGTATTTTTCCAGGAAGTCTGATGTCATTTATCTTTCTCCTTTTGTACCTCCCAAGGGAAGACAGAAGCTAAATTAAACACATTATCCCTGTTCTTATATTCCTACAAAACTGAATTTTTTGAAATGTGCAGGAGAACCAATGGTCATATATATGCCATGTTTCATTTTACTAGTTATGTATTAATTTCACATATATTAGGAAAAGCCACAACAAGCAATTTAAACACACGAGCCTATACATTGTGTTTAGCTTAGGACAAAGCTGCGTTACAATTTTCATATTTAAGCATGTAATAAAATACGGCAGAAAACCATGGCAATGAAAGTTCAGGCAACACTAATTCACAAAGTCGCTGCCAAGGTTAAAATTTTAAACATTTCCTGAAAAGCATGCTCTTTATGGGAATTAATGTGCCGAAGGGTTTGTGTAATTAAGTACCATGTTTTGTGAACTTGGCTTAAATGGAACCGTGTCATGAAACAAAGTAAGCTTTTAAGGACTCTGGTCAGAAACAAGGGGGTAAAAAGGAAGACTTTTCTGAAACTGTGTCAACACAAATTATGTCAATTCCAAAACAAAACTCTATGACTCAACCATGAGTGTCTAGGACCACACGGCTATGAATCAGAACTAGAGAAAGATATAGACTGCAGCCTTTATTTTACAGAACCAAAAGCCACAGGCTCTCTCTACCCCTCCTACCACCATCTGGGGAGCAGCTAGAAGCAGTTCTTGAAAATAACCCAAGGAAAAGAAAAAAGAAAAAAAATTTCCCAAGAAACAACACAAGCAAAGTCAGTAGAATTATTTGAGTTCACAACTAAGTCCTCATTATTTTAACTTTTGGGGACATTCATGGTATCCTGAAGAACTGATGCTTGCTCCTTAAAGAATTCCTGTGTGAAGGAAGGGAGTGAGGGAGAGAGGGAGGGAGAGAGAGAGACCAAGGAAGGAAGTGAGTGTGAAAGGCTGTCCAAGGCTTTAGGCCAGAAGCCTAAAGCTGGTACTCCAACCTGCTTTATTCATTCTGGAAAATCTTCTAAGACATCTTAAACTGACATTTAATAATTGGAGATTTTACTTAAAAACCTGACATTTAAGAATTGGAGGTTTTACTTAAAAACTCAGACTTTCGGCCAGGCCCAGTGGCTCACACCTGTAATCCCAGCACTTTGGGAGCCCAAGGCGGGTGGATCACTTGAAGTCAGGAGTTCGAGACCAGCCAGGCCAACATGGTGAAACCCTGTCTCTACTAAAAATACAAAAATTAGCTGGACGTAGTAGTGCGCGCACCTGTAATCCCAGCTACTCGGGAGGCTGAGGAACGACAATCACTTGAACCCAGGAGGTGGAGGTTGCAGTGAGCTGAGATGGTGCCACTGCACTCCAGTCTGGGTGACAGAGCGAGACTGTGTCTCCAAAAAACAAAACAAAACAAAACAAAACACAACACAACTATTAAAAGATATGACCTTTAAGGGAATGGGATCACACTGGGAAGACAGAGTACTATTATTATTTTTTACCTTTTTTTGTTTTTGTTTTTTGAGACAGGGTCTCACAAGGGGTCACACTTTGCCCAGGCTGGAATACAACAGCGCAATCATAGCTCACTGCAGCCTCAACCTCCCAGGCTCCGGCAATCCTCCCACCTCAACTATAGTCCCAGAGTAGCTAGGACTATAGACACACGCCACCACGAGCAGCTAATTTTTGTATTTTTGGTAGAGACAAGGTTTTTGCCATGTTGCCCAGGTTGGTCTGGAACTCCCGAGCTAAAGCAATCTGACTGCCTTGCCCTCCCAAAGTGCTGGGACTACAGGCATGAGCCACGGCGCCTGGTCAAGTATTATTTTTTATCATATGTGTTTCTCTAAGATTTGCACTGTTTAGTATGAATGTAGGGTTTTGACAGAAAAATACAATTTCAACTAAAACAAAATTATTTGTGTTATGGAAAGTCAATAATCCAAAATGCAGTGACATCTGAACAGAACTCCACAAGATTTCTGGCCATCTCCATCTACTTCTAGGTATAACCTCCAGGTGGCCTTTTGGGGACACTTTTCTCATTTCTGGGTTACTAGCAGCAAGAACTCCACTGGTGACTTCTTGAAAATCTGCTCTGTGGCCCCCTACAGCTCCCCACGATTGGTTGATGCTCACCTGCTTGGGCCCACCAGGTGTGCACCCATGGGAAACCCCCGTGTCCAAGGGGCCTCCTCCCCGCTCCCCCGCACGGAGCTGACCTGTGCTCTTATCCAGGAAGTCCATGGACTCCTCGCTCGCACTGAAGTGGCTCGACGTGGCCTTCTTCTCAGCATCCTGCTCCACGTCGGAGCCCGTGTGCACAGAAGAGTTTGTGCTCATGGGGGAACGCGGCATATCCGACAAGGAAATCCGGCGGCCTGTGCCCCCACTCAGCACAGGCTTGCTCATCAGGATCTTGGGGGATGCCGTCATGTCAAAGTTGAGCTTGACCTTCTCCTGCTTGTCTATCTTGGCAGTGCCGGCGCTGGGGTTGGTGGGATCGAGCAGCATTTGATACTGGCTGTTGGGTGTGTAGGGTGTCCTAAATGGAGAGTAATTAAAAACCCCAAACTTCCTGCGGATGTTCTCCACGTAAACCTCCATCTCTTGCATGGCACTGTTGAAGATGCTCTTAGTCTTTTTCACAGAAAAAGGAATTTCTTTAGACATGAGGTAGCAATTATTTATTGGAACCCAGGCCCTGGAAGGGCAAAAGATAAAGAGAGTTTAAGTCAACTTCAGTAATTTCCAAGATTGCTTTTTTCTTGATGTGAACCAAATTAGCCAAGCATGTTTGCCAAGATTCTTATTCCATTAAAAAAAAAAAAAAAAAAAAAAAAAACTTGGTTTGAAGGATTAATTAATGATCCATTTAACAAGCATGTTCTACCATAACAGAACATGAGTAACAAAACTTTAGCGAAAACATTTAAAAGTGCAATAGACTTAGTCATTGTGAGCCACTAAAGAAACAATCCTCTTTGGTTTTCTCTTAGTAGAGAAAAATAAATCAGCCACTGCATCCGACAACACCTCTGAAAAGAGACTTATTCCTCAGGTCACACTCAGACATAAAAAGCTTCTTTTTCCCATTGCCATTTGAAATAGGAACAGAAGGAAACTTTGGAATACTGCATCCCTAAAAGGAGGTACATGTTTTTGAATGTAAGATAATTCACACAGAAAATCACTGAAAAAGGAGCCCATTCGCCTCCAGGCGTGCACTTTCCACCTCCCATCCCAGGCCAGTTCCATCTTCCTAACATCCATACCCCACATTCCAATTTTGCTCTGCAAAGACCCATGACAGCATGTTTTTGCAGAACAAACAATGCCAGCAGCAGCTTTTCTAGAACCAGAGCCAGTGGCCCCCAGGGGAGGTGGAAACACCACAACCGCTGCTGCGGGTGACCACGTAGCTGATACAGGGACATCCCAGAAATAACTTGGCTACCATGTATGATCTGCTGGCCTCAACCCAGTTTCTGGCTGGAAAAACTAGTGAGAATAAGCTTTCCAAGGAAGGCTTTTGTGGGGGATTTTTTGTTTGTTTAATTAATTCATTTTATTTATTTATTTATTTATTTATTTATTTATTTATTTGAGACAGTCTCGCTCTATTGCCCAGGCTAGAGCACAGTGGCATGATCTCAGCTCACTGCAACCTCCATCTCCTGGGTTCAAGCAATTCTCCTGCCTCAGCTTCCCAAGTAGCCAGAACTGCAGGTGTGTGCCACCACGCCCAGCTAATTTTTGTATTTTTAGTAGAGACGGTGTTTCACTATATGTTAGCCGGGCTGGTCTTGAACTCTTGACCTCGTGATCCACCCACCTCAGCCTCCCAAAGTGCTGGGATTATAGGTGTTAGCCACCATGCCCAGTCTTTTTTGCTTGTTTTTTTAAGAGACAAGGTTTCCCTCTGTCACCCAAGCTGGAGAGCAGAAGTATGATCAAGGCTCACTACAGCCTCAAACTCCTGGACTCAAGGAATCCTCCCAGATCAGCCTCCCAAGTAGCGGAAGTACAGGCACGCGCCACAACACACCCAGATAATTTTTTAACTTTTGTATACTTTTGTAGAGATGGGGTCTCGCTACATTACCCAGGATGGTCTTGAACTCCTGAACTCAAGCAATCCTCCCACCTTGGCCTCCCCAAGAGCTGGTATTATAGGTGTGAGCCGCTGCACCCAACCTCCAAGGTGGCCTTTTAGATTTCACAGACCACAAACTGAAGCCCGGTAGAAAGCAGTGGGGAGCAAAGGGGACTTTGCAGAAGCAGAAAACTCACGTCTGGTGGAAAGGGGGAAAGCAGTATCTACTCAGTTGCGATCCAAAGCAACCATGTAGGAATCTGGACCCAATACTGCCACGTTTTCCAATATTTTAAAGAGAAGAAGACAAAATAGACTTCTTATGTTACATTTTACCCCCATTTCAACAGTTGGCATCTAAGAGAAAACAACCCAGGAGAAATAAAGCATATCCCTGGGACCGAATTCAGAATACAGGCGGATTGTTTGCAAGTCTCGGTGATACCAGATCGTAACACAAACTAAAACTAAACACCCCAAAAATATCGATCTGCTCTATCAGAGGGCTGGAAATCACCAGCTTCTCATCCATTCTGACTGCTGTCTTTCTCCTGAGACCTGAAGAACCGTATCTCCAGCAAGAGGGGCAGAGCGGAACAGAAGCCAGATGCTAGATGCTCTCAAGGTAAGAGTTTGCCTCACGGTGAGATTCTGCGTTCAAAGTGAGCGGGCACAGATCAGGACTACTAGACAGGACAGATCTGAGAAGGCATCGGGGTCTCCAGGGCTGTCCCAGGGCAAATGACTCCCCTTCCTGAGCTAGCCTCAGCTCTGTCACCGAGAAAAAGGAGAGTGAGTCCTTCTCTGGAGAATCAAGAGGCAGGGCCACCAGGAGCTTATCACCAGTTGGTCCTGGTATCATAACCTCGCCCCCCTGACCTGCTCCACACCCACCTCACCCACACACTTTTGTCCGGTATCCAAGGCGCTCACTGTTCCCTTCCCCCAACTAGTTTCCATGAAATTGCTTGGCAGGGAAGGAAAAGAGTCTCTTTTCTTTAAAACAAGTCCAAGGCTGGGCATGGTGACTCACACCTATAATCCCAGCACTTGGGGAGGCGGAGGCAGGAGGATCACGTGAGGTCAGGAGCTTGAGACCAGTCTGGCCAACACGGTGAAACCCCATCTCTACTAAAAATGGAAAAATTAGCCGGATGTGGTGGCACGCCCCTGTAATCCCAGCTACTCAGGAGGCAGAGGTGGGAGAATTGCTTGAACGAGCCACTGCACTCCAGCCTGGGCAACAAAGCGAGACCCTGTCTCAAATAAATAAATAAATAAAACAAGCCTGGGTGACAGAGCAAGACCCCCCCTCTTAAATAAATAAATAAATAAATAAATAATAAAACAAGCCCAGGAAGTATTTCAAGCGAAATTAGATTTGCTTGACAAAATACAGTCTCTGCGGGGGACAATATCTAGTTTCACATTATCTCACATCTAACCCCACGGTGGCTTCTCCCTAGCTGTGTGACCCTAGGCACTCTCTGACCTTAAGTTTTCTTATTGATAAAATAGACATAAAAGCAGCTTCTACAAAAAAGCACTTAAAACACTGCCCAGTACATAAAAGGCAATTGGTTGGTGTCCGCTTTTTTTTTTTTTTTAACTCTGCAGGCATTTAATAAAATATTTCCTACATTTTTATATGACTGTGCATCTATAAAACAAAACCAGGCCAGGCACAGTGGCTTACGCCTGTAATCCCAGCACTCTGGGAGGCCAAGGCAGATGGATCGGTTGAATCCAGGAGTTCAAGACCAGCCTGGGCAACATGGCAAAACCCCATCTCTACTGAAAATACAAAAAATTAGTTGGGCGTAGTGGCACATGCCTGTAGACCCAGCTACTTGGGAGGCTGAGGCAGGAGAATGGCTGAATCCGGGAAGGGGAGGCTGCAATGAGCCGAGAGCTCGCCACTGCACACACCAGCCTAGGTGACAAACCAAGACTCTGCTCCAAAAAAAAAAAAAGAATGGTGGTCAGAGACTCCCTGCCCAAAGCCTACTAAAACATCCCAAGACCTCCAAAGTTGTTTGTCTACCACTGTGGAAGGTCCTGAACAACTCCCTCCAGGGGATCCCCTCTCCCAAAACAAGCCCAACAACACGGTGCACTCCCTTAAAGCAGGTGCTGAGAGGGGCTTCGAAACTGGTGACCATCAGACCCATGCTGCTTTCTTTTTCACAAACAGAAGGAGGCCAGCTTCCACGACAGCTCTCATCCAGAACCAAGACCTAAACACACAAAAGGTTTTGGGAAACAGCTTCTGCACACAGAGCTGGCCAACTCACACGCCGTCCTTCATGCTCTGTAAGCCACCTTCAGTCGCTGTCTGACGGGTGAGAGATGGAGGTCCCTGCAGAGCAGTCACAGCTGAGAGACTAGAGCCATCAACCATAAGGGTCTGGGAATATTGGGTGCAAGGGGGTAGGTATTATTTTTTCCCATCCTGCCTGTGTCCTAAGTATATCTACTCATACTGTATTACTGTATCAACCTATAGAGTAAGAATCCCAAATCATCAAGATGGTTCACATTTGTCATGCTCTGATGAAGAGGAGGGATGTACAGCCTGTCACCAATTCCTCCTGCTCTTCAAATAAAAAACAAACTCCTGCCTACCCCTCTGACTCCAGCTGTGAGCATCCTCTCCTCCCTGACCCTGTTTAAACCCCACTATCCTCCCAGCATTTCCTGAACCCTCTCAGCCTCAGCCCTTCCCCTCCCGACCTCTGCTCTTCCTGGTCCCTCATCCCAGATCTTCACACCAGGCCCCCACCACTACCTCCTGACCTGAGATTATCTTGCCTATTAGTTCACTTGTGTATCATCCTTCTTCCCCGCTAGGATGTCAGCCTTCACATGGGCAGAAACATTTGAATCACCAGCTTCCACTACACAGGCTGGCACGCAGCAGGCATCAAATATGTATTTCTTTGAATGAAGGAATAAAGGAATTAAAGTCAAGGTGCAATACTTCCTACCAAATCCAGCACCATCTCAATAATTTCCATTTTGTCTTCTGACAGTGGACCATTGGGATTCCTAGTAAATGAGTTTGCAAATGACTTGGGAATTCACTCTTTTGGTCTGCAAGACGACTAGCAAAATTTAACAGGGGAAACCAATTTTCAGCTTCTGGACACTCTGTGTGTGTACATAATTTGTAGTATATATATTTTAAGTAGTCTCGCTACATACTAACACGCTTTCTCAAACTGATTGGTAGGGTTTCAAAAGGGTCTTTGCCTTACTTAATCATAACTTGATAAAAGAGAACTAAGATATTAACCGCTGCTCATCTCTGCCTACCTGTTGTTCTCAAGCACACAGCAGGCTCTGCTCTACAGGGAACTGCTATTAGCTGGAATAATTCACTCTGCCGTGTACGGAGGGAAAGGGGAGGGCAGGAAGGCTGGGAGGGAGGGCTCACACCTGTCAAAACAGCAACCCCTTCCCACTGTAGCTTCAGAGAAAAGGGAACAGGAGAGAACTACTCAGCATGATGATAAGAGATTCATTTACTGGCAATCTAGGAAACTACTTCTATTCTTTGAAAGAATGATTTGGAAAGCAGTTTCCATGGAGGTTTAATTTACTTCAGAAACCCCCTCCCAAAAAATCAAACCAAAACAAAAAAGAACAGCAGCACTTCAAACAGCCACAGAACCCATTCCAATGTTGGTTTCATCAACAGACCCAGTAAAGTAAGATGATTTTCTAACACACCTGAGAAAACTGTAGCCCACGCCATTACCAAGCTTAACATACCACAGGAAATTTATTTCAACAACAAGATCAATGGTTGGTATCATGACAATAATGAGAATAATAGCTACAGCCTCCACTTCTTTTCTTATCTAATAACAGTATCAAAGTTCAGTGAAAGCTACATGCTCCAAGCCTGTTATTAACTCCCACCTGTCATGTTGTCCAAAGAATCGGGCATCGACCTGCCCGTCTTTATCCCTCAGAGCTTTTGCAGGCCAGAATGGAAACCCCTTCAGTTTGGCCCAGACCAAAGGATGTGGATTGCTCTAGGAAAAGAAAAACAAGATCCAGAGTTTGTACATATTTGACAGCAAGATGCCCACTAAAGTTTGGTATGTGAGGATGAAGCAGGACCGTGGGACACAGGCCATGAGTGGAAAAAGAGTTTCAAGCAGGGTCGGCCCGTGTGGTATTCCCTAAAAGGTGTGTGGCCAAGACACCTGGACAAAACTGCAAATGGAGTTAAATGGTGAAATCAAAAGCTGAATGAAGTCCAGGCATGGTGGCTCACGCCTGTAATCCCAGCACTTTGGAAAGCCAATGCGGGTGGATCACCTGAGGTCAGGAGTTCGAGACCAGCCTGGCCAACATGGTGAAATCCCGTCTCTACTAAAAACAGAAACATTAACCAGGCGTGGTGGCACATGCCTGTAGTCCCAATTACTCAAAAGGCTGAGGCAGGAGAATCACTTGAACGCAGGAGGTGGAGGTTGCAGTGAGTCAAATCACGCCACTGCACTCCAGCCAGGGCGACAGATCGAAACTCCATCTCAAAAAAAAAAAAAAAAAAAAAAAGAAAGATGAGAAAACCAGGGTTGGATTCTAGCTGTACCATTATTATCTGGGCAGGCACGAGCAAGACATTTCACCTTTCTGTGCAACATACACAGAGACAATGACACCAATACCTTCTGTTTTTGGATTAAATGTGCATCATACCTAGCATCTAATAAGGGGCAGTATTTTGCTACCTTTATTCTTTATTAAAGGCTTAGCTATTCCGGTGTTAATCTCCAAAAGCACGAAGAGATGCAAAGTATATTTTCTCAACTTTCCTCGCCTAATCTTGCCTCCAAACCCACTCCAACCCGCCAACCCCACCCCCAACACACACACCAGTGCATCCCAACAATGTACTTCTCTCTGCAGAACCCCAGCTTGGAAAAGGCAGATCCACAGGGAAACTAGGGTGACTTTATTTCCCCCAAGAACCATGTTTCGGAGGGACTATGGAGTTAATCCAGGGAAGTATTTTCAAACCTCTTAAAATAGAACCAACATGATTTGTAAATCCACACTGATTTAAGCTCATCTTATTATCTGAACAGCTTTGCTGCATCCCACATCTCTGATGAGCTCCCTTTTATGCTGCACCTTGCAGTCTGCCCAGGCTAATCAACCCAGGAAACCATGATGCTATCTCTGGCACATGAACTTTCAGCCTAAGAGGTTTATCCTACCTAGATTACTTTCCTTCTGCCATAATTTTATCAGCAAAAAATTATCTTAAAACTCCATCCAAAGTTTCATCTAATAAGCCACCTGGAAAAAGCTGTCTCAGGGTAGTCATCCAAGGCACAGGGTTCAGTAAATGAAATAAGCAAAGTAAATCCAACTTACACAAGGCTCACAAAACCAGTTATCTCGTTTTTGGCAAGCAGCTAGATAACATTCTGGACATACTTCGATTTCATTCATCTGTAAAGCAAAAATACATTAGAATGTGTCACCCCAGGGGTGGATATCTTGTGGACCTCAATCAATGCTTGATGATTTTGAAGGTTAAGATGTTTTAAAGTCCCATAGAGGGAACACCTTGGAGATGAATCCAACCACTATGTATCGCTCCCAATGCTTACACCCAGTCCAAGCCACCGTCCTTTCTCTCTGGACCAATGCAACAGCTAACTCCCCACGTCACCCACTTCCACTCTTACCCCCATTACAGACATTCCCTGCAGAGCAGCCACAGCCACCGTTTTTTTTTTTTCCTCCAGAGTCTCACTCTGCTGCCCAGGCTGGAGTGCAGTGGCCCGATCTGGGCTCATTGCAACTTTCGCTTCCCGGGTTCAAGCAATTCTCATGCCTCAGCCTCCCAAGTAGCAGAGATTACAGGCGTGCACCACCACGCCCAGCTAATTTTTGTGTTTTTAGTAGAGACAGGGTTTTGCCATGTTAGCCAGGCTGGTCTCAAACTCCTGGCCTCAAGCGATCCACCCGTCTCAGCCTCCCAAACTGCTAGGATTACAGGTGTGAGCCACCACGCCCAACCCAGAGCCACCTTTTATAGACATAAATCTGTTCTTGTCCTTCCCCGGCTTAAAAGCCCCCAGTGACTTCCCATTATACCCAGTAGTTCTCTGTCAGAGCACTTTAACCATTCCCCCCACCCACAGGGATCACATAGCAATGTCTAGAGGCATTTTTGATTGTCACAAGTAGCCCGAAGGAGGGATGCGGGACTACTGGAATCTAAGAGGTACACAATAGTCCCTGCAACAAAGAATTCTCCAGCCCTAAGTGTCAGCAGTACCAAGCTGAGAAACTAACAATAAGTCTAATGACCTGACAGGTTCCCTCAAAGCCACATGTGATCTGGCCCCAGCCCACCTGTCTCGGCTCACCTTGCAGCAATTCCGCTCCCCAACCCCTTCCAGCCACTCTGGCCTGCTCTGCTTGCCAAGCTCAATTCTATGTCCAGAGTAGCTAATTAATACCATGTTGCCCTATTTCAGCTCCACTGACGACAATCCGAAAATTCAATTAACTTATTTATTGTCCTTTTCTCTCATAAGAAAGTACATTCCCCTAGAATAACATTGTGGCTTAGAGTCAAAGATCCCAGAAGCTCCCTTCTTGGATCTCAAGTCAGACTCCACCATTTACTAGCTCTGTGACTTTAGGGTAAGCTGCTTCTCTTCTCAGAGCCCCCATATGTTGATCTATTGAAGAGAAAAAAAAGCAGCACCCACCACAAAGGGCTGTTATAAGAAATTAAATGAGATAAATGTAAAGTGCTTCAAGTGACAGAGTAATCAATATTGCCCATTAACATTTACTGAAGACTTAGAGTGTGCTGGTATCATTCTAAGAATTCTGTAAGTATTAACTCATTGTATTCCTTACACCTCGTGAGATAAAAAAAAAAAAATGAGGCCCCAAAAAGTTGAGTAACCTGCCCAAGGTCTTACAGCAACAAAGTGGCATGGTCAGGATTTGAACCCAGGTAGTCGGGCTCCAAAGCCCATGCAGGTCACCACTGCACTGATATTTGTTATTCCTTTCTACCACTATCTGCCTTATTCTTCTCTTTAACTCTTATCATCATGCAAGGTGCCACATATTTAACAGGTGCTCAATAATTATAAGACTAACAGATTTCACAGGTCAGCGAGTAAGTAAGCGAATGAATGTGCGAACAAATGCATGGATGGCAGAGTGCACCTCCTGCTTCTAAGCCCACTCTACTTCTGAGCTATTCCAAAGGAACATATCCAAAACAGCCTGTATGACTTTCTTCAAGGAAATGCAAACTAAAATCACAGTAAGATGCCTACCGTTTTTACAGATCACATCGTTGGGGCAGGGGGGCACATATTTACATATAGTTTTGTAATTACAACTCCCAATATTGGAAAGGACATAGCCTCATTGTAACTGGAACATCTGACATGTTCACGGCCTCATAGTAATTTTATTTCTAAAAATTAAACTAAGGAAATCATCAAATGCGCAATGATATTCATCACCTTGTTACTTAAGATGCTGATAAAACTGGGTACTATTTAATGACAAGAGGAGTAATTAAATGAATGTCCATGAGTTGTATGTAATACTATACAGCCATGAAAAATTCTGTTCTTCCTACGAGTTTAATTACCTAGGAAACAGAGAAAATACATAAAATAAACTAAGTGAGAAAGCAGTTTATAAAACTCTCTCTACATAAATATACAGACATAAGCCGGGCTTGGTGGCTGAGGCCTATATTCCCAGCGTCTTTGGAGGCTGAGGCAGAAGGATCGCCTGAGCCCAGGAGTTTGAGACCAGCCTGGGCAACATGGCAAAACCCCATTTCTACAAAAAAAAAATAATAATTAATTTAAAAAAAAAATAGCCAGGCTAATTAATTAGCTGGGTGTGATGGTGCACCCAGTCCATGTTGAGACCCTGCCTCAAAAAATACATAGATAACTGTATCTATATATAGATATAAATTTATAAGGATAGATTTTTTTTTTTTTTTCTCAGAGACAGAGTCTCACTCTATCACCCAGTCTGGAGTGTAGTGGTGCTATCTTGGCTCACTGCAACCTCTGCCTCCCAGGTTCAAGCGATTCTTCTGCCTCAGCCTCCCAGTTTAGCTAGGATTACAGGCGTGTTCCACCATACCCAGCTAATTTTTGTATTTTTAGTGGAGACGGGGTTTTGCCATGTTGGCCAGGCTGGTCTTGAACTCCTGGACTCAAGTGATCTCCCTGCCTCAGCCTCCCAAAGTGCTGGGATTACAGGTGTGAGCCACTGCACCTGGCCAGGTATCTATCTATCTATCTATCTATCTATCTATCTATCTATCTATCTATCTGGATATATCTAGATCTAGATCTATATATCCATATATAAAAAGACATGGATGGGTCCCAGTGCTATCTGAACAGTTTTTCTTTATGAATGAATGGGAGCACACTGACAGGTTGAAGGTCATTCCATCTCATTTTTTTATTCTCACAATGAGATCTAATAAAGAAAAGCTCCCTCATACCATTTTGGCTGCCAGCCTGTCCCACAACCACCAGAGCCTCACAGCTCACACGCCTAAGAGGTCTGTTCCATCCACGCCATCACAATTATGGGCATTTGCAAGAAAACAGGTTCTCCTGGACACCTAGGCCACTCTCCCAGAAGCAGTCAAGGACATGCCCCCAGATACCAAATCCTCTTCTGCAAGAGGACCAAAAGGGACCTGAAACAATACCAGGCTGTGGGGCCAAGGTTAGAAATTACGAATTCTATCTAGGCAATCAGGAAAAGACAGGAGGCCCGGTGCTTACTGGTGACTCAAGGGTAAAAAACAAAAAATCCTTTCCATCTCCATTAGATCACTGCTACAGTAAGGGTGTTTTATAATACATTGGGGCCCCTCTTTGTTCTTTTTACTTTCCTTGAAGAGTAGGGGTGTGGCCTCAACAAATTCCAAAATCACCTCGGCTACCTAATAGGAGATTCTGCAAATGGAAACTTCAGCTGCCCCATCCCCTCCTTCTGGGTGCATCTAAAACAGGACAGTGGGAAACACATACCTCATGTTCACAGATTTTGATGACTACTTTCGCTATTTGCGTCAATTTGTGATTTCCTAAGGGAATAAGAAAACAGGATTAATTCTAATGGAAATACTGCAACACCGGGCCTGGGGACTTTACTTCCGCTAACAACGTGTTTACTTGCTTTTCCCCCAGGATCAAGCTTTTAAAGGCTAAAACCAGAGGTTCCTGGCTTCTAATAGTAATTCACATTATGTGATTCCTCCCATCAATGTCGACGACCCTTTGGCGCCTCGATGTCATCTTCTCTGCAACTGAGCAATTTATGTGGGTTTCCCTAGGGATCATGGATTAATATTCTTAAAATGCTTTGACATCCTAAAGGCTCAAATTAATGAAAAAAGGCCTTATTCTACCCATTGTCCCAGACGCCAACCCAAGAAGAATACAAGAGAAAGAAGACATTTTCTTGAATAGCTCTGGTGTGGCTAGTGCTTCAAAACACATTTTCTTATTGGGCCAGGCGTGGTGGCTCATGCCTGTAATCCCAACACCTTGGGAGGCTGAGGCAGAGGGATCACTTGAGCCCAGGAGTTGAAGACCAGCCTGGGCAACATAGCGAGACCCCACCTCTAGAAAAAAACAACACACACACACACACACACGCACGCACACACACACACATTTTCTTCTCAGCTCCTCAAGAAGTCATACTAGGAAGCAGGAACAAAATGTGCCCATTTAATGAATGAGTAAGCCAAGGTTCAGGAGTCACCACTTACATTACTTAGCTAATAAAGTAACCATCTAGCCCCAGGTCTAACTCTACACTAAACCAGACGACAAGATGGTCCAAAGTCATGTTTTCTTTGAACTTTATGGTATTTTTAGAAATTGTAAATTTGTTGACATGAAGATTTCACACACACGAACACACAATATACCTACATTTCTGGTTTGCCTTGAAAACTCAGAAGATCCAATAACTATAATCAATGGAGCACTGGAGCTGCCAACAGCGACCTTTCCAGGCCAGGTAGGAGTTTTCTGTTCTCCATGATCCACAGCACATCACTTGACCTGCAGCCTCCTTGGCTTGTGCTAATGTTTTTGTTCTTCTACCTGACCTCATCCACTTGTTTATATAATTTGATAGGCGGGGCCTTTCTATATATTTGAGTTTATAATCTTTACACCAATTCTTTTTTTTTTTGAGATGGAGTCTCGTTCTGTCACCCAGGTTGGAGTGCAGGGGCACAGATCTCAGCTCACTGCAACCTCTGCCTCCTGGGTTGAAGCGATTCTTGCGCCTCAGCCTCCAGAGTAGCTGGGATTACAGTCATGCGCCACCACACCCAACTAATTTTTGTATTTTTAGTAGAGACAGGGTTTCACCATGTTGGCCAAGCTGATCTTGAACCCGACTGAAGTGATCCGCCCGCCTCAGCTTCCCAAAGTGCTGTGATTATAGGCATGAGCCACTGCACCTGACCCACACATTCTTAATGCCTAGTGCCTCTCCTTTTTCCCCTCCTTGCACTCTCAGCCCTGCTATAGTTAGTAATGCAATATGGTGCGTAAAGCAGATACGCATATATCTTTCCTTAAACACTAGCAAACAGGCTGGCGTGGTCTCTAACGCCTGTAATCCCAACACTTTGGGAGGCCAAGGTGGGCAAATCACTTGAGGTCAGGAGTTTGAGACCAGCCTGGCCAACATGGCGAAACCCCATCTCTACTAGAAATACAAAAATTAGCCAGGTGTGGTGGCAGACGCCTGTAATCCCAGCTACTCGGGAGGCTGAGGAACGAGAATTGCTTCAACCCAGGAGGCACAGGTTTCAGTGAGCTGAGATCACACCACTGCAGTCCAGCCTGGGTGATTCAGTGAGACTCTGTCTCTAAATAAATAAATAAATAAATAATCCTATTTTTGCAATGAACAAAATATCTGAATAGATGTTTACAAAAAATGACATACAAGTCACTAATAAGCACAGGAAAAGATATGCAATACCACTGATCATTAGGAAAAGGCAAATTAAAACATCATGACATAATACTTTACACCTTCAAGAACAGGTAAAATTTAAAAGGCAGACAATATCAACCCTTTTAGTGTGTGGAGCAAAAGAGAACTCTAATATACCCTGCTGGTAGAATGTAAAATGATAGAACCACTTTGCAAAAACTGTTTGGTGAAACGTACTAAGTTAAATAAAACCTACTCACTGAGCTGGCAACACCACTCCTAGGTAGTTACCCAAGAGAAAGAAAAACCTATGTCCATGCAAAGACTTGCACAAGCAGGTTCACAGCAGCTTATTCCTAACAGCCCAAAGCTAAGAACAACCCAAATATCCATGAGCATCAAGGTAAATGGATGAATGGCGGCATATTGATCGAATGAAAAAAAAAAAAGGAACCACTAATACACATAACACAGATGACTCCTCAAAATATTACACTGCATGAGAGCAGCCAGACACACAAGAACACTAACTCTGACTCCATTTATATGAAATTCTACAAGAAGCAAAATTAATCTATCCTAACACAAAGCAGAAAGTGGTTCCTGTTGAGAGTGGGTTTCCTAGAAAATGGCATGTATGAGACTCCAACAGGCTGATAGGAATGTTCTGGATCTTGTGGTTACACATTTGTCAAACTCAGTGAATATAAACATAAAATCTGTATGTTTTATTTTATGCAATTATACTTCCATTAAAATAAGGTTTGTAGAAACAACACTAAAAGGCAGCAGCACCATGCAGCTGCGAGCCACTTTAGATGTCAGCTCATACCTTAAAATGAACTTGGTCACTGCCTCCTATTCACATATATTAGCACAATCTATACGCAAGTATTCTCAATATGAATTAAGAGTCTGATTTTTCATGAAGGACAGGAATTTGTGCAACACATACACAGCATACTCTTTCTTAGGAGTAATCTAAGCCACTCACCCCCATTATAAATGATGCAGTTGTGCAAAATCCACTTTGCATCAGCCAGGAAGGCTTCTGTGCAGCCATACATTTTCTTTTTCGCGTTCTGGGAAGAAAAGCGATGGAGCATAATCACAGTGAGTCTAGACAAGCCACAGTCAGTGACTCTTGTGTCCCCACATAATTTTTGTAGCAGTCATTTGCCAAATCAATTAGTGTTCTTCTATTCATTTCCCAAGATGCTTCTTTTTAACCTACAACACACCGACTAAAGAATGCTTTTATTTTTGAGATCTATAACCCTATAAAAATGCACTTTGAATTTAACACAATAACTGGAATTTTCTCATCTTACAGTAGCTGTCATTTATCATGCAGCTTCTTCCAATAAACAGGGTAGTTTATTTATTCAGTTTTTTTTTTTTGGAGGCGGAGTTTTGCTCTTATTGCCCAGGTTGGAGTGCAATGGCGTGATCTCGGCTCACTGCAACCTCCACCTCCCGGGTTCAAGCAATTCCCCTGCCTCAGCCTCCTGAATAGCTGGAATTACAGGCATGTGCTACCATGCCCAGCTCATTTTGTATTTTTAGTAGAGACGGGGTTTCTCCATGTTGGTCAGGCTGGTCTTGAACTCCTGACCTCAGGTGATCTGCCCGCCTCGGCCTCCCAAACTGCTGGGATTACAGGCTTGAGCCACCGCGCCCGGCCAAACACGGTATTTCATATATTTATACATTATTTATTATTAGTCATATGGTCTCACATAAACCTCACAATAATTTAATGAAGTACTTATTATCATACCCATTTTACAGAAAGGCAAACTGAGAGAGAGTAATGTTAAGGAACGTATCTAAAGTTCCACAGCTCTTAACTTAATATAAAGTTAGGTTTCCAACTCCATCTCTTTTGAATGCCTCCTTTTCTCCACCACACCATGAAGGTATGTGCAATTTCCTAAAAACAGACTGGATTTATGGTTTGGGAGTTATTGGGGAAGACAATATGAAGTAATGTTTCTTCCTCGTGGATGCATTTCACTGCCCATATTTTGCTGCAAACAGTTTGAAAATCAGCATCAGAATAATGTGCACAATCTACAGTGTTCCAAGTGTAATTTTCAGCGTGGAATTTTAGCATGAACTTTTAAAACCTTCAGGCATTCAAGAAAAAACCTAATCAGTAGAGTAAGTCAAATTCTAAGAAGCCACATCTTTATTGCTAATCTGGAGGCTTCCCAGACACTTAATTTTCTCTTCTTCCTTCCTGCTGCTCTCATTAGCACCTCCGAAAGAAAGAGGAGGTAACGCTCAAGTCAATCAAATCACTAACTCTTAGAAGCTATGGCTTTTGCAGGTAAAAAGCTAGAATCATCGCAGAAGTATTACCAAAGAATTTCAACATTCCACTGCAATCTTGGAAGAATGTTACAAAGGAAAGACGTTAGAGAATCAAGAGTTCTTCTATCCAAATAAAGGAGCAATGAAAATGTAGAGAAACAATTTAAGATTGTTATGTCCAACTTGTGATAGAGCATGGGCAGTGAGGGAAGAGCCTTAGGCATCTCAACTGTGGGCTAGAATGGTGAGGTTCTTTGACGGAGGCCAACCTTTTCCAATGTACAAAGGTCCATTGGATGGAAGATGTATTCCGCATAGTCAGGGTGCTGTTCCAATGGAACGGGCTTCTGGAATGCATCTGTCTATAAAAGAGAAGATATGCAGAGGAACGAACCCATCATTACTATGGAAAACCAAGCATTAATGCTAACAAAAGGCTTGAAAAATTGAGACAACTTTTCAGACAATATAGTTCTAAAGTTTTCCATAAAGGATGACCTTGGGGAGCTCCAAATTGGTCTACCTTCTAATTCTGCCTGGTTATTGATAATTATGAGCCCAATTGTGATCCAATTTTATTCTTGGTTTTCAATACACACTCAAGAAGCAGATCCTGTCCTCTAGATTGACAATTACAATACACACTGTAAGTTAAAAAGATGCTTTAACAAAATCAGCAACTTTCTCCCCTGACTGATTTGACGTTCAACGATTTACTTGAGAAATTAACGCCTTCTTCAATTTTTCTTCTTGGTTTTTAATTCTATGGGGCTGACAAGTCTACATGACTCATTCTTTTTGTTAACAGTCATTAGCACATATAATTTAGCCTATGAAAATCGAAGGTAATTCCTTGCCACACTCAACATAAAAATTATACCATAGCAAAAAAAAAAACAAAAAAAATTGTGTAAACCAAACTAAGGCTACACCTTTTGCTTCCACTGATTGAGATTTTGTTTAAAAGAGTCCAATTTGTTAAAGGTTCTCAATTGAAGGATATCCAATCAGCATGCTCTAAATTTTTTTTATCATCTCTTCAAAATTTCAGAATATAATCTCAAAGCAAAAGCTTCTTTTTTTTAAAGATATAGAACCACAGTGATTAGCCCCAAGAATCTACATTTCTGTACAGTACTCTCAGGAGTTGTACAAAGGGTCACCACTAGCCCCTATGGTGCCTTTGTGCAAATCAGGTAGGGGGCATCATGTCCGCAAGTTTCTCTTCATCTGTAGGGTCCAGGCGCCGTGACTCATGCCTGTGATCCCAGCACTTTGGGAGGCTGAGGCAGGAGGATCATTTAAGGCCAGAAGTTCAAGACCAGCCTGGGCAACATAGCGAGACCCTGTCATTACAAAAAATAATAATAATAATAATAAAGTTAGCTGGGTGTGGCGGTGTGTGCATCTATAGTTCCAGCTACTTGAGAGGCTGAGGTGGGAGGATCGCCTGAGCCCAGGAGGTTGATGCTGCAGTAAGCTATGACTGCGCTCCAGCCTGGGCAACAAAGCAACAGTCTGCCTCCAAAAAAAGAAAGGAAGGAAGGGAGGGAGGGAGGTAGGGAGGGAGGGAGGGAGGGACGAGGAAAGAAGGAAGGAAGGAAGGGAGGGAGGGAGGGAGGGAGGAAGGCAGGCAGGCAGGGAGGGAGGGAGGGAGGGAGGGACAGAGGGAGGGAGGAAAGGAAAATATTCATCTATAGAAAAAATGTCATAATATGCTTATTATATTGTCAAAATAATACTATCTTCAAAAACAAGTTATTTTTCTGCCATTTTCCTGAAAAGTATTGTGATAAATATACAAACCACAGTGGCCATGGTTTGACCTGGGACTCACAGGTGAGGCACCACTGTGAGGTACACAACTGGCCAGCCCTGCCCCCACATGCAGATTTTCCTCAAGGGGCAAAGGCTGTATATCAAATCCCATCTCAAAATTGAAGGAACTAACCAAATTCTCACCCTCTACGGAAAAGTCACTGGTTGAGTTTTCCTTGAAGGTTCCATCATCAGATCTGGGACATAAATAAACTGTGTTGTGCTCAGCTTCCTCATTGAAATGGATTTTCCTAACTCCCATGGGAAGGAGCACAAAGCTCCCCTTGCTGGGTGTTGTAGGAGGTTTCACTTTGCAACCAGTCAGAATTTTCAATCCCCCTCAACGTTTTACTATGTCATTGCCCAGTTGATATGGTTTGGCTCTGTGTCCCCACCCAACCTCATCTCAAATTTTAATCCCTACATGTCAAGGGAGGAACCTGGTGGGAGGTGACTGGATTATGGGGGTGGTTTCCCCCATCCTGTTCTCATGATAGTGAGTTCTCACAAGATCTTGTGGTTTAAAAGTGTTTGGCACTTCCCACCCCCCTTCTCCTGCTGCCATGTAAAACGTGCCTTGCTTCCCCTTCGCCTTCCACCATCATTTTAAGTTTCCTGAGGGCTCCCTAGCCATGCAGAACTGTGAGTCAATTAAACCTCTTTTCTGGCGAGCCACAGTGGCTCATGCCTGTAATCCCACCATATTGGGAGGCCGAGGCTGGAGGATCACTTGAGGTCAGGAGTTTGAGACCAGCCTGGCCAACATGGTGAAACCCCGTCTCTACTAAAAATACAAAAAAAAAATAGCCAGTGCGGTGGCGGGAGCCTGTAATCCCAGCTACTGGGGAGGCAGAGGCACGAGAATCACTTGAACCTGGGAGGCAGAGGTTGCAGTGAGCCAACATCACACCACTGCACTCCAGCCTGGGTGACAGAGCAAGTCTCCATCTCAGAAAAACAAACAAACAACAACAAAAAAAAAACCTCTTTTCTTCATAAATTACTCAGTCTCAGGTAATATCTTTACAATAGTGTGAAAACAGACTAATGTACCAATTAAACTCCTTTGGGACATACAGTGCTTACTACGACAGAGAATTAAGTGAATGGCATCATATCTCATGTGTGATTTACACATACTTGAATTTGGGGACGCAAGGAGGCCCAAAGAATACATCAGGTACCTAAAAAGCTAAGCTATTAACAGAACAAAACATATGTCATTACGTTCATTTACGCTTATACCAAGAGGAACTTTCTTCTTACCCCTGGCTGTTTCATTTTCTGAATGGCAAACTTGAGCAGGTAGGATAACTGTTCAATGGTGAGCATTGTCATGGCTTTACTCTGGGTCTCGATGCATTCTGCTACTGTAATTTTCTACAAGTCAAAGTCATACATAAACGTCCGGTTAGAAAAAAGAAATTACCATCCATGTACTGATTTCTATTTTTTCAGTCAACTGACAGACAAAGAGCAATTCTCATCCCAATGAGACTTGTTGTTTCACTTAGCAAAGACTCCTGGAACAAAATGTACCAGATCAGTGGGTAACTATTAAAAAGTGTATCAATCTATTTCCTTATCAGGAAGCATTTTTAGCTCAGGAAGACGACATGATCTGAGAAAAGATGTGGGTAAACAGGGGCCTGAAAAATCATCATTATTATAACCTTTAGGTTTGAAGAATGGGATATGAAAGCAAAGGCCAGGTGGGCGTGGTGGCTCACGCCTGTAATCCCAGCACTTGGGGAGGCTGAGGTGGGTAGATTGCTTGAGCCCCAGTGTTGGAGACCAGCCTGGCAACATGATGAAACTCCATCTCTACAAAAAATACAAAAACCAGCCAGGCATGATGGCATGCGTCCGTAGTCCCAGCTACTTGGTAGGCTGAGGTGGGAAGATGGCTTGAGCCTGGGAGGCGGAGGCTGCAGTGAGCCATGATTGTGCCACTGCACTCTAGCCTGGGTGACAGAGCGAGACCCTGTCTCAAAAATATGTATGTATAAAAAAAGAAAGTAAAGGCCACGGATGATTTCAGGGTGATTACTTCACAGGATGGATACTTATCAACCATTTATCCTGATCCTCTTAAGGTTCTGGGCTGTCATTCAGGAAACTGACAAGGCATTAATTCAATGGCATCACTGATGGAAAGGGACAGACTTCCCTGCAGAAAGATTACAAGGGAAAGCAGTGGACTAATAATACGTATGACTTCATTGTCCATCTCCCTTACTTTGAACCCACCTAAGGCACTGTGTCAAAGTACACAAGGAGCACAACCTAACCTAACTGTCTATCTCCATGGGCAATAGATATCAGCTCCTAAGGGAAATTCCCATCAAAGAAGAGACCCAAAGGAACGTCTGAAACCAGATTCTGCTATGTAAATCTGGTACTACATCTTAAGGCTTCAGAATCCTTATGTAGCAGCAACAACAAAAATAGCAAATTCTGATCATGTCAGGAAACACTCTTTAACCATCTGTGTAGGGAGAGCTGAGAAAAGTTTTCTCCAATTAATTTGGATTCTGTTTCCATTTTTCACATCTCTGGGGCCTCCAAAAGGAACTCTCAGATGTGTCTCGTTGGTTGTCGAGGAAAAGGCCAACACAAGAGTCACTCAGAAGCTGAAAACAGTGCATGACGCACGCATCTATTTGCTTAGCTACCACAGCCTGCAACGTTCAGTCTTCCCAGTTGACTGCCGTAACAACTCATCCCTGGAAGAAATTCAGAGCCCCGAATCTTAGACACAGAGCACCTGTTTGTTTGATTCTGGTTTGTTTCCAGGTAACTTATCCATGGCAAACACTTGGGCTGCCTGCCCAACTATCATTCATTCCCTCTCACCCCCCACTCCTTCTTCCTGGCTGGCAGTGCCTGGTTCCCACAACACAAAAAGCACCACATATGCAATTTTCAAGGCTTTTTTGTACAAGGACTGGTGATGCAATACTGACCAATGAGCCCAAGGGCAAATCAGCTGGGAGATGAGGGACAAAATCTTTCTGCTTGATAAAAAGAGATGCAAGGAGAGACACCCTCCTTTTGGGAGAATTTTTGTCTATCCACACATAATACCTGAACCCTAGCAGTCAACTTATGGCCATGGAGAACATGTCACCTCAACAATGAGATGGAAAGAGTCTGGCTCTGAATAAACTCTGGCCTGGCCCTGCCTCTAGGTTCTGATGATAATAAATCCACATTGTTTCAGCCCCCTTCTATCAGGAACTAGTGCTTGCATTAACAACTATATTTTGTTGGCCGGGCACAGTGGCTCACACCTGTAATCCCAACAATTTGGGAGGTCGAGGTGGGAGGATCGCTTGAGCCTAGGAGTTCAAGACCAGCCTAGGTAACATAGCAAGACCCTGTCTCTACAAAAAACTTAGTAAGTAGCTAGGTGTGGTGGTGTGTACCTGTGGTCCCAGGTACTCAGGAGGCTCAGGTGGGAGGATCGCTTGAGCCCAGGTGGTCAGGGCTGCAGTGAGCATGATCTCGTTACTGCACTCCAGCCTGGGCAACAGAACAAGACCATGTCTCAAATAAAAATAAAAGAACTATTATTTGCAGCAAAAGCATCCTATCAGAGCTGCTGTCATCTTTGTAATATCATTAAACAATTGGGAAAAGTTGGCCAAGACTAAAGAAAATTGGTGAAGGTTCCAGATCCCATGACAAATGTAGTAGAATGAGGTCAGCCTCTGCGTGCAGAGGAGGGCGCCGCTGTCAATGCAAACCCTACATATTTCTCCATCTAGAGTAACCCAAAGAGAATGGCAGCCGCCTTTTGCCATTTTAGAGAGGACACCATTACAATATCATCGTCATCATATTGATTTCGTGTCTACTTTCTTTTTATGTATTTATTTTTCTCCTCTCCCTACACAAAAGTATGACAGACACTGTCCTATAGCTGGCTTTTTTCCCTACTAAAGACATCTGGATGATCTTTCCATTTCACACATAGAAAGCTTCCACATTTGAGATCAAACTCCAATGTACCTTTTTTTTTTTCTTTTTTTTGAGACATGATCTTGCTTTATTTCCCAGGATAGAATACAGTGGCATGATTATAGCTCACTGCAGCCTCAACCATCTCGGCTCAAGTGATCCTCCAAGCTCACCCTCCCAAGTAGCTGGGACTACAAGCACATACCACCATGCCCAGCTAATTTCTTTAAACTTTCTGTAGAGATGGGGGTCTCCCTATGTTGCCCAGACAGGTCTTGAACTCCTGGGATCAAGCAATTCTCCTGCCTCGGCCTCCCAAAGTGCTGGGATTACAATCATGAGCCACCACGCTCAGCCTCCAATGTATCTTTGAATCCAAGAGACATTCCACATTAAATAATTGTGGAGATGACATTTTTATTTTCAGCAATTCCAAAAAAACATCAGAGTTGGGGGTCTCCAAGAACAGGAGCCACCTCCAAACGGTGGAAACCCTAATAGTTGGCTTAATAAAGGGTGCCTGGGGTTTGCTACATAGGAGGCATACACACTGCCCCGACTACGCCCATGCACTGCTGCCTCCGGCCGTCTGCCTGGAAGTTGTCCCCCAAATGGCTGCATGGCTCACTCCTCTCCTTCATCAAGTCTTTCTCAAATTTTAGTGAGGCTTTCCCAGACCACCACATTCAAAATGAAAACAACTTGCACTCCCTTGGACCTCCTATTCCCATCCTGAATTTGTTTTCTTCACAGCACTTTTCTTTTAACTCATTATATGGAACTTTATTTATTTTGGTTTTTGTCCTTTTCTGCTGGAAAAAAAAAAATGATCCATGCCTGTTTTTGTGCACTGTCGAATTCTCAGCACCTAATAGGCACTCAAGAAATACTTGTTGCACAAAAGAAAGCACCAGACGGCCACCACAGGGAACATGCAACCAAACGTGGTCTTCTCAGCTTGGCTACTGCTGATGATTCGATGATGCGGCAGGCAACAACATCCAAGACGGAGAAAACAGAATGAGATCTTTTCAAAATGTGTGAGCCGTTCATGATTTGGGACTTAACTTTCAAAAAGTTCATCATAGAAGATGCAGAGATGACGACTACAGATCTCCAAGGAATCCAAGGACTCATGAGAAATCAGAAATAATATTCCGTGCAATTGTCTTTTCCAAGAGCTGCAGTACTGCAGCCACTGCCGGTGTTGGTCAAGAAGGGGGTGACCAGGATAGAACAGGTGGAAAGCAAGAAATTTCTCTTTTCCATCTATCTGGATTATTTGTAAATTTAAAAATAAAAGGAAGAAAGAGAAAGGAGAGGAAACGAGGCAGGTAATGCATTCATTCATCAGGAACTAACCTCACATTCAGGACAAAACCAGTCCCCCTCTGGTTCCGATGTCAGTCTCAGACACTTAGCGTGATAAACCCGGGGACAGAGCTCACAGCAAAGGACTTGGCCTTCCCGGTGACAAACCCAGCAGTAGAAATCATTCCGTCCATCCTGCGGTACAACATCAACAGGGTCTGTGGTGAGTGGCTGCTTCATATAGTAAAACGGACCATGTCTTAGTTCTGACTGAAATGTAGGCAAGAAAGACAGGTTTGGTTTCAAAACAAATGTGCATTCTCAAAAGGAATTTGAACAAGTACATCAATAACAACAAAAGAAAATTACAGCATTTCACAAATTCATTAAAAAGCCAAACTATCTTAGGTTACTCTACTAAATACATAATTGGCAAGTTGTTAAAATTATGAGGATTTTTCTTTTTTCTATTTTAAGAGGCCACGATTAAAAGCTGGTATCTAAGAGTTACAAGGCAGCCCTAGCAGAATGGCACATTGCCTATAACCCACATCTACCTAGGTTCAGATTTTAACTCTACCATTAACCAGGTGCATGACCTTGGACAAGTCTCTTAACCTCTCAGCTTCAATTTTCTCATCTGTAAAATGGAGATGATAATGCCTAACACTTCATGGTACTGTGTTGCTATTAAATGGGGTGATATAATGTATGCCTGTTTATCAAAATGCCACCATACTAACAATGCTAATGTGGTTGGAAGCCCAACTTATGGAAGTCCCAATTTACAAAGCCAATAAAAGCATAGTAGTTTGCCCTGGGATTCTTCAAATGGCAGACATTTAGAGAATAGATCAATAGGGTTTCAGTCACCAAAAAATGGTTACCTAATTTTTTTTTTCTTTTTCTTTTTTTTCAGAGACGGAGTCTCGCTCTGTTGCCCAGGCTAGAGTGCAGTGGCACAATCTTGGCTCCACTGCAACCTCTGCCTCCCAGGTTCAAGCCATTCTCCTGCCTCAGCCTCCTGAGTAGCTGGGACTACAGGCGTGTGCCACCATGCCCGGCTAATTTTCGTATTTTTAGTAGAGATGGGGTTTCACCATGTTAGCCAGGCTGGTCTCAATCTCCTGACCTCGTGATCTGCCCACCTCGGCCTCCCAAAGTGCTGGGATTACAGGTGTGAGCCACTGCACCCAGCCAGTTATCTAATTTTTAAGTTTACCCCCAATACATAATACATGAGCCAACAAGAGGCTTCCTAAAGCCATAATTCTTGAGCATGGTAGGTCCTTGTTTTTGCTAGGGAGACATATCTCTTATTTGACATCAGCAATGGCAGAAAGATGAGATGGGTGGCCAACTCATGGGAGGTCGACCTCTTCCTGGTATATTATGGAATATTATGGTATATTATGGAATCCAGCAAAGCCACACTTGAACACAAAAACTCACTCAGGAGAAACTCATAATGAAAATGTCTATCAGAAACAAATACGAAATCCTATTTAGGAAGTACACATGTAAGTCCCGTGGGAAGATTCAAAAAGACCTGGTAACTAGCTATGTGATCTTAAGAAAGTGACTCAACCCACTTTGAGCCTCAATTCCCTGGCAATAAAACCACAGAGAATAGTTTAGCCACAACCATATTCCCTACCCTCGAATAAATCTCACTGTATAACATGTTTCTTTTCTGTCCTTCAGTAAAACATGATGGTTTCCTCCACAAATATCTTCTACGTTGGTGAGATCCTGCATACTTTTTGATGATACTATGAATGGGGATTTACTAAACGGTTATCATTGATAGACAGAAATGCTGTCAGATTTCTAATACAGACCTCATATATAGACAGTTCCAATAGTTTATTGACTGAAAATCATATTACTCTAAGTAACATCAGTTTTGTCTTTTCCTATCAAATACTTTAACACGACTTTTCTTTTTAATGGCTAGGACCTCCAAAATAATGTGCAAGAGTTGCCAAGAAGGCAGGCACCCATATCTTGTTCCCAGCTTTTATGATGAGGTTTTGTTTAGTATTTGAGACAGGGTCTTGCTCTGTCGCCCAGGCTGGAGTACAGTGGCAAGATCTCGGCTCACTGCAACCTCCACCTCTGAGGCTCCAGCAATCCTCCAGCCTCAGCCTCCCAAGTAGCTGGGACTACAGGTGAGCGCCACCATGCACAACTAATTGTGTGTGTGTGTGTGTGTGTGTGTGTATGTGTTTTGTTTTGTTTTTTTTGTAGAGACAGGGTTTCAACATGTTACCCAGGCTGGTATTAAGAGGTTTTACTGTTCCCAAATGCCTGGTATTTCCACAATCCTTGATGAAGAGCCTTGTAGATGCTTGCTTAGTAGACCTTTGTAAACCAATGTTTCTAAGCCTCTCTATTCTCATTTCTGCAAAGTAAGTAGCTAATACTTATAAATGTGATTGCATAATTCTTTTTTTTTTTTTTTTTTTTTGAGATAGTGTTCCGCTCTTGTTGCCCAGGATAGAGTGCAATGGCGTGATCTCGGCTCACTGCAACCTCTGCCTCCCAGGTTCAAGCGATTCTCCTGCCTCAGCCTCCTGAGTAACTGGGATAACAGGCACCCACCACCACGCCCAGGTAATTTTTTGTATTTTTAGTAGAGACAGGATTTCACCATGTTGGCCAGGATGGTCTCGAACTCCTGACCTCAGGTGATCTGTCCGTCTCTGCCTCCCAAAGTGCTGGGATTACAGGTGTTGGCCACTGCTCCCAGCTGCATAATTCTTTAGCCCAGTTATTTCCCTGTGTCAGACCAACTTTTAAGATAGAGCTCTACTTGGTTTCCAGGGAATATCACTGCTACAATATTTTTTTCATGTTACATTTTCAGCATGCCATTGCACACACCATCTTCATTTTATCCTGACAACCACCCAGAAAGGTACTAAGAGCACTCCCTAATGAGAAAATCAGAAATCAAAAATGCTCCAAAATCCTTAAGTTTTTGAGCACTAACATGAAGCCACAAGTGATCTCTTGTGATGAGTCACATATATTATTTAAAATATTGTAAAAAATTACCTTCAGGCTATGTGTATAAGGTATGTGATATGGTTTGGCTGTGTCCCCACCCAAATCTCATTTTGAATTGTAATTCCCATAATCCCCATGTGTCATGGGAGGGACCCAGTGGGAGGTAATTGAATCATGGAAGTAGTTACCTCCATGATGTTCTGGTGATAGTAAGTTCTCACAAGATCTGATGGTTTTATAAGGAGCTTTTCCCCCTCTTTGCTCTGCACTTCTCCTCGAAGCAGCCATGTGAAGAAGGACGTGTTTGCTTCCCCTCCCCACCTTGATTGTAAGTTTCCTGAGGCCTCCCCAGCCATGCTGAACTGTGAGTCAATTAAACTGCTTTCCTTTATACATTACCCAGTCTCGGGTATGTCTTTATTAGCAGCATGAGAACAAACAAACTAATACAGTATGTATGAAACATAAATGAATTTTATGTTTAGGCCAGGCGCGGTGGCTCACGCCTGTAATGTCAGCACTTTGGGAGGCCGAGGTGGGTGGATCACCTGAGATCAGGAGTTCCAGACCAGCCTAGGCAACATGGTGAAACTCCATCTCTACAAAAAATATAAAAATTAGCTGGGCATGGTGGCACATGCCTGCTACTCAGGAGGCTGAGGCAGGAGAATCGCTTCAACTCAGGTTGCAGTGAGCCAAGATTACACCACTGCATGCCAGCCTGAGCGACACTGTAAGACATCATCTCAAAAAAATATATATCTATGTGTTTAGGCTTGGGTCCCATCCCCGAGATATCTCACTATGTATATGCAAATATTCCAAATTAAAAAATAAAAAAAAAACACTTCTGGTCCCAAGATGAATAAGGAATACTCAACCCATACTAGTCTTACTTGATGTGTAGAAAAACTTGGTTACTTGGTTAAAGATATTTATCTGACCTTGGAGCCCAGAGCAAAGACTCAAACCTGGGTCTCCCAGCACACTCTCTCTTCCCTATAGCCCTCATAAGACAATGTTGAATCCAGGAAGAGTGTGTGTTGACTTAGAGACCCCCTCAGAGAACATTATCTGCAATGCAAACTAAGTTCAGATTAGTGCACAAAGCTAGAGGGGAAAAAACATCTGAACAATAAGATGACTACTAAAAACTTGACAGAAGGGGACAGCATCCAGGGCACAGGCTCTCAATGTTGGTACTGGTGACACTGGGGGCCAGAAAAGTATTTGATGTGGGAGATGTCCTGTGCATTGCAGGGCAGGTAGAAGCATACCTGGCTAGATTCCAGTAATACTCTAACACTCTCACACACATGTAATTAGGACAACCAAAAATGTCTCCAGACTTTGCCCAACGTCCCTTGGAGGTCAAAACTGTCCCTAGCTGAGAACCACTAACCTAGAGGGTCTGCTCTCTGCCTAGGAAAATGGTTGCTTTGAATTTATTGTAGGGGTATGGGGGTGCTAAAGAGGAGATGGGTGAGGAGCAGCAGGAAGGGGAAGAGAGGGCGGGGAATTCCTGTTGAAAGATAAACTATACATACCAAGCAAGCAGAACTATTTCCCTTTTTTTTCTTTTTTTTCAGAACTATTTCTACCCCGAGTGGGGTCTTCTAGGATGCTACTGTGGTTTTTGAAAGATAACAGTAAGCCGTATTTTCAGTATCTGACTTCTTTTCAGTGAGTTAATAATACAATAGGAAGAGTTGTTAAGAAGCTAGAAGAATCAGCTGGGCACAGTGGCTCACGCCTGTAATCCCAGCACTTTGGGAGGCCAAGGCAGGTGGATCACCTCAGGTCAGGAGTTCAAGACCAGCCTGGCCAACATGGCGAAACCCCGTCTCTACTAAAACTATAGGTGGGCGCCTGTCCAGCTACTCAGGAGGTTGAGGCAGGAAGAAGTGCTTGAACCCGGGAGGTGGAGGTTGCGGTGAGCCAAGATCACACCGTTGCACTCCAGCCTGTGTAACAGAACGAGACTCTGTCTCAAAAAAAAAAAAAAAAGAAGCTGGAAGAATCAAATATGACTGTACATCTCCCTAACCAGCAACTCAAATCCTCTCTGTCTGATAGTAGCCGAGGTACTGATCCTCCAAAATTAAGTTTCTCCTGGTGCTCCCCTCCCAACCCCACCACCTCCTGGCTGGGGCTGGCTGCCCCTAGGAGGATCCCGAGGACTGCCTGGCTGCTCTGTACTCTTTTCAGAAGATTTTCTCATTTCCTGAAACAGTAGCAGTTGCTGAGAGCTAGATGCCTGGTTAATCTCCTTATCAATCAGATATTTTCCTTATCTGCTGCTTGTAAGTGTTTCCTGTTCCATAAAAATAATCTGATAACAAATATGGAACATTTTAAAAAGGGAAAGCAAATCATTTCTGAGATATGATTTTTCTCCCCTACATGTATAATGTGTGTTACCAGTTTGATAACTAGGGAAACAGGTTGCAACCTGTGTTATCATGGAATATTTGCAGGTTATTATGGGATACTGCAGGAGAGAAAATGTTCTTATTTCCCTGCTTCCATAGGCTGGCTAACAAGAAAGTAGAAAAAGCCCTGTCTATTTGCTTCTGGAATACCTTCAATGATAACAACAGGAGCCGGCAAACTTTTCCTATAAAGGCTTCTATAAGGATAGTAAATACTTGAGGCTTTGCAGGCCATAAGACAAATACTCAATTTGAGTATTGCAAATACTCAATTTGGCCACTATAGGGCAAAAGCACACACAGAGAGTACATAAATGAATGACTGTAGCTGTGTGCCAATAAAACTTTATAAACACAGGCTTCAGGCAGCATCTAGCCCACAGGCTGTAGTTGCAGACACCTGGTCTACATAAACCAGAGTATGGGTGCTCTGGCTGTGTGTAAACACAAGGTCCATGTGTGGACGATGAGGACCATAGACTCCAGTTCCTACAGAGGCCACACAGGGACCATACCTGAGTGAAAAAAACCATAGCTTCAGCTCTCATTCTCCTACATCTGGTAAAAGCATGAATACTGTGAAGTATGTAAGAAAGAACCACCTAGCCCTGGAGTGTGAGGATGCACTGGCATTCAACCTCACAGTGGGGGACACAGCAGGGCTGGGCAGAGCTCAGACCCATCTTACAGAGGCAGCCCCCACTCAGCTCCAGTGATCCAAGGAGTTGGGCAGACACAAACTCCTAGTGTTGCCTGACCTTGGGGAGAAACTGGCAATCCCTGCACTCCCCTGAACTATCTCAACTGTTAATACACTCTCTCAGCCCAACAAAAGACTTCTGTGGGCCTAGTGCAGTGGTTCACACCTGTAATCCCACCAATTTGGGAGAATGAGGTGGGAGAACAGCTTGAGCCCAGGAGTTCGCGACCAGCCTGTGCAGCAAGACCCTATCTCTACAAAAAGTTAAAAAAAAAAAATTAGCCAGGCATGTTGGGGAACAGCTGTAGACCCAGCTACTTGGGAGGCTGAGGTGGGAGGATTGCTTGAGCCCAGGAGGTCAAGGCTGTAGTAAGCCACAATGACACCACTGTACTCCAGCCTGGACAACAGAGCAAAGCCCTGCCTCTTTTTTTTTTTTTTTCTTTTTTCTGAGACAGAGTCTCGCTCTGTCACCCAGTCTGGAGTGCAGTGGTGCGATATTGGTTCACTACAACCTCCGAGGTTGAAGCGATTCTCATGTCTCAGCCTCCCGAGCAGCTGGGATTACAGGTGCGCACCACCATGCCTGGCTAATTTTTCTATTTTTAGTAGAGATGAGGTTTCACCATGTTGTCCAGGCTGGTCTCGAACTCCTGGCCTCAGGTGATCCGCCCACCTTAGCCTCCCAAAGTGCTAGGATTACAGGCATGAGCCTGGGCCTGGGCCTGCAAAGCCTTGTTTCTTTCAAAAAAAAAAAAAAAAGAAAGCAAAAAAAGACTTCAAATGTCCCAGTTTTTAGGGCAACGTGTGGGCCCAAGAAAATGAGTACTAGCCACTCATTCATGATATGCATGAATGATATGCAGACTTCTCTGTCCTCAGAGAAGGTGAAGAGGGGCCCCATCATTTCTTTGCTATATTTGATCAAAGATACACCTAAGGCCATTCTGTACAAATCTGCTGGCACGTTATTTCTCAATCCTTTAATGCAAGGAAAAAAAACCAAAACACCTCCCAACAGGATGTTTGAACTCAAATGTGTCAGAACTAAAGAGCAGAGTGGTATTTATCTGTAAAGACCCTGACGTCATTTGGGGCAAGGCATTTCTTGCCCCATATACTACAGGACATCCATTTAGCAACCTGACCCTCCTCCACAAAACGCCGAGAGCATCTTCCCAGGCATTCTCAAACCTTCCTAAGGGGTGAAAACACTGGACCAAAGGTCTTTAAAAAATGCATGGTAAACCTTAGGATGCTTTTAAACCCTGAAAATAAAATGTGTTTTAAAGCTCTTTAAACTTTTGGCTCGGCGCAGTGGTTCATGCCTGTAATCCCAACACTTTGGGAGGCTGAAGCAGGACAATCATTTCAGCCCAGGAGTTTGAGACCAACCAGGGCAAGAAAGAAAGTGAGACCCCAATCTCTGTAACAAAATAAAAAAACTAGCCGGGTGTGCTGACATGTGCCGATAGTCCCAGCTACTTCGGAGGCTGAGAGAAGAGAATTGCTCGAGCCGGGGAGGTCGAGCCTGCAGAGCCGGGGAGGTTGAGGTTGCAGTAAGCTGTGATCATGTCACTGCACTCCAGCCTGGGCAGCAGAGTGAGACCCTGTCTCAAAAAATAAAAATAAACTTCCCTAAAATGAATTCCTAATATATGATAAATGGGTGGAATAGGGACCAAACTTAAAACTCATCCCATATTTTCACATGGTAATAAAACATCTCTACCAAAAATGGAAATATATGGATTATTTGCCTTTTTTTTTTTTTTTTTTTTTTTGAGACAGAGTCTCACTCTGTCGCCCAGGCTGCAGTGCAGTGACACGATCTCAGCTCACTGCAACCGCTGCCTCCCGGGTTCAAGAGAGTCTCTTGCCTCAACCTCCCAAGTAGCTGGGATTACAGTCCTGAGCCCAGCCTATTTGCTCTTTATGAGGTGAGAATAGCTTTCTTTCTGGAACAATGGAACAAAGAAGAGAAACTAAAGTGAAGAAAAAGAAGACGACAGTGGAGAATCTTCACATATGCCAAAGTCAAAAGAACATGGACATGGAAAGAAATTCAGAGGTGGATGAAATGAGCAGAGCAGGCTGAGTATGAGACAACAGGGAAGGGTGGGCAGTGTGGCAAACAAGCAAGCACAGGCCTGTGTCTAAAGGGGCAGGCTTGACTCAGCTCCAGCTATTGCTAGATTTTGCTGAGTGCTATGGTCTGAATGCTTGTGTACCTCCCAAATTTCTATGTTGACGTTCTAACCCCAAGGTGATGGCATTAGAGAATTGGGGCCCTGAGAGGTGATCAGGGCCCTGCCCTCATGAATGGGATTAGTGCCCTTATAAAAAGGGACCCCGGAACTTGGCCAGGCACGGTGGCTCATGCCTGTAATACCAGCACTTTGGGAGGCCGAGGTGGGTGGATTACCTGAGGTGAGGAGTTTGAGACCAGCCTGGCCAACATGGCGAAACTCCGTCTCTACCAAAAATACAAAAAAAAAAAAAAAATTAGCCGGGTGTGGTGGCGCACGCCTGTAATCCCAGCTACTCAGGAGGCTGAAGCAGGAGAATCGCTTGAACCCAGGAGGCGGAGGTTGCAGTGAGCTGAGACTGCACCACTGCACTCCAGCCTGGGCAATGAGAGAGAAACTCCGTCTCAAAAAATAAATAAATAAATAAAGGGACACCGGAAAGCCCAGGTACTCAGGAGGCTGAGGCAGAAGGATAACTTGAGTATCCAGCTTGAGCAATATAGCAAGACCCCATCTCTTAAAAAGAGGGTAGGCTGGGCACAGTGGCTCACGCCAGAGGTCAGGAGTTCAAGACCAGCCTGGCCAGCATGGTGAAACCCCGTCTGTACTAAAAATACAAAACTTAGCAGGGCGTGGTGGCAGGCGCCTGTAATCCCAGCTACGTAGAGGCTGAGACACAAGAATCTCTTGAACCTGGGAGGCAAAGGTTGCAGAGAGCCAAGATTGCGCCATTGCACTCCAACCTCAGCAACAAGAGTGAAACTCCATCTCAAATAAATAAGGCCAGGCGCGGTGGCTCACGCCTGTAATCCCATCACTTTGGGAGGCTGAGACAGGTGTATCACAAGGTCAGGAGTTCGAGACCAGCCTGGCCAAAATGGAGAAATCCCATCTCTACTAAAAATAAAAAAATTAACTGGGTGCAGCGGCGGGCGCCTGTAATCCCAGCTACTCGGGAGGCTGAGGCAGAAGAATCCCTTGAACCTGAGAGGTGGAGGTTGCAGTGAGCCGAGATCACACCAATGCACCCCAGCCTGGGTGACAGAGTCAGACTCTGTCTCAAAAAAAAAAAAAAAAAAATTGAAAAACTCAGTTCCTCAGTCACTTGCCATTTTCAAGTACTGAAGAACCACATGTGACCTGTGGCTACCATCTTGGACGTGAGGTTTTTTTTTTTTTTTTTTGGAGACAGAGTCTTGCTCTGTCGCCCAGGCTGGAGTGCAATGATATGATCTCAGCTCACTGCAACCTCCGCCTCCCTGGTTCAAGCAATTCTCATGCCTCAGCCTCCCGAGTAGCTGGGATTACAGGCATGTGCCACCACGCCCGGCTAATTTTTTGTATTTTTAGTAGGGCCAGGGTTTTTGCCACATTGGCCAGGCTGGTCTCGAACTCCTGACCTCAGGCGATCCATTTGCCTCGGCCTCCCAAAGCGCTGGGATTACAGGCATGAGCCACTGCGCCTGGCCAGACATGAGCATTTTTACAGGAATTGTTTATTTCATATAAAGATTGTATGATTATTCTACTTAGCAGAGAAACTGACTTTATGTTTCATTTTTAATATCACTATTTATGGCATTTAGCTCAATGTTCACAACCCTGTGAAATTCGTGGTAGTAGTATCATTATCCCCATTTCAGTAGATGAGAAAACTAGGCACAAAAGAGGTTAACTTGCCCACAGCCACACAGCAAAAGCAGGGCTGGCATTTCACTATGTAATTTTGAGAGTGAAAATAGATTCATGCTCAGAAACACACACCTCTCACAGGCCTGGGTATTTAACCGTTGCTAGGTCTCCTTCCATGAAAGCAACAATCTCGCTTAATTCAACTTTCCATCCCCAGGGCCCACTCCTCTACTCAATAATGCACAAAGTGGATGAATGCATCCCTAGGAATCACTGCTGAAGAACAAGTGGCATCAGAACCAACGGGACACTGTTTCCTTCAGTGCTATGAGATCCGACCTCATAGTCCAGGGGGATAGATACAATCCACCAGTAAATCCACTAAAGTGCCTCCCCATTTTTGTAATCTGAAGAGTATCTAGCCTGCCCCAGAGAATTCTAAAGCTAGAATGTCGCTTAGAAAAGATCCAAACGGTGAACGGATTTTTCCTATCTAGCTGACTGGTGCTAGCTGCCAAGGGAGGATGGGCTCTGGAAAGAATCCTCTGCTTCCACGAAAAGGAACTGTGACCAATTACCTAAGCCTGCCCCTGGCAATGCCTCTTACCAGAGACCTAAACCCTTCATTTTTTTTTTTTTTTTCTGAGATAGAGTCTCGCTCTGTCACCAGGCTGGAGTGCAGTGGCGCGATCTCGGCTCACTGCAAGCTCCGCCTCCCGGGTTCAAGCGATTCTCCCGCCTCAGCCTCCCGAGTAGCTGGGACTACAGGCGCACGCCACCATGCCCAGCTAATTTTTTTTGTATTTTTAGTAAAGGCGGGGTTTCACCAGGTTGGCCAGGATGGTCTCAATCTCTTGACCTCATGATCGACCCGCCTCCGCCTCCCAAAGTGCTGGGGTTACAGGCGTGAGTCACCAGGCCCAGCCTCTAAACCCTTCATTTTACAGATGAGAAAACTGAGGCCAGAAGGGAACTTGCCTCAGCCAAGCAACCGCTTCCAGACAGAGCTGAGAACTAGTCCTATGGGCATGGCCCAGGAGGGGAAAACTCCTCAGGCCACATGGGGAAAACAGTCCTAAAAGCATGAAAAAAAAAAAAAATACAAACACAAGGAAACGCCCCAAACCCTAAAGAATTATATACCCTCATCTCATCTGGGTCCCTGCTCTGTCCCCAAAACAGATCTGAAAACCCACTGGAAATTCCTACACAGGCCCATTTTTAGCCACCTTTTTTTGTCCAAGGCAAATGACAGCCAGCGCAAGGCAGCTAACTAAATCCAAGAAAGCCGGCGCTTACAAGGACCCAGAGGTTCAGCACTACTAGCTGGCCTCTGTCCCACCAGTGAGGACACCGTTCCCAGCAGCTGCTTTACCTGCTCCTTATTGTTACTGTTCAGTAAGCCAGGTTTCTTTTTCTTTTTAATGGGGCTTGTTGATGTGTCCTGCGGCGAGTGGCCATTGGAAGAATGTGGAGGGCTGGGGAACTTTCTTTTCTGGGCTGTTCTCTCTGCAGAGCCAGGATCTGAAAGAGATACAGGACCACAGGTTTTAAAGCAGTCAGGGAGGCCTGGGCCCCACAGGGAGGAGGTGTGGAGGAACAGAGTGTGGGAATAGAGTGTGGGAACAGAGTGCATTCTGTCCCCCAACTCCCGAAGCCACTTCAGTGTTCCTCCTCCCAGAATATATGTGCCCCCTTCTTCACTGTCTGCCTCAACAGTCAGACAAGTATTTCTTTGACCTATGTAACATTTTTGTAAAATCTTAATTTGTTGCCAAGATACAAAAATCAGGAAATTTCATGTAATAACCTAGTTTTTTCACTTTTCTTAAAAAAACAGATTAGGAGGGCCGGGCACGGTGGCTCATGCCTGTAATCCCAGCACTTTGGGAGGCCAAAGTGGGCAGATCACAAGGTCAAGAGTTCAAGACCAGCCTGGCCAATACCGTCTCTACTAAGAGTACAAAAATTAGCCGGGTGTGGTGGCACATGCCTTTAATCCCAGCTACTCGGGAGGCTGAGGCAGGAGAACTGCTTGAACCCAGGAGGCAGAGATTTCAGTGAGCCGAGATTGTGCCACTGCACTCCAGCCTGGGGGACAGGGCAAGCCTCCGACGTGAAAAAAAAAAAAAAAAAAAAAACAGATTAGGACCTGCAGGCCCCTATAGCACCAGATACAGCTGAGTAACAGCTACCCCACTTTCAGATGGAAACATGTGCAATCGCCACTCTTCCCCACTATGTCCCTGCTGATGAGACCGAGGCCAACCTGCCAAGAGTCATCACACAGGGACCAGTATTGTTCTTACCCCAAAGAAATACGACTTCTCCATGCCCATGCCTGATTGCAAAAGCAGAAAACCAAAGAAGATAGACCAGGAAGGCCATACTTCAAGGAAATGAAGGCATACATTCTCCTTTGTGGAAAACAACATCATTTATTCGTGTTTAATAGGCTATGAACTGTAATTGTGTGAAAAGAACACACCCCACCCACCGGGAAGTTCCCATGGTCCCACCGCCACTGGGCCTCGTGTTTGAGACCCTCCTCCAAAAAGATCAATACAAATTACATCCTTGGGGATTCTCACCAGCCCCACTCTTGTTCATGCACCCCTTGTTTTCATCTTTCAGCATCTCATTTAAACACATGTACACTTCAGCCAGGCACGGTGGCTCACACCTGTAAACCCCAGCATCTTGGGAGGCCGAGGCAGGCGGATCACCTGAGGTCACAAGATCAAGACCAGCCTGGCCAACATGGTAAAACCATGTTAACGAGATCAAGACCAGCTGGGCCAACATGGTAAAACCAGTCCTCTGTTTGCAGACGTCTGTTTCAAGTGCTTTGAGTACAGCCCACAGTGCTGCAACACAGTCATCTTGCCTTTGCTCCTTTTCCACTGTATTTGTAGAATGTGTTTCTAGAGGAGATTGTTGGGTCAAAGGCCAAGTGGAGAAAAAGTTTTCACGAACAATGGCAGGAGGTCATGAGATCAAGACCAGCCTGGCCAATAAGGTAAAACCCTGTCTCTACTAAAAATACAAAAACAATTAGCTGGGTGTGGTGGCACACACCTGTAATCCCAGCTACTTGGGAGACTGAGGCAGGAGAATCGCTTGAACCCAGGAGGCAGAGGTTGCAGTGAGCCGAGATCACACCACTGCACTCAAGCCTGGGTGACAAAAGTGAGACTCTGTCTCAAAAATAATAATAAAAATACATAAACACATGTACACTTCCACTACCATCCATTCAATCTTCACCTCCAAGGAATTGAATCCACTCCATGCCCAATGGTGGTCTTCTTAACTTGGGGACGATGTAATGACACAGCCTGGTGTATCTGACATCCTGAGGAACGAAAGCTACAAATACCACAAAAGGGGTGAGCTGTGCCAAGACCATAGAGGGGATGGGGTGGGATGGGATGTGAAATCTGCGAAGATGTCAATTACCAAAGATGCTCCTGCCCCAGTTTTACCACTCAGCATGTAGGCTGCATGGTGCATCTGTCTCCCTGTCTGTAGAAGGGTCACTGACAGCAGATTAACAGCATCCAACGTGGTCCACGCAAGGCCTCCTAGTGGTTGACTTTCGTGAAAAGGCAAAGTATCTTCCAGCAGATTCACAAAGGAAGACAATGAACACTTTCCCAAAACCCAATCTACAGGATGGAACTCTCCAGCCTCACCGTGCAAGCTTCTGGACAATCCTGAACAAATATTCAGGGTGCTGCGTGGAGACCCAGTCATGAGTGGAAATTAAATGCTAACAACAGGTACCTTGAGGGTGAACAGACCTGAGAGTCCAGAGATCAAACCACAGACATCAAAAGGGCGGCCCAGAGAGCCCAAAGCGCTGGACCAAAGGCACACAGCAGCTAGTTAGTGGGAAAACTCACGAAAGAGACGCAGAGGTCAGCCTAGCCAACATGGTGAAACCCCGTACTTTTGTACTAAAAACACAAAAATTAGCTAGGCATGGTAGCGCACACCCATAATCCCAGCTACTTGGGAGGCTGGGGCAGGATAATCACTTGAACCCGGGAGTCAGAGGTTGCTGTGAGCCGAGATCACACTGCTGCACTCCAGTCTGGGCGACAGAGCGAGACTCCGTCTCAAAAAAAAAAAAAAAGAGAGAGAGAGAGGTGCAGCCCGGGGTGAGCACATTCCCCCAGAGAAACCTCCCC
This sequence comes from Pan paniscus, assembly GCF_029289425.2. Taxonomy (NCBI): domain Eukaryota; kingdom Metazoa; phylum Chordata; class Mammalia; order Primates; family Hominidae; genus Pan; species Pan paniscus. The sequence goes on from NC_073270.2 coordinate 53,047,369, forward strand.
TCCCTCCCACATGGGTCCTCACCTGACTCTCGCCACTGTTCCTGAAAACTTTTTCTCCACTTGGCCTTTGACCCAACAATCTCCTCTAGAAACACATTCTACAAACATAGTGGAAAAGGAGCAAAGGCAAGATGACTGCACTGCAGCACTGTGGGCTGTACCCAAAGCACTTGAAACAAACGTCTGCAAACAGAGGACTGCTCTAAGAATACATTACAGTCACATGGCCGGACATGGTGTTCACACCTGTAATCCCAGCACTTTGAGAGGCCGAGGGGGAAGGATTGCTTGAGCCCAGGAGTTTGAGGGTATTGTGAACTATGATCACGTCGGAGCCTGGGTGAAAAGGAGAGACACTGTCTCTGAAAAAAAAAAAAAAAATTTAATTATAAAAATTTTTAAGTTCTTTAAAAAGATTTAAAAACACCTGGGCAACATGGTGAAACCCCGCATCTACAAAAAATATAAAAATTAGGCTGGAGGCCGGGCGCAGTGGCTCATGCCTGTAATCCCAGCACTTTGGGAGGCCAAGGCGGGCGGATTACAAAGTCAGGAGATCAAGACCATCCTGGCTAACATGGTGAAACCCCGTCTCTACCAAAAATACAAAAAATTAGCCGGGCGTGGTGGCGGGCGCCTGTAGTCCCAGCTACTCGGGAGGCTGAGGCAGGAGAATGGCGTGAACCTGGGAGGTGGAGCTTGCAGTGAGCCAAGATCGCACCACTGCACTCCAACCTGGGCAACAGAGGGGTGAGACTCCATCTCAAAAAAAAAATAATAATAATAATTAGGCTGGGGACGGTGGCTCACACCTGTAATCTCAGCACTTTGGGAGGCCGAGGCAAGCGAATCATCTGAGGTCAGGAGTTCGAGACCAGACTGGCCAACATGGTGAAACCCCATCTCTACTAAAAATACAAAAAACTAGCTGGGTGTGGTGGCACATGCCTATAGTCCCAGCTACTTGGGAGGCTGAGGCAGGAGAATCGATTGAGCCCAGGAGGCAGGGGTTGCAGTGAGCTGAGATCGCACGACTGCACTCCAGCCTGGGCAACAGAGCAAGACTCTGTCTCAAAAAAATTAATAATAAATAAAGTGTATCTAGCACCATTAATGGACCAATATTCCTCCCAAAAAAAGATTTAATATACACATCAATGTTTGCATAAACCTAGAATATTCCTGGATGAACACAAAAGTACAACAAAGCTCGACTTGGGGACTACTGGTTGCCTTGGGAGGGGTGCCTGCAGGGAGTCCGGGGAAGCGGAGATCAGGGAAGGATTATATTCCACTCTATACCCTTGTGTACTTATTTATCATGTGACTGGATGACGTTACGAAAATAAAGAAAATTGGCCAGGCGCGGTGGCTCATGCCTGTAATCCCAGCACCTTGGGAGGCTGAGGTTAGCAGATCGCTTGAGGTCAGGAGTTCGAGACCAGACTGGCCAAGATGGTAAAATCCTGTCTCTACTAAAAATACAAAAATCAGCCAGGTGTGGTGGTATGCTCCAGTAGTCCCAACTACTAGGGAGGCTGAAGCGGGAGAATCACTTGGCGCCAGGAGGCAGAGGTTGCAGTGAGCCAAGATTGCACCACTGCACTCCAGCCTGGGCGAAAGAGAGAGACTCCATCTTTAAAAACAAAACAAAACAAAAAGAATGCAAATTATCAGGCCCCACCCCAGATCTACAGAATCAGAAACTCTGGGGTAGGGCCCAGCAATCTGTTTTAATAAGTCCTCCCGAAGACTGGGAGGTACACTAGTTTGAGGAACGCTAGGGTATGTGTATGTGTTTAGGAGATGGGGTCTGAGTTCTCAACTCTACACAATCCTGTTCCACACTGGCGAGCCAGAGCCAATGGCCTCTACTTCCAGACATTATTTGAGGGGTTGGTTCAGGACTCAGGATAGAAGCTAAGCAAGGGAGTCAGGCTGGAGAATGAGGCTAAACAGGAAACAACCCCAGGCAAGTCTCCACCTCTCAGGGCCTCAGGGCCTCACCTGCAAAATGGGAAGAGCGGGGAGAAAGGGACTAGACTAGAAGTTCTTGTTTAAAGACCAGACAGTGCTCCAGGGACCCTTGAACAGGCCATCACTGTATACAGGAGTGCAATTTCTAGGGACATGGAGTCATAGCTTACTTCACCTTTGCAAAGGTGTCCTCGGCTCCAATGATTAAAAACTTCAGGGCCCCCAGAGGATGTTAAAAGTCCCTCTTCAACATTACTTAATTTAATGAGAAAGTGGGAAAAAAAATCACTAGACAGTAATATACTTGTAAGCGATTTAGAGTTGGCAAGGGACTATCACCCAAGCCCACCAGGAAACAAAGGGGGAAACTGAGGTTCTGCTCAGCAAGAGGTAGGGGGAGGTGGGTCCTAGCCCAAGCATGCCCACATCTGAGAGTATTCCAAACCTTCTAGTTTCAGCAAAACATAAAAACCCCAATTCTGTTTGCTGTTACAAACACCAATTCCCCCTGGAGTTGATGAGAGTTCAGTGACTGTATCCAAGGGGTCGAAATTTGATAGGTTCCAAACAACAGACACATCAGTCAACAGCAGGAGATTTCAATGAAGGGTTGTAGGGAGAAGAATTAGGAAATGCCTGCTGGATTCAGTATCCTTCGGAGGGATGAGACAGCAGGGGGGCATTACTACTTAAATGCCCCCCACTCCAGCGGGGGCTGGGCCTCTGGTGATGATGGACTGGTGGGTGTACACCTGACTATAGCCGTGGTAACCAGGCTCCATAAGGACCCTTTCCAGAAAGCTGAGTCAATTTTTTCTTCTTTAATGATTTAATTCTGACAAGGATGTATTGCCCAGTGCATTTCATCTATAAACTTTGAACAATGACAAACAGCCACTGTCGACTGAACCACTGGTTCACCCTGGATCTGAAAGACTTTTCTGTTGCCTTTTCTGAGGGAGTAGGACCTGTGACCCCGCCGGGCTGGCTCACTCACAACCCTCTGCCTCCCACCCATCCCCCAAAAATGAGTGGTTCTGAATGAGTTAACGTGGGTGAGGGAGGAATGCAGCCTTATGGAGAGGACAGAGCAGTGACTCAGGAAAACAGCTTGGCATGGAGCGGAAAGCAGCAGAATTTTCCTCTCCTTGTGACATTTTGCTGAAATTGTAACAATATGGGAAGGTCTACTGGGTATTAAGAACCAGGCATGAGGCCGGGCACGGTGGCTCACGCCTGTAATCCCAGCACTTTGGGAGGCCAAGGTGGGCAGATCACAAGGTCAGGAGTTCGAGACCAGCCTGACTAACATGGTGAAACCCCGTCTCTACTACAAATACAAAAATTAGCTGAATGTGATGGTGAGCACCTATAATCCCAGCTACTCAGGAGGCTGAGGCAGGAAAATTGCTTGAACCCAGGAGGCGGAGGTTGCAGTAAGCCGAGATCATGCCATTGTACTCCAGCCTGGGCAACAGAACGAGACTTTGTCTCAAAAAAAAAAAAAAGGAACCAAGCATATGAGGAGATCCTTCCCAAGCCTGTGATCCACCAGAAATCATCCTGGAGCTTAGCACTTCCTGGATGTCTTTTGATTTAAGGGGCATCTTAATTCAAGATAACTCAGGCTCATAGCTTTCCTAAGCCAAGAGTATGAAGAGCTAAGAGTTTCGGCCAGGTGTGGTGGCTCACGCCCATAATCCCAGCACTGTGGGAGGCCGAGGCAGGCAGATTGCCTGAGGTCAGGAGTTCAAAACCAGTCTGGCCAACATGGTGAAACCCCATCTCTACTAAAAATACAAAAAAATTAGCCAGGAGTGGTGGTGTGCGCCTGTAATCCCAGCTACTTGGGAGGCTGAGGCAGGAAAATTGCTTCAACCAGGGAGGTGGAGGTTGTGGTGAGCCAAGATCGCACCACTGCACTCCAGCCTGGGTGACAGAGCAAGACTCGCTCTCAAAAAAAAAAAAAAAGAAAGAAAGCTAAGGGTTTCTTTTATTATATGTGATATTCTAGGCACTGTTCAAAATGCATTTCCTGTAGTCCCCACTAAGTCACCTGCCTGAGATCACAAAGCTACCAAGGAGCAGTGCTGGGATTTGAACAGGCAGTGAGGCTCCGAGGGCCAGAGCAGTACTGGGATTTGAACCCAGGCCGTGGGACTCCGAGGGCCAGCTTCTAACCTCTGCACCACATGGCCTTGTACCAGGAGGGCCTCATCCTCAGCCCTGTAGCAAGAGGACTCCCTAATTTAGGGTCTATGATTTAAGAGCACACTCTCATTTTGCCTTTTTTCCCCTAAACTGCAGATGGAAGTATAGGGACAGGGAAGGTCCAACAAACAGTTCCAGGAACTGGGAAAAGGTGGAAAGTCGTGTCATTCACTGATGACGCCGTTCTCTCAAAGGCAGTCCCCAGAAAGCACATTCACCTCCCAATTTCCAAACAGTGGCATCAGTCCCTGAAATAGGCTGGGGGCTCCAGGGCCAACTCACCTCCCCTTTTCCAGCCTCCATCAAGGCTAGGCCTCCCCAGCAGGCCACATCAGGTACCCGCCCTCCACCCCACTCCTGCCCCCACATCCGGTGCCTGAGTCACAGCACATGCCGTTCTCCAGGGGCTAGGAAATGACACACCATTACAGGGAATTGTCTCCTCCCTCAAGGGAAAGGGCCGCAGCTGAAAGGCCGGGAGCTTCTTGTGTTTTTGTGGGTGTTTAATTTCCTTAATGATGTCGACAGCAAGCCTGCTGGGGCCTGAACGAAAAGAGAAGCTTGGTCCACAGGCTGAGACAGGCATGACAGGCCACAGGAGTAGGGCAACCAACCATGTGCTTAGCTGGGTCCCGGGCAAACCAGGACACATAGGTCAAGGCATATGCTCTCATGGGCCAGGTTGCAAACGACAGAGAGGCAGGATGCCACAGTGGTGGGGAATCAGCTTTCTGGCGTCAAAATGCATGCAGAACCTGGCTGTGCTCTCCCCTGCAGTGTGACCGTAAAAAGGCAACTTAACCTCTCTGTGCCTCAGAGAGTTTACCACTTTACAAGTGGTACCTTGTAAAGTTATCGAAGAAGTCAATGAGTCAATTCACGTAAAGCTCTTAGTATAATACCTGGCAAATAGTAAGCACCCATTCAATGGTAACTAATGGGTAACTATATTTTTTTTAACCAATCACTCTTCCTCCTTTTCTTGCTTCTCTTCCACCTCCTCCCCGACTACCGCCCCCACTCCAAAAACACAGCTTGCTTTCTGGAAGGAGCATGTTATATCAATTCCACAAGTTCAAAGCTATGGAAAACACCGGCCTGTGTAGACTGGAGACCAGAATCAGCCCAGGACAGGATTTCTGCATTTCAATCAGACTGAAAATGCCAGGTTTCCCCCAGTAACTGTGAAGGCAGGGTCAGAAGCAGAGGCCTGCTCTACAGCCCTTTTCGTAATCACCAGTCCTCCCCTTGGCCTACTTCAAACATGACCACACACTGCTGCTCCCCCAGAAGCAGCAAAGCAGAGCACGGTTAATCACTTCAAAGCGTTTCCCAAAGACACAGAGCAGGTACCCAAACAGGCCTCCCTTCCCCAGGAATATTTGGGGCCCTCCCCAACCAGTAATTACATCATAAAGAGACAAAAGTCCGGAATTTCCTCCTGGCAGAGCATAGAAGTAAGAAATCAGGAGCAAAGGTTGGGGGTGGGGAGGAAGCAAAATTGTCCTCGCAGCAGAGAATGCCTAAGCCAGGAGGAACTTGTAAATGAAAACCGCTCGCATTAGCAAATGATTATTTCCTCCAACGATGACCGTCTCTGAGACCCACAGAAACTCGAGGACCGGTCTGCACCCCGGCTGACTTGGGCCTGCCAGAGCTGCCGGGCTGAGCCCGCTCCTCCAGAGGACTGCACTGGCCTGAACTGTGCTTATAAAGAATCTCTGCAAATCAACAGGAACTTCTCATCCAGAGCCGGGATAGGGAGGGCTGGAATGGAAATGAGGCTGTGGAATGAAAGGTCACTCTCAACTTGGGGAAAATGGCATTTCACCAGGAACATCAAGTACCTCGGAGGCAGAACATGCGAGGGGCAGGGAACGCCAAGAGGAGGCACTTACCTGCCATTGAGAAAGTGCGGCTGCTCAGAGGGCCTAGCCTCTCTTGTTCAAAAGAGAACAGAGGCTCACCCACAGCAGACATTCCTGCTTCCGGATCCTCAGCGGCCTCTCCCAGGGGGAGGAGGAAGAAGCAAAGAGAACAGGCTAAGAGTCACCACTTACCAGGCCAGCCCCGGTCTTGTACGCATTAGGTCGCCCGGCGGGGCAAGGACACTGTCACCTCTTTGCAATCAGGCAGTCTGAAACCCAGCGACTTGCCTTCATGTCCCCAGGCTTTCGCCTATAATTTATCACCCTCAACAGCAGCTCGGCTGAGCTGAAAGTCTCCGGTGCAGTGCACCGAAGAGCCATTGATTTCGTGGGATTGTGAATAAATACGAGGAACTGCAGTTGTTCTGCTGGCCGAGGTGACAATGTCAGAAGGGAGCCTGGGGGGAGGGAAACAGCTGTGGTTTGCATTTTGAAGTTGTTTTTAACATTTTTAGTAATTGTTTCAGATTCTCCAGTTCTGATGCCCCTCTCCTAGAAATGAGAAAACCCATCTTTTATACTCGAGGTATAATCCTTTCCCACTAGACACAGCCTCCTCCACCCCTCTCTCAATAATGCAGAAGTGGTGATTAAAGGGCACATTCATATGTAAAAGGCGAACTTCCAAACTCGCCTGGCAGGACAGAAATTGCTTCAATCTACGGAAAAGAGGCTGATTTACAAATGAATTCAGTGTTTAGCCCTCAACAACTAGAGGCAATTGCAACCGCGGCCCTTTCTCCTCCCCAGCTGGGATGAGGCCCTCTGGAAAAACGACAACATCGCAACAGGAATTTCCTGGATCAAGAATGCCAAGTTCTTTCCAATTTTACTGAGGCAGGATCCGACTCCCTGTGAGAACGCACTGCCCACCACCCACCCACCCCCTCAGCAGGCCCAGGCCCCAAAGGCTCCCTCCAACATGTGTACATGAGGCCCTTCAAACTCGACCAGAACACCACAAAGAATGTGGAGAAACCGGTTGCCTCTGGCCTTTACATTGTGGCTGGCTGAGGAGCTGGTTCTGGTGGCTGACACCCGTTGGCACTATTTATCCAGCCCCTGCCTGGCTTGGGTTCTGGAAATCTCCGGTGGTAGTGGCTTCCAAACTGCAATGGGGAATCGCGGCGTCAGAGGGCAATTCAGAAACAAAAAGACAGTTCTGTGCTGGCAGCAATTGAAGCACAGAAGTGGGTTGGGAGAAGCAAAGGGAAATTAGCTTCAGAAAGGGGGCAGATGAAGGAAGAGACGCCACTGCTAACCAACCAAGGTCCCCATCTGCCCTGGATGGTATCTCTAAAAGCCACCTAAAGAAGGCAAAATTCTCTACTGAAACGCCAGGTACGAAGGGATAGGCCCTCCACAGTCACCTTGTCACATTCCTTTGGGGAAGCGAAGAGTTCAGACCCAACATGTCACCCAAATTACCCTGGCTAGCCACCACGTAAAGATGCTGCGGCTGTGCATGGTGGCTCACGCCTGTAATCCCAACACGTTGGGAGGCCAAGGCGGGTGGATCACCTGAGGTCAGGAGTTTGAGACCAGCCTGGCCAACACGGCGAAATCCTGTCTCTACTAAAAATACAAAAATTAGCCGGGTGTGGTGGCACACACCTGTGGTACCAGCTACTCCTACTGGGGAAGCTGAGGCAGGAGAATCGCTTGACCCTAGGAGGCTGGAGTGCAGTGAGTCGAGATCACGCCATTGCACTCCAGCCGGGGTGACAGAGCAAGATGCCATCTCAAAAATAAATAAATAAAGATGCTTAACATCACTCAGATAGTAGTGGGGTGATTCTAAGAACATGTCCTATTGTCTACAGGGCTCATGGGTGCACAGAAGGATAGACGGGGTAGCCACTGCAACAGGGCTTTGTAGAAAAGCCAGACAGGAACCAACATTGATGCCCATATGTGAAACATCATGATGCAGCCATAAAATGGAATAAAGATGGAATCCCGTCTGCATAGACGGGCATGGTCCAAAATCCAAGTGAAAGGAGACCAGAAATAGAACTAGGGTAAAAGTTTGTTCTCTGAGGCTTCTGGGTTTGCAGAGACATGGAGGAACACCCAGGAAACCCAGTAAACGCTGGACTCCTCTGAATTATTTCTGATCATGTTTACATATTTAACGAAGGTATTTACTAATGGCTTTGGGGAAACTGGGTGATAATGACAATATTTATGGAACACTCACTGCATCCTGGGCACTGCCCAGCCAGGGATCACATCTGTATCCCTTGTACCCGGCATACAGCAGGAGCTCAGTACACGCCCCCATCATCAAACAAACACTTTTACGGGGCTCAGGTGTTTAGAAGAGTGGAAAGCAGTATCAGCACACCCAGGGGACATCTGGCAATGTCTGGGGACATTTTTGGTTGTCACAACTGGGCAGGAAAAGGAGTTGCGACAGGCGTCTACTGGGTAGAGGGGAGGGATGCTGCTAAACATTCGACAATGCACAGGACAGCCCTAAGACAAAGAATGATCAGGCCCAAAGTCCACAGTGCCAAGGCTGAGAAATCCTGGTGGAAAGAAACTTCAGTGAGCTACCAGGCAGGTCTCACCGTGTGTAAACACACCACCCACAGAGGTGCATGTATTCATTAAGAAGGAAAATGATTCCTAATGTTTCACCTGGTGGCCCTGACTTCAGACTTCAAAGAAAACAATGGGACCAGTCAGTCAACAAATAGTCACTAGGCAACAACTAGATATCTGGGCTACCAGGAAAACTGTCCCAGGAAGGCCTCTGCCCTGATGGAAGGACAGCTAGAAACACAGTCATAACAGCTACCTTTTATTGAGCACTTACTATCTGGGAGGCATTGTTAGAAATACAAATATCAATTTATTTAAAACTCGCTGCACTTTTTTTTTTTTTTTTTTTGAAACAGTCTCACTCTGTCACCTAGACTGGAGTGCAGTGGCACAATCTGGGCTCATTGCAACCTCAGCCTCCCAGGCTCAGGAGATCCTCCTGTCTCAGCCTCCCAAGTAGCTAGGACTACAGGCACAGGCCACCATGCCTGGCTAATTTTTGTATTTTTTGTAGAGAAGGGGTCTCGCCATGTTGCCCAGACTGGTCTCAAACTCCAGGGCTCAAGCAATCCCTCTGCCTCAGCCGCCCAAAGTGCTGGGATTACAGATGTGACCCACCTCACCCAGCCTCCCTGTTTCATTGATAAGGTAACGAAAGCCCAGAGAAAAGCAGGCCCATGGTAAAGCAGCTATTAAGTACAGAATGATTGAGAAACTGATTACAGATGGACAAACCACTGAACAGGAAAAATCTCAGGAGTTTGTGAACACACCTAGCAGGTGTGAGGATAGACAGGGAAATATTCCTCTATTTCCTTTGCAGAAGGGTTTCATGTGGTTCACAGCTATTGTTTACTGAGAAGCTACAAACTGTCCCAAGAATCCCAAGAGGTTGGGATGGCATTTCTTTTTTTTTTTTTTTTTTTTTTTTTTTTTTCAGCACAGAATCTCACTCTGTCTCCAGGCTGGAGTGCAGTGGCGCGATCTTGGCTCACTGCGACCTCCGCCTCCTGGGTTCAAGCGATTCCCCTGCCTCAGTCTCCCAAGTAGCTGGGACTACAGGCACGTACCACCACACCCGTTTCACCATGTTGGCCAGGATGGTCTCGATCTCCTGACCTCGTGATCCACCTGCCTCGGCCTCCCAAAGTGCTGGGATTATAGGCGTGAGCCACCACACCCAGCCAGGATGGTATTTCTGTACCCATTTTATAGGTGAGGCTCAGAGAGGCAAAGTCATTTATATGCTTCAAGACAAGCAGATCGACACAGCACGCCCCACCTCCATCACGGTTGAGTTCCACTCTAAAGCCCTTCACTGTACAGGTCAACTGTCTCTCCTAGGCTTACGAGTGCCACCTGGTAATTCTCCATCACAAAGGGCATGCTTGGCATTGGCCAACGTCAACACAGCATTGTCGTTCAGTGTGTGGGCTCTGGAGCCAGACTACTAGGTCTGAATCCAGGTGCTGGCACCTGCCAGCTGTGTGACCTTGGGCAAGTTTCTTAGCCTCTCTGTGACTCAGTCATTCAGTTGGAACTATTAGGCTCTTCCCAAAAGGGTTGTGAGGATTAAATAAGATAATGCATACAAAGTGAAAGGCATCTGGCACATCAAAGCACCATACTTTATTACCATTATTCTCCTGGGGGGAAGAGGGGGCCAGGGCACAGAAAAAGGCAATAACCGAGAAATTTCAAACTCATTTCCCCCAACTTTTCTCTTTTTTGGGGGAGACAGGGTCTCACTCTGTCAGCCAGGCTGCAGGACAGTGGCACAATCATGGCTCACTGCAGCCTCAACCTCCCAGGTTCAAGCGATCCTCCCACCTCAGGCTCCCAAGTAGCTAAGACCACGGTGTGCAATACCATGACCACTTAATTTTTTATTTTTCGTAGCGATGGGATCTCCTAGTCTCAAACTTCTGGGGTCAAGTGATCCTCCCACCTCAGCCTCTCAAAGTGCTAGGACTACAGGCATGAGCTATTGCACCTGGCCCCCAAATCTTTCTGTACCTTCACCAGACTACCTCTTCCAAGCCTGTTTTTAAAAAGGGTTCACTGATGAGAAACACAAATATTCACAATAAACCCCCTCAGGCTGTCAGGAGCTCAAGGAAGCCAGGCTCAAAATCCCTCCAGGGCTCAGAACTTCCTTGAAAATCAAAGCAGAATTCTCCAGATGGCCCACAATCCCAGCCCCGCCCCACTTCCACTGACCTTCCCCCAGGACTCCTCCAACTGCACTCCCCTCTCCACTCAAATGAGGCTCATCAAGCTAGGGAGAGAGCTGGTCCTGGCTCACATGGCTGTGTGTCACAACAGGTTACTTCACTTCTCTGAGCCTCAGAGTCCTAGTCATCTGCCAAGTGTTATTAAGAATGCCAAACCTGGCCGGGCATGGTGGCTCACGCCTGTAATCCCAGCACTTTGGGAGGCCGAGGCTGATGGATCACAAAGTCAAGAGATGGAGACCATCCTGGCCAACTTGGTGAAACCCTGTCTCCACTACAAATACAAAAATTAGCTGGGTGTGGTGGTGGAGGACGCCTGTAATCCCAGCTGCTCGGGGGGCTAAGGCAGGAGAATCACTTGAACCCGGGAGGCGGAGGTTGCCATAAGCCGAGATCATGCCATTGCACTCCAACCTGGGCGCCAGAGCGAGACTCTGTCTCAAAAAAAAAAAAAAGAAAAGAATGCCAAACCTTTACCGGTCGTGGTGTCTCACGTCTGTAATCCCAACACTTTGGGAGGCCAAGGCAGGTGGATCACCTGAAGTCAGGAGTTCGAGACCAGCCAGGCCAACATGGTAAAACCCCATCTCTACTAAAAAATACAAAAAATTAGCCAGGCATGGTGGCGGGTGCCTGTAATCCCACCTGCTCGGGAGGCTGAGGCAGGAGAATCGCTTGAACCTGGGAGGCGGAGGCTGCAGTGAGCCAAGATCGAGCCACTGCACTCCAGCCTGGGCAACAAGAAGCTCTGTCTCAAAAAATAAAAAAGTAAATAAAAACCTAAATAAGATAGTGCACTCCCTGCTTAAAACCCTCAAAGAGCTTACTGTAGACACCTAAGGTCTTATGAAGACCTGCAGTGCCCCTGGTGACCTGGTCCTGCCCACCTTCTCTCCTTCATTCACTCAGCTCCAACCCCAATGGCCTCCTTTCCACTCCTTAGACAAGCTCCTTCGCATGTGGCTGGCCCCTTCATCTATAATGTTCTGTGCCCAGTCCTCTCCATAGCTGCCACTTCATCTTTTGGCTCACTGCCCTAGAGAGGCCTTCTCTGACCACCCCAGCCTCCAGCCTCCAGACTCCTTATTATATAATCCTGAAGTTATTTTTTTCCCTTCATTACAGTCATATATAGGTGAAAATTATTTTTTATTTTTTATTTTTTGAGGAGTCTCGCTCTGTTGCCCAAGCTGGAGTACAATGGTGTGACCTTGGCTCACTGCAACCTCCACCTCCCGGGTTCAAGCCATTCTCCTGCCTCAGCCTCTCGAGTAGCTGGGACTACAGGCGTGCGCCACCACGCCCAGCTAATTTTTGTATTTTTGGTAGAGACGGGGTTTCACCATGTTTGCCAGGCTGCTCTCAAACTCCTGACCTCAGCTGATTCACCCACCTCAGCCTCCCAAAGTACTGCGATTACAAGCGTGAGCCACCACACCTGGCCCATAGTTGAAAATTATCAAAAATTATTTTCCTCTTCTGCTGGTTCACCGGTTTATTGTGTCTCTCCCTCCAGAGTGTGAGCTCAATCTCAGCTTGTCCATCCTTCTTTGCTGTAGCCCAGTGCCAGGTACATGGCCTGGCTCGGAAGTACCCCAAAGTACATATCAGACCGACTAACTGAGCGACTGTACAGGGTTAACAAAGCCCTGTACAGGTGAGCCAGCCAACCTGACTCAGCAAACTCCAGTTTTTCTTCCCCAGTCTAAGAATTTCTTCCAGCAAATCAGGAAGGCAGCAGGGTAGCGAAGTCAACAGGGAAGATTACACAAATGGGAGCCTGGTCGTGTCGGCCTCTGAAAGGGACCCCAGAACAGGACATTCTCCTTTCAACAGGTACTCAGCCATTCTCTTGCCTAAAGAACCCATTTCCCCCAAAAGCAGGGGAGTAAGTAAAGATTTATAACTTGAATGGGATGGGGCCATTCAGCTAAATGCAATTACTGAAAAATCAAAGGGGGATATCTCAGGAGGTTTTTCTAAGACAACCAATTTACTCATTCTCTCAATTATTCTTTTTCCATTTTGTTTTGTTTTTTTTTTCTGAGATGGAGTTTCGTTCTTGTTGCCCAGGCTGGAGTGCAATGGCACAATCTCCACCTCCTGATTCAAGCAATTCTCCTGCCTCAGCCTCCTGAGTAACTGGGATTACAGGCACATGCCACCACACCCAGCTTATTTTATTTTATTTTATTTTATTTTATTTTATTTTATTTTATTTTATTTTATTTATCTATTTATTTTTTTGAGATGGAGTCTTGCATGTGGCTCAGGCTGGAGTGCAATGGTGCAGTCTCTGCTCACTGAAACCTCTGCCTCCCAAGTTCAAGCGATTCTCCTGCCTCAGCCTCTTGAGTAGCTGGGATTACAGGTGCCCGCTACCACGCCCAGCTAATTCTTTGTATTTCTTAGTAGAGACAGGGTTTCACCATGTTGGTCAGGCTGGTCTTGAACTCCTGACCTCGTGATCCACCTGCCTCGGCCTCCCAAAGTGATGGGATTACAGGCATGAGCCACCACATCCAGCCCACCAGCTAATTTTTGTATTTTTTAGTAGAGATGGGGTTTCACCACGTTGCCCAGGCTGGTCTCGAACTCCTGACCTCAGGTGATCCACCTGCCTCGGCCTCCCAAAGAGCTGGGATTCCAGGCGTGAGCCACCATGCCCGGCCTCCCAGTTATTCTTGAGGAGAGCTATTGTTTCAGAATTATTTAGCAGTTCAAAAACTAAAAATAAAAGAGGCATGACTTTCTCCAGGGAAAACATATTCCCTTCTAGGAGACCCGCCACTGAGAGGGCCATTTAACCAAATCTTCAGTCTTGGTTCTGGGCCCTTTTTCTTATACGTCTGAGTCTGAGGATCTCTTTTTCCAAAACCTCCGTAGATCCTCAGTCTCCCTCTGGGTTCTCCAAGTCTGCCCCTGCTATGAGAAGCAGGGATCAGATACAGGTACTGATCTATGTGCAGACAGGCTCAGCTTCGACTGGGAAAAGCAAAAAATTATTTTTCAAGTTCATCTTCCCTGCATCCCATGGACATGAGTCAAGAGATATTCATTCTGCTCCTTCCTGTCTCCATCTAGTTCCCTCGAGCTTCTCAGAGTGTCAGCATCACACCAGGCATAAGATGGGTCTAGATTTTCAAGATAAATATTTGTCTTACAACACAGTCCCTCGGCTCTTATCAACTGCTACTGTATCTGGTCCCAAGTCAAGAAATAGCAACCTGGTTTGAAGTGACTGTACCCAAACTTGAAGTCTGGGGATGGGGAGTTATGGGAGGGTCATTAAGGAGGTGGCACACAAAACCAGGTCAGCCTTATTAGGAAGAGAGCACTACTTACAGCTGATGCGGTGAACCAGTGATGTGGAAAAGGAGCAATCAGTGGCCAGGAAACCAGTCAGCCTCCCTAGTAGCTGGAATTACAGGCATGCACCACCACGCCTGGCTAATTTTGTATTTTTAGTAGAGATGGGGTTTCACCATGTTGGCCAGGCTGGTCTCCAACTCCCGACCGCCCACCTCAGCCTCCCAAAGTGCTGGGATTACAGACGTGAGCCACCGCCTTTAAAGAGAAGGTCTAGCTTCTCTTTTAAAATAAGGTCATTCACAGATGAAACAAGGGGTTAAAGAAAAAATAGGCCAGGTGCGGTGGCTCACACCTGTAATCCCAGCACTTTGGGAGGCCAAGGCAGGCAGATCGTTTGAAGTTAGGGGTTTCAGAGCAGCCTGGCCAACATGATGAAACCCTGCCTCTACTAAAAATACAAAAATATTAGCCAGGCGTGGTGGCACACACCTGTAGTTCCAGCTACTCGGGAGGCTGAGGCAGGAGAATTGCTTGAACCCAGGAGGCAAAGATTGCATTGAGCAGAGTTTGTGCCACTGCACTTCAGCCTGGGCGGCAGAGTAAGACTCAAAAAGGAAAGAAAAGAAAATCACAAGATCCCTCCACATAGGGCCCCCTATTCCCACATGGAACAATCCTCCCGCCTGCCCACTTTGGGTAGAACTCCAGAATCCCTGTTTGCCAAGGTCTCCATTATTCTTAACTTTCAGATAATTAAATCTATAACTTATTGTTTGTTTGTTTGTTTTTCCAGAAACAGGTCTTGCTCTGTCGCCCAGCCTGGAGTGCAGTGGTGCAATCACAGCTCACTGCAGCCTTGACCTCCTGGGCTCAAGTGATCCTCCGGCCTCAGCCTCCCACGTAGCTGAGGCTACAGGTGCATGCCACCAAGCTCAGCAGTTTTTTTTTATTTCAGAGATGAGGTCTCACTATGTTGCCCAGGCTAGTCTTGAACTCCTGGGCTCAAGTAAGTCTCCTGCCTTGGCCTCCCAAAATGCTGGGACTACAGGCATGAGCTACCATGACTACCCTAGATCATTAAATCTAAACTTGAAAGGCCCTTAAAGGGTGTAACAGGACAGGGGAAGCAGAGAAGGATAATAAGGTAAAGAGAGGGATCAGAGACAAGGGATGTTTTGCTAGGATGGCCAGGTCCTAGAAAGTTCAACCCCATTATAGGTATTGCATAAGTTTTTTGACATTTTTATAAGCATGGAGAGGGTAGTATAGACAAAAACATATCAAACTGTTATCACTGGTTACCTGGCAGGAGAAGATTTTTAGCTTTTTCTTTGTATACTTTGGCTTGTTGTCAAGGAGATACACTGATTTTTATCATTTGAAAGGAAAATCCAATAAACCTTAACCCCTCTGCCACCCCACAAAAAGTTAATTCTTTTTTTTTTCGAGACAGAGTCTGTTGTCCAAGCTGGAGTGCAGTGGCATGATCTCAGCTCACTACAACCTCTGCCTCCCAGGTTCAAGCGATTCTCCTGCCTCAGCCTCCCGAGTAGCTGGGATTACAGGCGCGTGCCACCACACCCAGCTAATTTTTGTATTTTTAGTAGAGACAGGGTTTCACCATCTTGGCCAGGCTGGTCTTGAACTCCTGACCTCAGGTAATGCACCGGCCTCCCAAAGTGCTGGGATTCCAGGCATGAGCCACCGTGCCTGGCCAAGTTAGTTTCCAGTTCTTGGAAGAGATCCTTCATTCACAAAACATTTAATGGGCAACTACCATGAAATGCCAGTCCCTTGTTAGTCTAAAGAGGTGAGAGTTATTTGGTCTATCAGTCTAGAAGAGACACACAGGTAAATGCATAATTACGGTAAAGCATGTTGAAGGCTGGAGGGAGGACCGCCCAGCTCCCTGGCATATCCTGTGGAACTTTACCCCAGTCAGGCCTAGGTGCCAAGGGGCCTGGCAAAAAGGGAATTCAGCAGGGCCTGAACAAAACACACCAACTTGCAAAGATAGAAAGAGGACTGTGTTCTCTGCACAACTTTTCAAAGAATAGGCAAGCTCAGGAGGCAATGACCAAGCAAAACTTAAACTCAATAATCATGCATGGAACATGTTCAGTGCTGTGTCCCCTGGCGACGTAGCTTCACCTACAGCATTCAGCACAGCATGCACAACAAATCCATTAATCTACTAAGGCTACAGAACAGTGTGATCCAATCAAGCTTGCTCGAATGATGGCAATGTTCTCGATCTGTTCTCTATCAGTGCTGTCTAATAACAGCAGCCTCTAATCACCTGTGGCTGTCAGACACTTGACACGTGGCCAGGGCAGCTGAGGAATGAATTTTATTTTGTAAATCTAATTTTTTTTTTTTTGGAGATGGAGTTTCGCTCTTATTGCCCAGGCTGGAGTGCAATGGCGTGATCTCAGCTCACCGCAACCTCCTCCTCCCGAGTTGAAGCGATTCTCCAGCCTCATCCTCCTGAGTAGCTGGGATTACAGGCATGCACCACCATGCCTGGCTAATTCTGTATTTTTAGTAGAGGCGGGGTTTCTCCATGTTGGTCAGGCTGGTCTCAAACTCCCAACCTCAGGTGATCCACCCACCTTGCCTTCCCAAAGTGCTGGGATTACAGGCGTGAGCCACCATGCCCGGCTTGTCAATGTAAATTTAAAGAGCCACGTACAGCTAGTGGCGACTGTGTTGGACAGCACAGCTGCAGAAGCTTAATATTAAGACAAAGAAGTATGCCTGGCAAGCAAGCAGGACACTGCAGAATCATCCACCCATCCCAATTCGCCTCTAGGGACTGAGTAGTTGAATTCAAGGCACCGGATGCAGGGAAATGTGAATATGGATTCACCTTTCACTCCTTTAGTCTAGCCTGGCAATTGTTAACTCTTTAGTATGCATACGAATTTCTGATCAAACCTGAATACTTTCGTGGGCAATTTAAGGTACTTTGAAGAGTGATTTTTGACTTTGGAACCTAAAAGAACTTCTCTGTGGGAGACTGTAAATAAAGGGTTCAGGCCAAGAGAGGGCTTGGGTCTCCATGGACACAGTGAGGATGGTCCTCACGAAGGTCAGTCTGGAAGGCAATGCCAAGTGTGTCTCAGCAAGGTGCACATCACAGGACTCTCACGAGGCCATGCAGTCTGTCCAGGAAAGACAGATGCTGCAGGACCCCTGCAGTGCAGTGGCAAGATCATAGCTCACTGCAGGCTCCACCTTCTGGGCTCAAGCTATCCTCCCACCTCAGCCTCCCAAGTAGCTGGGTCTGCAGAGACAAGCCACCATGCCTGGGTTTTTTGCTTTTTTTTTTTTTTTTTTTTTGTAGGAACGGGTGGGTCTTGCCACTTTGCCCAGGCTGGTCTTGAACTCCTGGGCTTAAGCTATCCTCCTGCCTCAGCCTCCCAAAATGCTGGGATTACAGGCGTGAGACACCATGCCCTTAAGGCTGTGTTCTTAAGGAGCCACTGCAAATTTAAAGGAGAGTGGGACAATCTGACTTGTGTTTTAGAAGGCGCCCATTAGAAGTTATACTAATATGTCAGAAAGCAAAGAAACCAGGGGGAAAGGGCCATTTCAAAGAGTACTATGTCCCTAGAGGGAAAAGGAAGACAGGCCACCAGTCGCTTTGCAGAGAACAGACACTTGAGCTGGGTAATAATCTCCAGGCACTGGATTAATGCTGAAAACAAAGCCATCCTCTCTTGCCGAAAGGCTGCTTTTACTTCAGTCTCTAGGATAGAAGTTCTACCCATCTGATAGAGCTAAATCATTTGTTCATTCAAAAAAATATTTATTAACGCTCACCAGCAGCAGGCAAGGTGGTAGTAAAACAGGATGAGCAAAAACAAAAGGCAGAACTCATCCTCATTTTGAGCCTTAAAATTGATGGGGAGTAAGGAGAGGAAGGCAAGGAGGGGACCTTCAAGGTATGAGCAAAGGCCCTGAGGCTTTGATGGATCTGCACAGTCAGTGTGGCTGGAGCAGAGAGAAGTGGAACACAGAGAGAACGGAACAGAGAGAACAGAGACTAGCAAGATGGGCAGAGGCCAGCACAGGAGGGTTTTGCAATTATGAATCTAAAAGCCAAGGAGGAAACACTTAAGAGTTTAAAGTAGGAAGGGATAGCCAGGAAGATGTTCCTTTCAAAAGACTGGGAGGGTGCGGCAGATAGAGATAGTGAGAACAACTACGAGGCCACTGTAGTTCAATGGTGATAGGCTGGTTGAAGTGGAGTGACATTTAGGATACGATATTGTAAGAAAATGACACAAAAGGGCAAAGAACAGAAGAATGGGGAATGAGTCCATATCTCTGGGGGTGAAGATGTGAAATCTCTCGTGGACATCTTGAGTTTGAGACGCCCATGAACAGGCAGGGAGGTCAGGTAGGCAGCTGACCCTCTGCACCATGACTCAGAAGCAATCTAGGTTGGAAACATAAATGTCTGAGTCATAAAGCTCCAGATGTGGGCAAGATCACCCAGAGAAGGAACATGCTAGGCGAGACAAGGACAGGGCCAAGCTTTCAGCAACTCCAGCATTTAATGGCCAGAGAGAGGAGGAGAAGGTGCCAGGGAAACAGAAGGAAAATCAGCACTGTGGTGGCAAAGAAGGCAAAGGAAGAGAGAGTGTCCACAAGAATAATCAGCATCTCCAGTACTGCAGAGACAGCGCAGCAGATGAGGATGGAGAACCTCCCCTGGAAAACGCAACACAGAGTCTCCAGGAAGCTCAGTAGGGATGTGAATGTGGAAGGTCAGGGTGGAAGCCACATTGGAGCTGGCAGGACAAAGACAGGAATACAGACGCTTCTAAGAAGTTTGGCTTGCTGGACGCGGTGGCTCACGCCTGTAATCCCAGCACTTTGGAAGGCTGAGGCAGGCAGATGACGAGGTCAGGAGTTCAAGACCAGCCTGACCAACATGGTGAAACCCTGTCTCTACTAAAAATGCAAAAAGTGTAAAAAATACACTTTGGAAGGCTGAGGCAGGCGGATCACGAGGTCAGGAGTTCAAGACCAGCCTGACCAACATGGTGAAACCCCGTCTCTACTAAAAATACAAAAATTAGCCGAGCATGGTGACGTGCGCCTATAATCCCAGCTACTCAGGAGGCTGAGACAGGAGAATCACTTGAACCCGGGAGGCAGAGGTTGTAGTGAGCCAAGATTGTGCCACTGCACTCCAGCCTGGGCAATACAGTGAGACTCTATCTCAAAAAAATATATAAGTTTGGCTTTGAAGAAGAGGACAGAAATACAGCAGCTGCTAGTAGGAAAGATGTGGGGGTCAAGACAGCAGAGAAGGGAGACAAGTGCCTTTAAAAGTCTGTGACTCCAAGCATGGTGGCTCACACCTATAATCCCAGTATGCTGGCAGGCCAAGGCAGGAGGATCACTTGAGCCCATGAGTTGGAGACCAGCCTGGGCAACATAGCAAGACTCTGTCGCTACAAAAAATTAAAGAATTAGTCAGGCATGGTGGCATGTACAGGTAGTCCCAGCTACTCAAGAGGCTGAGATGGGAGGATTGCTTGAGCCCAGAAGTTCATGGCTGCAGTGAGCCAGGATCATGCCACTGCACTCCCGTTTGGGGAACAGAGCAAGCCCCTATCTCAAAAAAATAAATAAAGACAACACAAAAAATTTAAATATGTATATTCTTCAAAAGGTTAATAGTTACCCTATGACCCCACAATTTCACTCCTAAATCTATACCCAAGAGAAATGATAATGTGTTGTGTCTGCACAAAAACTCAGACATGAACACTCACCGCAGCATTATCCCTACTAGCCAGAAAGTGGACACAACTCAAACGTCCATCAACACATACATAGATAAACAAAGTGTAGCATATCCATCCAATGCAGCATTATTCAGTCATAAAAGGAAATGAACTACAGACGCTCCTCAACTCACGATGGAGTTACAGATGATAAACCCATAAAATGTAAGTACCAGAAGTCAAAAATGAGGTCACAAACAGTGGCTCATGCCTGTAATCCCAACACTTCAGGAGACTAAGGCCAGAGGATCACTTGAGCCCAAGAGTTCCAGACCAGCCTGGGCAACACAGTGAGACCCCTGTGTCTACAAAACATATATATATGAGAGAGAGAGAGATAAAAAAACACAAATGCATTTAAGCCAGACATAGTGGTACACTCCTGTAGTCCCAGCTACACCAGAGGATCCCTTGAGGCCACTACTGCACTCCAGCCTGGGCAACATCGTGAGACCCCATCAGAAAGTAAGGCAGGCAGCACTTTGAGAGACTGAGGGAGGCAGATCACTTGAGGTCAGGAGTTCAAGACCAGCCTGGCCAACAGGTGAAACCCCGTCTCTACTAAAAATACATGGCAGGGCACAGAGGCTCACATCTGTAATCCCAACACCTTGGGAGGCCGAGGCAGGTGGATCACATCAAGAGATTGAGACCATCCTGGCCAACATGGTGAAACCTCGTCTCTACTAAACATACAAAAATTAGCTGGGTGTGGTGGCACATGCCTGTAGTCCCAGCTCCTCGGGAGACTAAGGCAGGAGAATCGCTTGAACCTGGGAGGCAAAGGTTGCAGTGACACGAGATAGTGCCACTGCACTCCAGCCTGGTGACAGAGCGAGACTCCGTCTCAAAAAAAAAAAAAAAAAAAAAAAAAATTAAGCTGGGCGTGATGGTGCTCACCTCTAGTCCCAGCTACTCAGGAGGCTGAGGCAGGAGAATCGCTTGAACCAGGAAGCAGAGGGGTGCAGTGAGCTGAGATTGTGCCACTGCACTCCAGCCTGGGTGACAAAGTGAGACTCCGTCTCAAAAAAAAAAGAAAAAAAAAAGGAAATTAAGAAAGGGAAGGAGGGAGGAATGAATAAATGAATAAATAAATAAATAAGCATCGAATATACATAACCTAGGGAACATCACAGCTTAGCCTAGCCTACCTTAAATGTGCTCAGAACACTTAAGAGTTGGGCAAAATCATCTAATGCAAAGCCTATTGTATAATAGTGTTGACTCTCTCATGTAATTTATGGAATACCATAATGAAAGTGAAAACAGAATGGTCGTATAGATTGTTTGTTTACCCTCGTGATCATGTGGCTGACTGGGAGGTGCCTGGCACCCCAAGAGAGTCTCATACTGATGCTAGCCAGAGAAAAGATCAAAAATCCAAAATGCCAAGTACTGTTTGTACTGAATTGTCACTTCCGCAGCACTGTAAGTCAGGGACTGTCTGTACTGATGATCTATGCTACAAGAATGTGGATGAGCCTTGAAAACATTATTCTAAGTGAACGAACTCAGACCAAAAGGTCACATACTGTATGATTCCATTTATATGAAATGTCTAGCATAAGCAAATCCACAGGCACAGAAAGTAGACTGGTACTTGCCAGGCACAGGGGTAACGGGGGAATGGGAAGTGACTGCTAATGAGTATGAAGTTTCTTATTGGGGGTGATGAAAATCTACAACTGATTGTGGTGTTGGCTGCACAACTCTGTGAAAAATATATATATATATATATTTTAGGCAGTCTTGCTCTGTCACCCGGGCTGGAGTGCAGTGGCACGATCTTGGCTCACTGCAACCTCCACGTCCCACGTTCAAGCAATTCTCCCGCCTCAGCCTGCTGAGTAGCTGGGATTACAGGCACACGCCACCACACTCAGCTAATTTTTTGTATTTTTAGTGGAGACAGGGTTTCACCATGTTGGCCAGGCTGGTCGGAACTCCTGACCTCAGGTGATCCACCCGCCTCGGCCTCCCAAAGTGCTGGGATTACAGGCGTCACAGCCACCACACCCGGTCTCCGTGAAAATATATTAAAAACCATCAAACTATTCACTTTAAATGGAGAACTGGGCCCAGGAGTGGTGGCTCACACCAGCAATCCCAGCACTTTGGGAGGCCAAGACAGGAGGATCGCTTGAGCCCAGGAGTTCAAGACCAGCCTGGGCAACATAGTGAAACCTCATCTCTACAAAAAAATATAAACATTAGCCAGGGGTGGTAGTGCACACCTGTAGTCCCAGCTACTCGGGAGGCTGCAGTGGGAGGACTGCTTGAGCCCAGGAAATCAAAGCTGCAGTGAGCCGAGATCGTCCCACTGCACTCCAGCTTGGGCGACAGAGAGAGACCCTGTCTCAAACAAACAAACAAAAAAAAAGGAGAATTGTATGGTATGTGAATTATATGTCAATAAAGGTATTTTTTTTTTAAGTCTGTAAAGCGCTGGATCTCTAGGTTCCCAGGAAAGCCCAGGATAGGTGAGGGGAGTCACAGGAAGTTGAAGGGGGCTTATTATCATTCCATTCACCCTCACCGCCCCCCCACAGCCATGACACCTGGTCTTTCCAAACTGATCACCTCAAGTCATCGGTAAAGGATCCACTATCAATAGAGAACAATGAAGGAATGACGACTTTAATAAGGCAATAAAAAGTACCCAGATCTCTAAAAGGCCTCAGCCCTGATATGCTTATTCTACAGGCATTTAGAGAGGAAAAAGAAGAGATGGTTCTTTTTAAACTAAGCTTGAAACGGTCGATTTTAGATCACAGTCTTCTAGAATAATAATAGTCACACAAACATATAACATGGGTCATGCTTCAAAAATGGGGCAAACACAAGGTTTGCATGAGTGAACCACAAAGCTAAATTGCACAGACACTGCCGACAGGATTCCATGAACAGATGCACAGTAGAGACGATGCTGGCCAAGAGAAGGTAGAAGATTTCTCATTTGCAAAACCATAATCAGACATCTTCAGAGTTCTGGGATATTTTAGACCTTGTTAGGAGAGGAACAATCTGGTAGTCATCTAACTCACAAATAAATTCTTTCCACTGCACAGTACACGGATGGCACTTCTTGGGCTGTCAGAGATAGAGAGGAGCCAAAATACGGTTAAAAATATGGATGCTCATTTTTTGAAAGGAAAATTCTCAGCACTTCTGCATCGCGCTGTGATTTAAAAGTGTTTGTGGTTATATTTTCTGAAAGAGTTTCCTTGAAAAATGACAGAAGGTCTCTATCTCACAGCCGTCCTCATAAACAATCCCTTTGTGAAAGTCTTAATTTACATACAACAGTGAGAACAAGGATCCTGTGCTAATTAAGGTCTGGGGCTGGTTAGCAAATTGCTATAATTGTATATTCTCTAGCATCCTTCTCTGAAAACACATCCATACCCCCAGCAAATCTCTGCAAGAATGATACTGTTCAAGATTTTAATATCTTGGGCTTCCGCTGCATCTGTGCGTGTTTCCAAGTCGTTCATTCCCTTGTGCCGGTGACATTACACAGACATTTTTAAAAATGGTTTCAGCTTTGGCAGGCTGGCATCCACACACCACAAGCATTACCACAAAACGCACACATGGCAGGATCAAGACGCAAGCAGCCCAAACAGGGGAGCCTTTGTATAAAGACGTGAATTCAACCCGTGGAGTACATCATTTCTCAGGCTGCAAATCCCTGGCCTTCAAGGCGCTTGTTCTGACTCACGCATGGTGAGGCCAAATTCTGCAATGAATTGTGCCTTGGCCAGTCTCGCACAGGGAATGCAAAATGAAAGCCCTCGGCTTCTTCTGACCCGGAAATATGTTTTGTTGGGTTCACGCATGATCTTTAGAGAAGCCAGTCTACATAGACCACATTTCTAAATGAGGCAGTTTTACAGGGGAAAAGAAAATCCCAGCTGGCCACAGCGGATGAGCCATATTCCTGCTGGTCAGCAATCAGATGGAGGCACCCTCCCCACTTTGGCACACTCTCCCATTCACCAAAGCTCCCCTTCCCCCTGCATCCCCAGATGCCAGCCACAATCACTGATCTACCTGCTGGGCCCTTCAGGCATTTGACTTGCAACCCTTGGAATACAGGTCATGGTTAAGTACAAAGGTTTAAAATCTAGGGACATTAAACACTCTTATCAAAAAAAAAAAAAAAAGGTTTAAAAATCAAAGGGCCAGCCGGGCACGGTGGCTCACGCCTGTAATCCCAGCACTTTGGGAGGCCAAGGCGGGTGGATCACCTGAGGTCAGGAATTCGAGACCAGCCTGGCCAACACAGTGAAACCCTGTCTCTACTAAAAATACAAAAATTAGCCGGGCGTGGTGGCCGGTGCCTGTAACCCCAGCTACACCGGAGGCTGAGACACGAGAATCAATTGAATCCAGGAGGCGGAGGCTGCAGTAAGCCGAGATAGGCACTCCAGCCTGGGTGATGGAGGGAGACTCTGTCTCAAAAAAATAAATAAATAAAATAAAATAAAATAAATCAAAGGGCCGGGAGTGGTGGCTCACGCTTGTAACCCTAGCACTTTGGAAAGCCGAGGTAGGTGGATCCCTTGAGCCCACGAGTTCAAGACCAGCCTGGGCAACACGGCAATAACCCTCTATATAATTAATAAATAAATAAAGATAAAACCTGACTCTAGTTCCATCCCTACTTTGACACTTCCTTAATTCATCTGAGCCTCAGTTTCCTTAACTGTAAAATGGGAATGACACACCCACATCATGGAATTAGTATGAGAATTAAATGAAGTAATTTGCATATCATGCCATGAAGTACTCAGAAAATATTAGCCACGCAAACACACCTGGCATCGAGATGGCACTTCCCATTGATGTAGGAGCATCTTTCAGCAGGATCATTACCCTCGGACACAAATGTCAACCTGACATCTTGAAAGCTCGAAAGCTTTGTCTCCTGAGAGCTAAAACGCTCTACTAAATGCCAAGGCTGGCATAATGGCAATGACTGGCTTGGGAATTACTCAGTTAATAAGTGAGTATGTGTCAAGGGGAGAGGGGCGTAAAAATTGAAATTCAGTTAGAGAACCTGAAAGGTCACATGGACTAGATGTAGGAATAGGACTGAGGAATTCCGCACCAATTATTGTCAGAGTTTCTAAGTTTCCCAAGAAGAGGACGGCTCAGCACCTGTTTTCTAAGTGCAAGTAGAGAAAAACACATTGCCAGGTTCATAAGATGGTAGAGTGGTCACCTTATCTCCTTTTGAGGACCCATCTCTTTCCCAGTGGGGACAGCGCTGCTGGGTCCAGGTGTCCAGGATATTAGCCCTTCCCTGGCCAGAGATGTGCACGTGGACTTTGCGCTATTGTCCCTGAGGAGGCTCCGGGCTGGCTCTACTCCCGAGAGTGGCCTGGACCTCCAGCCTTCCCACCAATGCAGTGGGAGCAGCTTCACACCAACAGACCACCTGCAGTCCATCCCTTTCCTGCTCAGAACCGAAGGACCCTGACCCGGGTCATGTCACAGGGGAACAGAGTCCCTAAACTTCCCAAGAAAAGCAGGCTGGAGGAAAAAAAAACATGTTCACTGAGCCTGGAGATCATCCCACTGTGGACGCTGAGATCACTGGGACTGAACAAGAGATAAGGCTTCATCCCGGTCAGCTTCACAGACATCATATTTTCACCATGCAGACTTCAGCTCTGGGAACCTCAGCAACCCCAATCTTAACCCCAGGACTTTGAATATTAAGCCAAGTGGCTCCGGCAGAAAGGTGCTCTGGAAACAGAAGCTACCACCACCGCCACTCACTATGGGGCACGAGAGCTCAGTTTCACATAACGACAACCACCCCAGGGAATCCTTGGGGAAAGTTCTCCCTCAAAACAAGGTGATCCCTTCCCCTCAATGATTCCCTACCAAAGCAAGAATTCCCAAGCACCCGAGAAAATCCTCCCAAACACCTGCAGAATGGCTTCTTCAAATGTCACAGAGGCCAACAGGACAGGAAGCTTGCAGGGCAGTGCAAAGCACTGGACTCCTAGATGGAGAGAAGCAAATTCCTATCTGATCCCGAGCCTGCCTGCTGGGCAAACCTACACAATTCTTTCTTTTTTTTTTTTTTTTGTGAGACAGAGTCTCGCTCTGTCACCCAGGCTGGAGTGGCGCAATCTTGGCTCACTGCAAGCTCTGCCTCCCGGGTTCATGCCATTTTCCTGCCTCAACCTCCCAAGTAGCTGGGACTACAGGCGCCCACCTCCACGCCCGGCTAATTTTTTGTATTTTTAGTAGAGACAGGGTTTCACTGTGTTGGCCAAAATGGTCTCGATCTCCTGACCTTGTGATCCGCCCGCCTCGGCCTCCCAAAGTGCTGGGATTACAGGCGTGAGCCACAGTGCCCGGCCCACAAATCTTCACTGTGCCCCCTCTAAGCAGGGGGTCTTCCGGGCATGGTTTCCTCATCTGCCTCCAGACCTTCTTCCTAGAGGCTGCAAGTGGGGGAAATGGCAGAACAGTCATTCTCACCACCTGACAGACCTAGCAATAAAAATTCACTGTCTCTAAGTTGATGCAAATCATAGCTAACATTTTTGAGCAGCCACCCTGTCCCAAGAACCATTCTTTTTTGAGACGGAGTCTCACCTGTCGCCCAGGCTGGAGTGCAGTGGCGCGATCTCTGCTCACTGCAAGCTCCGCCTCCCAGGTTCACGCCATTCTCCTGCCTCGGCCTCCTGAGTAGCTGGGACTACAGGCACCCGCGACCACGCCCGGCTAATTTTTTGTATTTTAGTAGAGACGGGGTTTCACCATGTTAGCCAGGATGGTCTCGATCTCCTGACCTCATGATCCGCCCGCCTCGGCTTCCCAAAGTGCTGGGATCACAGGCGTGACTGAGGCACCACACCCGGCCCCAAGAACCATCCTGAACATTCTATCTGTGTGAGCAAAGTTCATCTTAGCCATAACCTTCTATCTTTATCATCCCCATTTACAAAAGGAAACCTAGCCACAAGGAATAACTCAGCTAGAAAGGGGGCAAGACAGAACCAGGAAATCTGGCTCTAGAAGCCAGGTGGTTTTTGTTTTTTTTGAGACGGAGTCTCACTCTGTCACCCAGGCTGGAGTGCAGGGGCACGATCTCAGCTCCCTGCAACCTCTGCCTCCTGGTTTCCAGCGATTCCCCTGCCTCAGCCTCCTGAGTAGCTGAGATTACAGGTGCCTGCCACCAAACCCAGCTAATTTTCTATTTTTAGTGAACACTGGGTTTCACCATATTGGCCAGGCTGGTCTCAAACTCCTGACCTCATGATCCGCCTCTCAAAGTGCTTGGCCTCCCAAAGTGCTGGGATTACAGGCATAAGCCACCCAGCCAGAAGCCAGGTGTTTTAAATCTCAATGGCACCTTGCCTCTCAAATCATTGGGGTAAGTAAGAATGGTGGTCCAGGGGGTGCTTAAAGAGGGAACTTGAAACCATGGTGCGCACTTACAGTCCCAGCTACTCGGGAGGCTGAAGCAAGAGAATCACCTGAGCCCAGGAGTTAGAGGCTGTAGCGTACTATGATGGCAACTGTGAATAACCACTGCACTACACTGCAGCCTGCGCAACACAATGAGATTCCATGTCTTAAAAAAAAAAAAGGCCGGAGGCGTGGTGGCTCACGCCTACAATCCCACCACTTTGGGAGGCTGAGGCGAGCAGATCACTTGAGATCAGGAGTTCGAGACCAGCCTGGCCAACATGGTGAAAACCCATCTCTACTAAAAATTAAAAAATTAGCTGGGTGTGGTGGCATATGCCCCAGCTACTCAGGAGGCTGAGGCAGGAGAATCACTTGAACCCGGGAAATGAAGGTTGCAGCGAGCCAAGGTCAAGCCACTGTACTCCAGCCTGGGCAATAGAGCAAGACTCTGTCTCAAAAAGTATTTTTTTTAATGTAAAAAAAAAAAAAAATACAGCAGCCAGCATTCTAGCAGAGTAACAAATAAGAAAATACAAAGTGAGGACAAAGGCTATAAACAAAATCAGAGGGATAGAGGACGCTCTGGATGCTGGAAATGTTTAATTATCTTGATCTGGGTCAGGGCCCCATGAGTGCGAACGTGTGTTAAAGTTCATCAGACTGAACACTGTAGATCAGGTTAAAATGTACCAGAAAATAGTAAACAAACGGTGGACAGTAGAAGCCAGCCTTCTCACTGTTGGAGGAGGAGGTTACAGAGAAACCAGGGAATAAGGCTAGAATGATCCATGTGGTAATGCGAAAAGGTCAAACGAGAGAATGAACTCATGTTTAGCTGATATAGACACAGATGGATACATGTAAAAATGTTTACACAGTATGTGTATATATCCTTCCTTGTCTACTGAGAGAATCTAGAAGCAAGGTGGCTCACACCTGTAATCCCAGCACTTTGGAAGGCCGAGGTGGGCAGATCACTTGAGGTCAGGAGTTCGAGACTAGCCTGGCTAACATGGCAAAACCCCATCTCTACTAAAAATTTAAAAATTAGCCAGGCATGGTGGTGCATACCTATAGTCCCAGCTACTTAGAAGGCTGGGGCAGAAGAATTGCTTGAACCTAGGAGGCAGGGGTTGCAGTTAGCTGAGAGTGCACCACTGCATTCCAGCCTAGGTGACAGAGCGAGACTCCATCTCAAAAAGAAAAAAAAAAAAGAATCTAGAACAAAGACATTCCAGTAGCAATGAGCACACTTGGCCAGGTGCGGTGGTTCATGCCTACAATCCCAGCACTTTGGGAGGCCGAGGTGGGAGGATCACAAGGTCAGAAGTTCCAGACCAGCCTGGCCAACATAGTGAAACCCCATCTCTACTAAAAATACAAAACTTGGCCGGGCGCGGTGGCTCGTGCCTGTAATCCCAGCACTTTGGGAGGCTGAGGCGGGCGGATCACGAGGTCAGGAGATCGAGACCATCCTGCCTAACATGGGGAAACCCTGTCTCTACTAAAAATACAAAATATTAGCCGGGCGTGGTGGCGGGCGCCTGTAATCCCAGCTACTTGGGAGGCTGAGGCAGGAGAATGGCGTGAACCCGGGAGGCGGAGCTTGCAGTGAGCGGAGATCGCGCCACTGCACTCCAGCCTGGGTGACAGGGCGTGACTCCGTCTCAAAAAAAAAAAATACAAAACTTAGCCAGGCGTGGTGGTGTGTGCCTGTAGTCCCAGCTGCTCAGGAGGCTGAGGCAGGAGAATCATTTGAAACCAGGAGGCAGAGGTTGCAATGAGCCGAGATTGTGCCACTGCACTCCAGCCTGGGCAACAGAGGGAAACTCCATCTCAAAAACGAACAAACAAACAAAAACGAGCACACTTAGTGCCCACATCTTGGTTTCTAATACTATTCTCCAATAAAAGAAACCAGGATCCTCTGGGTGCAGTGGCTCACACCTGTAATCCCAGCACTTTGGGAGGCCAAGGCGGGCGGATTACCTGAGGTCAAGAGTTCGAGACTAGCCTGGCCAACATGGTGAAACCCTGCCTCTACTAAAAATACAAAAAAATTAGCCAGGCGTGGTGGTGCACTCCTGTAATCCCAGTTACTCGGGAGGCTGAGGCAGGGGAATTGCTTGAACCAGGGAAGTGGAGGTTGCAGTGAGCCAAGATCGCGCCAACTGCACTCCAGCCTGGGAGACAGAGCGAGATTCTGTCTCAAAGAAAATAAAAAAAAGCTGGGCATGGAGGCTCATGCCTGTAATCCCAGCACTTTGGGAGGCTGAGGCAGGCGGATTGCCTGAGGTCAGGAGTTCGAGACTAGCCTGGCCAACATGGAGAAACCCCGCCTCTACTACAAATACAAAAAAATTAGCCGGGCATGGTGACATGTGCCTGTAATCCCAGCTACTAAGGAGGCTGGAGCAGAGGAATTGCTTGAACTAGGAGGTGGAAGTCACAGTAAGCTGAGATCACACCACCGCACTCCAGCCTCGGCAACAGAGCAAGACTACATCTCAAAAAAAAAAAAAAAAAAGAAAAGAAAGAAAGAAACCAGGATCCATAGAGAAATGGATGATTTTAGGGCTGAGGCAAAGACATACAAAATGAGCCTGGAACATCTTATAGTGTCAGAAGACAAGAAAGTGCGCAATAAATAAATAAATAGGCCAGCCAGGCATGGTGGTTCACACCTGTAACCCCAGCACTTTGGGAGGCCAAAGTGGTAGGATCACTTGAGCCTGGGAAATTCAAAACCAGCCTGGGCAACACAGCGACACTCCATCTCTACAAATAAAAAGAACAAAAATTAGCCAACTGTGGTGATGCATGCCTGTGGTCCCAGCTACTTGGGAGGCTGAGGCAAGAGGACTGCTTGAGTCCAGCAGGTCAAGGCTGCAATGAGCTGTGATTGTACCACTGCACTCCAGCCTGGGCAGCAGAACGAGGCTGTCTCAAACGAACAAATAAATAAACCCCACAACGATGGAGTCTGTCAAGGGGACACAAGAGCCAACACAAAGAGCTCCCAACTGCCAAAGCTGGAATGATTTGAGCAATAAAATAAATAAGTAGTATTGGATTACAACCCACAGTATAAAGTAACCATCCCAGAGTCCACACTGCTAGAGATAAATGACTGAATAAATACATAAGGGAGAAGAGACTAATACCCCATACAGAAGAATTCTAAATTTTTTTTTTGAGACACAGTGTCACTGTCACCCAGGCTGGAGTGCAGTGGTGGAATCTTGGCTCACTGCAACCTCCGCCTCTCGGGTTCAAGTGATTTTTCTGCTTCAGTCTCCCAAGTAGCTGGGATTATAGGCATACAATGTTTGCTATTTTTAGTAGAGATGGGATTTTGCCACGTTGGCCAGGCTGGTCTCGAACTCCTGGCCTCAAGTGATCTGCCCGCCTTGGCCTCCCAAAGTGCTGGGATTACAGGCATGAGCCACCACATCTGGCCCCCAAATAATTTATGTCAAGCCTCTGCTTTCGAGGAGGTGGAGCATAGCTCTTCACTCCTTAAGTGTGGGTGATGCCTTGTGACTTCCTTCCAAAGAGCAGAGGATGGAAAGAGAAGAAAGACAGCCAGATGGTCATGGTCAACATCAACAGTGATAAATCTTTTTTTTTTTTTTTTTTCTTTTTGAGACAATCTCATTCTATCTCCCAGACTGGAGTGCAGTGGCATGGTCTCAGCTAACTACAACCTCCGTCTCCACCCCCTCCACCCCGGGTTCAAGTGATTCTCCTGCCTCAGCCTCCCGAGTAGTTGCGACTAGAGGTGCCTGCCACCACACCCAGCTAATTTTTGTATTTTTAATAGAGGCAGGGTTTCACCATGTTGGCCAGGATGGTCTCGAACTCTTGACCTCAGATGATCCCCCCACCTTGGCCTCCCAAAGTGCTGAGATTACAGGTGTGAGCCACTGCACAAGGCCAACAGTGATAGATCTCATTAATAATACATACCCTTGATGTGATATGATGAAAATGGCATTTTACCCTCTGTAGTCTTCTTCCTCCCCAAAACCCATAACCACAGTTTACCAGAGTCTAATCACGAGAAACACATTATACAAATCCCAATTGACAGGACAATCTACAAAATACCCGACCAGTATTCCTGAAAACCGGTAAGTTCAACAAAAACAAGAAAAGTCTAAGAAACTGTCACAGCCAACAGGAGCCCAGGCAGACAACTAAATGTAATGAGGAATCCTGAGTGGGATTCTAAAACGGAAAAGGGACTTTTGTGGGAAACCGAAGGAAATCTGAATAAGGGATGGCCTTTAGTTGGTAATAACATATCAAAATTGATGCATTATTTGTAACAATTACACCACACTAGTGTATGATGTTAATAATAGAAGAAATTGTGTGTGTGGAGCCAGGGGCTAACATGGGAACTCTTGGCACTATCCTCAAAACTTTTCTGGAAATCTAATACTACTGTTAAATTAAAAGTTCATTTTAAAAATGTAATAGAAAATTGGCCAGGCATGGCGGCACATGCCTATAATCCCAGCACTTTGGGAGGTCAAAGAGGGAGGATCACTTGAGGCCGAGGGTTTCAGACCAGCCTGGGCAACCCACTGCGACCTCATCCCTACAAAAAAAAAATTTTTTTAATTAGCCAGGTGAGGTGGTGTGCACCTGTAGTCCCAGCTACTCAGGAGGCTGAGGTGGGAAGATAGCTTGAGCCCAGGAGATTGAGGCTACAGTGAGCTTCGAGCCCAGGAGATCAAGGATACAGTGAGCTATGATCATACCAGTGCACTCTAGCCAGGACAGTGCAGTGAGACGTTGTCTTTTATATAAATATTTAAAACAGAAAATAATGAAATGACTCCTTCAGACTTGGTGGCCACCAAAAGCCTCTTTGAGGAGCCACCATCTGAGATAAGTCTGAGATCACAATGAGAAATGGGCAGCCTGCTCCTGGCAAAAGACACACAGGGGCCCCAAGGAAGGAACCAAGAGGAAGGAGGCCAAGGAGCTCAAGTGAAGTGGGGGGAGAAATGGCACAAGGTGAACAGAACATCACAAAGGAAACAAAGGTAAACAGGGCCGGCCCAGGAAGGCAGGTCACGGTGACTTCAGACCTGAGTGGAAGGGTACTGGAAAATCATCAGAAGGAGTTAGCAAAATGAGACAGAACCTGACCCACTTTTTTTTTTTTTTTTTTTGAGACGGAGTCTCGCTCTGTCCCCTAGGCCGGAGTGCAAAGGCGTGGTCTTGGCTCACTGCAACCTCCGCCTCCTGGGTTCAAGCAATTCTCCTGCTTCAGCCTCCCAAGTAACTGGGATTATAGGCACATGCTGCCACGCCCAGATAATTTTTTTGTATTTTAGTAGAGATGGGGTTTCACCATGTTGCCCAGGCTGGTCTCGAACTCCTGAGCTCAGACAATCCACCCGCCTCGCCCTCCCAAAGTGCTAAGATTACAGGCGTGAGCCACCGCACTCTGTCCACTTTTTTTTTTTAATAGAGATGGGGGCGGGAGGGGGGGGTCTCATTAAGTTGCCCAGGCTGGTTTCGAACTCCTGGCCTCAACTGATCCTCCCACCTCAGTCTCTCAAGTAGCTGGGATGATTGGCATGCGCCACTGTGCCTGACCCCAATCCACGTTTTTGAAGCGCATTCTGGCTGCTGAAGGGTGAGGATGGGAGTAGGAGAAAAGAGAGAAAGAGACAATGGTCACTCAGCTTGGTCATGCTTGGATAGAATCTAATCCAACACCCCACTTCACAAATACAAAAATGAAGGGACAGAGCCAGTGTCCAAGCCCCCTGGGGAAGGTAAGCAGCAGAACAGGGACAAGACCCCCACCCTCCTGGCCCCCTCTCTTCAGTCCGTCTCCACTTTGCCCCGTCTCCTGCTGGACCACATTTGATTCTGACCACAGCAAGGGGGCTGAGAAGTGGCTGAGAGGCACGTGCTCCTGCAACATCAAAAACACCTCTGTGAGAAGGTACCTTCCTTGCTCTGAAGTCCCTGGTGGCTCAGCTCTCTTCACCATCAATGGCACTGAAACTTCCTGCCACCCAGCACAGGCTGGGTCATGCTGTGATGAGGGGGCAGCAGCCCTCTGCCTCCGCCCAGCCTCCTCCTGCTGCTCCCCAGCACACAGCACCCACCCAGTAAGCCAGGCCTTCCCACCCAGGGTGCCTCCCCTTCTGTGACCCCTGCCAGAGATCAGCAGCCAGCTTCTGCTTCCCAGGTCCCAGCCTTGACTACTGGACCCTCAACTTTGCCCCAAAATGACATACTGTCTTTTTTTTTTTGAGATGGAGTCTTGCTCTGTCGCCCAGGCTGGAGTGCAGTGGTGCGATCTCAGCTGACTGCAACCTCCGCCTCCCAGGTTCAAGTGATTCTCCTGCCTCAACCTCCTAAGTAGCTAGGATTACAGGCGCGTGCCACCATGCCCGACTAATTTTTGTATTTTTAGTAGAGACGGGGGGTTTCACCATGTTGGCCAGGCTGGTCTCGAACGCCTGACCTCATGATGGCCCGCCTTGGCCTCCCAGAGTGCTGGGATTACAGGCATGAGCCACCACGCCTGGCGACACGCTGTCTTGTAACAATCCTCAAAATGCTTTTGGTTTCAGACGCCTTTAGGGAGTCACTTTGTGCGACACTCTGCAGCCAAATGAGAATCTCCTTCCGGCAGTATGCAGTAACCCTGTCCAGCCTCTTCCTCCCTCCCCATAACCCCCAGTGCAAGGCTGTGTGTTCCAAGAAAGCACTCAGTGACTTGATGAAGGAATGAAAACACCTTGGTACAACCATTAAGTTTGGAGATGAGCCTTTTCATCAACCAAAGATACGAAAAATACTCCAGTAGCTTATTTGTGAAAGCACCCTGAAGGTAAAAGTGAATAACTGCTTCATTTTGGGAAGCCTCATAAAATCTCTTTCACAAAGACCAAATGAAAAGTACCAATCCCTCAATTAGAGGATATTCAGGAGTCTACTCCAGGCTTGTGAATAAACGCATAAATTGTGTTTGTCCTAATTTGCTAAATTTTGAACTAAATGCAAACACTGGCCCCGGCATCCCAGCAAGCTCTACATTTCCTTTTTATCTCTAACCCAAGACCACCACTTTCCAATGAAGCGGGCTGACTTCATCCCACTTCTGGGATTCCAAAGAGGTCTGTTGTTAAAATCAGAAAACGAGCAGCAGCTAGAGGCTCTGGTGGCTTCCAGAACATGCTTTATTTAAACCGTGGCTCCTGAAAGTCACCCTGCGGAGAGGTAGCCAGCCACCCTCAGTCATGACACACAGGTAAAATTCACTGTCAGGACCCCTACACAGGCACCAGGGAAAGAAAACCAAAAGGAGGAGAGTTCTCCATCAATTAGGTTCATCCATCAAAAAATCTTATATCTGAAAATCCAAGAAGAGTTACAACGTCGGCTCAGAGAGCCACACACTTCACTGCACTACAACAACAAAAAGAAATTCCAATTTCCTCCTTAGCTCTAGAATAGATAATACAAGATTTTTACTCACCTTTGGAGCGAGTAGAGATATCCATGCCCTCTACCACCTCCTGTTCTGTTTTTATTTCCTCTTCAGCCAAGCTGAAACAGAGCAAATTATGTTCATGTTTAGGAAGGCTGAGAACTTGCCCCATGGGGGCAGCTATTTGGAAGTTCTAGCAACAAACACACCTTAAAGACATTCCCTCATCCTTATCCAGGGCTGGGGGGAGGAAACCCACACCTGATTTCAACAAAGTGTGAAGAGTCCTAAAGGAGTTTTTTAAAACACTAGGTTGTTCTTTTTTTTTTTAAGTCAAATTACTATTCCAGTTGTCATGCTATTGGGGAATGCAAAAGGCAATTTTTTAGACACACAATTACAACCTACCCCTGTGGGCCAATGAGAACCCAGCCTTCAAATAAACAAGCTTCTCATTGTTAACGCAGGGTTCAAAGGCAGGGAGGTTGGAGGTGTTTTGCAGGGTATCCAGAATTCTGATCGCTGAATACTTTAGGGCAAAGAGTAAGATTTCCCACACCTCCCCCTAAATCTTACAATTCCCTGATGAGGCAGGAACATGGGAAAAAAAAGATACAGGTTAAATTACAAAGCAGAAAAATATGCCCAGCTAGAAGCTAAAGACCTGGTCTCAAAACACTGATTCCAGGAATCAGACTGGGGTCTCCACACTTCCAACCCCCTGAATGCTTCCTCTCTACAGCAGGCACGGCTTACTACTGAGTTGTGACTAATTATCCCCCACCACAAAAGTGGAATGAGGAAGGATTATTCAAAAGACAAAGGCTAAGAGTGGAGGGTTGGGGAGAGAAGCAAATAAAGCAAGCCCCTTTGCTGGGAGGGTCCGTCACCCAGAACATTCTCTCTCACTCTCTGCTGGAACTAGGGTTGAAAGAGAGCCGGCCATATCAGATCTTCCTCCCACAGAGAACTCACAAGCTAAACCAAAGGGAAAAAATAGAGTTCTGCTTTCATAGATGCAAATGGTTTGAGGTGCTAGAACTTTCCAAACATTCAGGCTGACACTGAAGTGGTAAGAAGCTGGGCATTTACTCCAGAAGCAATTCCATCAGACTGTCATTCCACAGGAAGAAATGGGTGCATCACCAATTGATATGGCTGGAATTTTCCATTTGGAAGACTCAACGCCAGGACAGGAAGGAGGCTGGGGAAGAGAAAATGTCCTGTCCTGGGGAAGAGAGAATGTTCCGTGGTCTGGGACTGTGACAACGCAAAAGGCCCAAAAAGACAGCCTCATGTCTCGAACCCTAGTATAAGGAGAAGATTTTAGGAGAGTTCCACGTTAGGAGGAGAGGACTTAGGATGGGAGCTAGATAGAATGGAAAAGATTATAGTTCAGAGTTAAATTATAGGGGCTTGGAGACGAAGAAAGGTAGTTGGGTTTAAATGAGAATATTAACACATTTAGCCATCTGATTTTGAACCCCATTAACAATTTCATTTACACCGCATCTGTAAAGAAAGCCTGTGACACAAATCACCAAAGAAACAACTGACATGTTGTCACAAATGGTTTTCATCAGGAGAAAGCAGCCTGCTAAATTTAAACACATCGCTTATATGCAATAATACAACGGTGATTTATTGAAGGTTATTTCAGCACTAATGCTTTCTATTCCAACTTAAGGAGAAAACATTCTCAACTCAGAAACACTCCGCCTGAAACATACACAGGTTGTCCAACTGGATGCTGTTGATGGGTTCTGGCTTGGGGTGACTGGAAATACATCTTAACAAAAAGCCCCATGCAGCCCTCGGAGATGGGTAGACAGTTAACTTCAAAGGAACAAATAGCAACCTTGATCTTTTCTAGCAACTAGAATTCTGTTTCCCTCTCTAGCATGAAGTATGTGAAATTCTAAACTTCTTGAAACCGATCCCATATTTTGAGTAATAGAGAAAACGCTAATCTGTGATCCAACTGAAATCTACAGTGGTGAGGGAAACAATTATGCAGAACTGAGCCAAAAAAACCCACTTGAAGGATTTCTGCAGCGATGAAAACATTCAAAGGTGTATTGATCATGGAGGAAGGCTGCATTCAAGGGAACCATTATTTGGCTTGTAACAGCCTAGAGGAGCTGAATACTTCAGGCAGGAATGCTGCTGAGAGACGAGGAAAATGCAAACTAGTTATGTGGTGGCTATTTGCTTCTGAGTTTTAAGATAATCAATGCTGGAGCAGAAGAGAGAGGGAAAAAAAAGTTAAGCTGTTTTATCTCTCCAAGTATTACAAGTGGGCACCATAATCACCCAACTTTAGCAATAGCACCACCAGCTTTAGCACAGCATTTCAAGCACAACAATTTAAGAAAACCATCTTTTTCACAGATCAGCAAACCATCCTTTCAAAAGGAACCCGTGCACACACATGCACGCACACTCACACACACAATTAACTTGTATTTGACTAAAGGAAACTGCAGTGTCTATGCATTAAAAGGAGAAAAAAAAAAAAAAAACTTCATTTACAAAAGCAAAGACCAGAATGCAAAATTAGTCATTTTGAATAGCCACATCTAAAGGGACTTCCTTTTTCCTACACCACTGATTTCGGTTTGTGTGTGTGTGTGTGTGTGTGTGTTTTGTTTTTTTTTTTTTTTTTTTTGATTTAGTGTTAAGAACTAGTATGTTATTAGGGAAAAAAAACATGAATATTACATCAAAAGTAGTGGCAAGAAAAGATCTGTACCTGTCTGAATTGCCCCACTGATGTTGGTCAATTTAGGTTAAGAACTGTTCAGTCATTTGGGGGAAAAAAAACAGTCAAATAATTCTTAAAAAGAAAAGGCAGCTGCATCTGGAGAAAATACTCTGAACTTCTGTCATTAACACATTAAAGTCTTAGAACATAGACAGCTTATTTCCTTTCATATCTGCTAGCTTCCAGCAACCCTGATGATTTAAATCAAAAACAATGGGACAACAAGCTCTTGTTTCAAACTGACATTACTTTTTTCCCTTTAAAGGTCTGTTGAGGAAACTGGGGGCCCGCTACAGAAAAGGGTAAAATTAGCTGAAAAGCAAACAATTTCTCACTCCAATAGGAAAATACACCATCAACTAGTTAGATACATTGTATACACCACCACCTCTTACACTCACATTTACCCAAGTCATTTGCCTGCAGATTTCACAAACTGATACATTTGAGGCAATTCAAAGAAATAACAGTACCTGCAAAGATAACCAAGACCACCCCATCCCATCCCAAAAAGAATAAAAGATTTCTCCCCCAGTGCCTGAGCAAGAAAACCTATGCTTACTTCTTAACCTGCATGCACTGAAAAAAG
Organism: Pan paniscus; assembly: GCF_029289425.2. Classification (NCBI taxonomy): domain Eukaryota; kingdom Metazoa; phylum Chordata; class Mammalia; order Primates; family Hominidae; genus Pan; species Pan paniscus. The sequence continues at coordinate 53,085,640 of NC_073270.2, forward strand.
AGCAATTAAAAGTTGCAGATGAACTACTGCACCTCCAGGATGCTTTAAGCCTTCTGATTATTAATTCTGAGGACTCAGGGATGGTCCGTAATTCCCAGGAATCTCATCTCCTCAACACTTCCAAGAGAGAGAAAAAAGAAAGCATCTAGTTTTGACAGAAAAATGCCTGGATACACAATGCCCACATATTTCTTTTCCCCAAGTGCTCCTACTATTTGACTTTTAAAGAAGAGTATCTAAGCCATCTAGAATATATAACCAACATGCACAAGACTCTGGTTCTACAGATGAGGATCATCGCACAGCAATTCAAGAATCATGCATCATTCGAAAGGACTTTTCCTGGTTTTTACTTTTCATTCAAAATACCAAAATGGTCCAGGCTGTAAGAAATATTTAATCCCCAAGGCATAACATCTTCCTCTTCTAGATTACAAAATAGTGAACATCAAAATTAAAAACCATGCTTCCCTAAATCTACAATTAATTTTTTAAGAAATTGGGGTGGGGGGGAATGGTTAGCAGAGCAGCTTTATATAAGCACTCACCTAAAACAGGCAGAGTCATCGGTAGCTAAGCTATTTATGCAGGATTCTTAAAATGGCGTCTGGCAACACTGCCTCATTCCTGTGTTGAAGCTAAAATGGTAGCAGTTTGTTCAATAGCTGTAGCTCTTGTTTAAGCAGCCCTGCGAGTTTCAAAGCCACCTTCCTAAATACCAGAACTAGGAAAAGCTGAACCAAAGGACACCAACAACCCAACGTTTAGAAGCTTAAAAAAAACTCTGCAATGACAGGGAGAGTTTGTGAAGTCACAGGTTCCTAAGGAAAAGCCTTCTCTTGTAGATCCTGAGCCTTCAACATGAGGCTCTGTGATGAGGCCCCCTTGCCCTCAAATTAGGTGGGTAGAAGGTTAGGAATTGTGCAGCCCCGTGGCACAAACTGCAGACGGACAGGTGTCTGTGCAAACACAAAAATGTTCCCAGGGAGCAGCCTGGGGGAAGGCAAGGAGGAAGCCCGGTCCCCCTTCTCTTCTCAGTCTATTAGAAACCAGCTTTGCATCCATACCAAAAAGGCGCTAGGTAAAATGAAAGTGCTTCAAGGACAGCAGGCATCTGAAAAGCCAAGCTAAAGGGCTGCACCTCAGTCTACGGCAAAGGTAAAATTAAAAGGCTGTTTATAAGCCTGCAAACAGCCACCAAATACCCAGCCCTCTGAAGCAGCCAGTCCTAAGACAGTTAACATCAAGGAAAGACAATCCGAGTCTGCAGAGGAGAAACACAAGGAAAACATTCCCTTATCCAATGCACAGGATACTCACAAATTAGATTTCTGACCACCCCCAACAGAGCCTGAGAATTAACAATGGGTTTTGCAGAACCCGCTTTCAGAGGCCGAACTAACAGCCTGAGTGGATAACGTCATTTACTGTTACAGGTCTGAGCATTGGCCTCAGAACTCCTCTGGTGCTGGGAGTGAGGAGTTTCAAGGTGACTGCTTTTTAGCTCCAGGGGAGAAAGGAGGGCACAGTGCCCAAGGCCATGCCAGGGCAAGGACGGGCCACTGGCCCCCGCCGGCCGGTAGGTAAGGTAATCGGGATGGGGGGGACAGGCTGGCAGCACACTGGCTGCAGAGCTGGCATGGCCACTGCCTGTTTGTTTGTCTGCAAGGAGAGTGGGAAGTAGCGGGGAGGGCGACCATAACCTTAGCAACCTGAAGCCAAGGGTGAACCCTTGCTCAGATCTTGCATTTTAAGAGTAACCAAAGGGTTCTGAAACATATTCCCTTTTTAAATCTCTGCTGTGCAGTAGCGAAGGCCCCTTTGAATGTATCTTTCTTTCCAGAGTCAACCAGAGGCAAAGCCAGATTGAGGGTTCCCAGGCTGACAAATGTCTGCTGCCTCTGCCACAGAAGAGAGAAGGGGAAAGAGGGCAAAAGAAACAAAGACATCACGCGTTGCAAGTGGCTGGACTTTTAAAAACCTACCTTTGCCTCCAGGGTTTTCTAGGTTACTGTCACCCCACTTCCTAAAAAGTGTCTCCCCCCTCATCCTATTTAAGACCTGATGCAGTCTCCCCACTGGTTCTCCCAGGGAAAGAAAAGGGGAAATGTTTTGTTGAAAATAAAAGGAGTGACAAGAAAGAAAGGAAAAAAAGCTATTGTTTTCATCCCTAATTTATAATCCAAGAGGCCCCCAATTGTTTCTTTCTTTCTGACTCAAATCTTTGAGCTGTTAATTATAAAAGTAACTGGACTTGGCGCCAACGGGCTAACTATGATCAGGCTCAGCAATTAGAAAAACTCTGTAGAAAGTTTACTGAGTGATTATATATAATTAATTCCTAGTTACAGACTGAACACTGACCATTTTCTGGAGCTAATAAAAGCAGTTACTCCCCCTCCCCCACGTGAATGCCACTTAATTTCCCAAAGCAGAAAGTGAATCCATCCTGGAGGGTCTTGAAGGAAAAAAAAGGAGAGGAATCAAAAGCTTCAGTGTGTCTGTGTTTGCTCCTTGCAGCTGTGTATCCTCTTTGGGGACTGAGGAGGCAGAAGGAAAAAGGAAAACAGCCCAACATTCTGTTCCTCCTTCTGCAATTTACAAACGTGACAGAGAGAACATTCTACCTTGATGAGAAAAAGAAGGGGGGTTGGGGGGAAGCAGGGAAGGGAGATGACCTAGGAATGGAAGGTAGGAGACTCTTCTGCTTGGCAGATCTGCTTTTCCTAAAAGGAACAAAGATGGTAGAAATTTCCAGAAGGCCCGTTCTTAGTTCGGCCACTGCAATTGTCAATCTTTAACCTTTCCTCCAAGTCTATTGGTTTAAAAGCTAGAGTAGAAGAACCCCATTGGGCTGCTCTGGGAGCCAGTACTGCCGTCCCTACCTAGTCCTGCTGCAATGCAGACATTTATTTTTTTTCCCCTTTCCTGAAACTGGAAAATAATGCTACTTTGAAAGCAATTAACTTTTTACAGACTCATGCTTGGTAGGGGTCACAGTACCAGAGGAAAAGTGGCTAGCTTGGTCCAGGGTTGGGAACTTGCTGGGGGCTGTACATTTGAAAACAGATCTTGGCTCTCCAAACCTGTGGGAGCCATTTTAATGCAAGCTTTTAGAGGACAAATGCCTTGCCCTTAAGTTCCCTTCCAGCCCAACAAACACAGTATTATGCAAACGTTGAAGGCACCAAACCAGGAGTCTTATGATTAGATATTGCTTCTAGGGAGGCCACAAGAACCTCGATATGTAATTTCCATTTACAGCAAGGAGATAAGAACAAAGAAAATAGCTGAGTGTCTGAACTTACTTGTTTGGGGCAGTGGCACTGTTCAGTTTTAAGTATATAACATCATTAACTGCCTGCAGTTTTACTCTAAGAAGCTAAGCTGGCCTGCCTTGCACAGACTTTTCTCAACTTAGAATGTGGTACGTTTCTCCTGATTAAATGAGCCTTTTTCCAATTCGGTGTCAGAAAGTGGGCTACTGGACACTCATTTGAAAGAAAAAAGATTACTGACTCCATAAAGTTGACATAACACAGCAATTGAATATATTTCCTGCATTTACGGTCATGTCGGATTGGTCTCCAAGCTGAAAATTTATGTACTGAACTTCTAGGGAAATTCTGAAGGTACTGCTGAACAAGACTCTACTTTTCCCACTTAACTTCTAGCTGCAGCCTTAAGTGGTCAAGGGAAATGTAAAAAGTGAGAAATCTTATGTGGGGCCAGCATGCATACAGATGTGTGGAGGAGACCTGAAAAAAGGCCAAAATGTGTTGGTCAGTGAGTCCTGAATCAAACCCAGTCTGGTGGTAGATGAGATTTTGCACTATACATAAGTCCTAAAACATGAGCACACTGACACCACCCCCCCAATACACACATACCACCACCACCACCAGCTTCTGCACCACCAATGTTTTTAGGGCTCTGCACCTCTAAGAACAAGCAGTTTCATGACATTTCACAAGCACATCACCTACTCACAGTTTGAATATCCAAACAAACCCCATTAAAGGTCTAGAGTCAAGTCACAATGAACTGAACATTTCTCCCCTGACTCAGGGTAAACAGGAAGTATAATCTTCAATCCTAGCTGCAGGTTATCAGGAAAAACAGTGGATTCAAACAGTCACCTAAAATCAAGACACTCTTTAAAAAGCCCTTATTTTGTTCCTGCTAATGAAGCCCCCAACTCCTGTAGCCAAGACCCCCTATTACAAACAGACCCCAAATGTTCGCAAAACTCTTCAAACATGGTCACAGAGGAAATGGATTGCTTTACTTACCCAACAAATGTTCAAGCAACCGTCTCATTTTTCCACAGTTAGGAAGAGAGAACAGGCTGGCAGATTTGGGACTTGATCAAAAAGGAAATTTTTTTAAACAGTTACATGGTATTATTAAAAACACACACAACAACAACAACACAACCCAACAACTGAATATGGAATGCTGTCATGAGCCACAGACATGATTTTATTTCCTCTACACTCCGTGACACAGGAGAAGAGAGGAGGATACAATGTATAAAAGGGACAGGAAAATGAAAACAAGGATAAAAGGTAACATTAGTTCCTTGAAAATCATGCAAGAGTAGAAAGCTAAGGGATTCAGAATCCTTGCAGATTTTTTTTTTTTTTTTTTTTTTTTGCAGGATGTGGTCCAAGATCTCTCCCCCCACCCCCCAGTCCCCATCCCTACTCCAAAAAACTTCCTCCAAAGCCTAGAAAACACTTTCAGAAACATTTGCTGGCTGTAGGCTGGCTTGCAGAACACTCTGTAGCAACCTAAGTCAGGAAAACAGGCTGAACAATGTAGTTTCAAGTGCAGAAGCTCTGTAGAATAAGAGAAGACCGTGTACAGACACCACCACCCACCTAGGCCCCAGGAGCTAGACTCTCCTTAGCACTGCTCTGCTGAGGGCACAATTCTTTTGCAAACACGCTCCTCTCTTGTCAAAACTTATCCAGCCTTCCCAGAACCTCTTTGGAGAGGCAAACTTGCCTGCTCTGCTGTCTGCCATGAGCTCTCCTTGGAGAGGAGCCTGTTTGCTTACCTTCCATTTTCTTCCCCCAGCAGGGCATGTGGCAAAAGAGAAGACAATAGTGCAGGGGTGGGAGGGGGGGAACTGCTCAGAGAGAGAGAGGGGGGAAGAGAGAGGGAAGAGGGAAAGAAAAAAAAAAAAAGCTTCTTTTTTGGCATACCAGGATCTAGCTTCAAACTCTTCCAGAAACACCATGCCCTGGTGGAAGGAAAGGTGTGCCAGGCCCTTGCCAGTTTGCAAAATCAAGCTATGGCTAATGGCTACTGAGCCATGTGACCCAAGAAAGCAAAAAAATTCTCTCTAAACAGTTCCAAGTTAACATAAGTGCTCTGGGGGTGAGTGTGGCACGGCCAGCCACAGAGAAATCACACTGCTCGCCCACAATTCGGATGTCTCAGAGGGAGGGGGAAAAAAGATGGTTAAAAAGTCGAGCTTACCTCTGTGGATGCATTGTTAACACTGTGTAATGTCAATACTTATAAAACATGGAGGACAGGCTCCTAGTTCTCACAGAAAAAGGGTTTGGCACTTCGGCTGATGATCTGGCCGCCTAATAAAAGCTCATCCCCGATTGGCTGCCCCGGCAAATCGGAGTGTAAAGCCGCCCCGGATTGGCTGAAACACTTCCTGAGCGATTATCTTTGTGAGGCTCGGGTGAGCAAGAGCCATCCTGTGCATAGAAAAAGACAGGCTAAGCTAGGCCTTTTGCAGCAAGAAAAACTTGGGAAAGGGGCCCCCACACGCACTTCTCCTGCACCCTGGCTAGATTTCCCGGCACGGGCCAGCCAGGGCAGCCAGCCTGACCTGCTCCAGGAAAGCCTGAGGCCCGGAGGTCGCTGGGAAGGGCGTTTCTTGGAGTGGGCTGAACGGCTCACCCTCACCTGCCCCCAGAGAAACGGCCCTTGTCCAGGGAGGAAGGCCAGCCTTTTTCTAGAACAGTCCAGCAGGGTGGCTCTCCAAGGGGAAGAGGAAGCTGGGGAGTGGGGAGTCCCGGGGAAACAGCCAAGGGACCAGAAAAAGGGGCTTGAGGCAGGCCTCTGAGAAGCTGGGGGAAGCAGGCAGCCCGGGGGAGCCCCGAAAAATCAGCAGAGAGCAGCCCTGGCTTCTCAGAGGAGCGAGGAGTAGCTGCTGAGGGGAGGAGGGGAGCAGAGTGGTCAAGTTTGCATAGTCATTGTCCCCATGCCTCCTTGCAAGGCAGGCCAGGGAGCCCTGGGCCTCTCGCGCCCTGCTTAGCCAGTCCTGCAGGCAAAATCAACGTGGGTTCCTGTCGCCCTGCCACGATGCCAAGGGGGACCCCTCTCGGTCCTTACCCTAAGAAAAACCCAAAGCCCTCCTCGCAGGCCACATGCCTGGATCTACAAACTTCCCTTCCCTCCCGGCCCCTCCCCCACGGCCGAGGCCTGCTAAACCTGTCAGTTAAACACAAATCTGACTTCCGTATTAGCCTGCGATGCCTTCGGCTTCCTGCCTGTTAACCCTCTCTCGGACTCGGGGCCTGGCTGGGAAAAACTAGGCCTTGAGATCGCAGCAAAGGCCTGTGGAAAAATACCAGCTGCAGCTCTCCCGGCAGATGCAGAAAGAGAGAGAGAGAGCCGCTGTCTCTCAGCCTTTGCTTCCCAGGGAGGCGTGTACCTTGTGAATCCAGGGCACAGGCAGTGCCTCTCGGGCTGAGAAGCCATTTCAATCCAGAGGGAGACAGAAAGATGGCACGCTCAGCCCGGAAACAAGAGCCCCCATTATGCGTCAGGCCTACCCCCGTAGGTCAGCCCTTCCTGCCACAATCATCCCTGTATGTGTGTGCCTGGGGGAGTTGGGCCCTCCTCGGTGGGCAGACAAATCCCCTGGGCTTCCTAAGGATTCTTGCTTCCATTTATTTGCACAGAGAACGGCTTCTTTTCGTCCCCCAAGGCAGATGGAGCAGCGATTTCACACACAGCCCTCCATTTGGCAGCCCCCCCACCCCCCCATCTCTGGCACCGCTCCCCAGTAAAATATTAACTGGTTGTTCAGAGCTGCTTATAATTCTACCCACTTCAATTGCGTTAGGAGGTCTTTGCCGGTCTCCTCCCTAAAGCTGCCTTCGCAGTTGGTCTGTACCCAGAGATAGAAAAGGACCGTAAAATGTCCCCAGCTTTCTCGCTCTCTTTCCTTCTTCGCTCTCTTTCCTTCTTCGGCATTTTAAATGACCAGGTGCTTAATTAACAGGATTTTTTAAAACAGCAACCTGGAACCACAGAAGCTAAATAAACACCATTCTTTAGAGGCTGGAGAAAGCGTCCAGAGTTAACGCAGCCATATGCCAGGAGGCATAACTCCGGAGCAATAAAGTCTCCCCTCTCCTCCTAAAATTAGGACTTGAGGGCTTTCTTGTCCCACACGGTTCCCACAAAGAAAACGAAGAGCTGATGGCTTGCTTTCCCTGCCCTCCCAACCCCCACATGGACAACAGATGCCCACTGCTTGTACATAAATTCTTCCTGGCCGGGAATCTCATATCAAACAGGCTCAGGAACGAGCTGGGAATCGAAACTCACTGTACGGCAGGGCAGGACCCAGGCTTTATAAAAACGGACAGGATGTTGCTGTTGTTACTGTTTTAGGCTGCTGAGGCCAAGCTGCAGGGAGGGACAGCTCCATGGCCACCCAACCTGACAAAGCTCCAGGGCTCAGGACAGCAGGCCTGGGCCTCACCAAAAGGGAGGGGCCTGCTCTTCCTGGAGGTAGAAAGCTGCATGGGGAGACTAAATGGGAGGAGGCGAGAGGTGGAGGCCACAGTGAAGCAGTGCGTGCTCACCCTCCTAGCTGTGTGGGCAGCGGCCCTCCACCGCCATCCCATATGGAATGCTGTTTGTTTCTGCGGGTGCTGCTTTGAGGGGAACAAACAGGACTGTGGGGTTGGTGGCAGATCTCCCATGCAGCTAAGTCCACGAACCAATGAGGAAATAAAATATGCCGCTGGTGTGCGTGGTGGATTTTAACCTGGGATTAAAGCTTGTTGCATAAGCAGCTACAGCATCCTCCCCGCCTCCCTCCCTCTCTCTGATCACTTGATCACTTGAAATGTTTTCTGGGGCAAAGAGCAGGAAGCTGCTGGCTTATTCTGGCAGCTCTGCTCTGTTTGAGGAATGCTGTTGGCATTCGGGTAGGTCTGAGGTTATCTGGAAAACAGCAATTCGGCTGGGGACAGACACAAAAGTATGGTGGCAGATGGAATCCTGGGAGGAACACAGATTGAAAAGAAAGCCTGGGGCAGGCCTACGAAGGGCTGGTCCTGGGCTTCATGGAATGTGGCTGATAAGCAGGAAATAAAACCAAATGTTGCAGGTCTCAGTCTAGAAATCCATTCAGCAGCTCCTCTTAAAGCCCCACTGCAGTGAGTATCCCAGCAGTTACTTCTAAATTAGTGCTTTACATAGACTGATTCCTGAAGTAGGTGGCATTGTTAGAAACCTGGAACTAAGCCCAGAGAGGTGAAGTGAGCTGCCCAAGGTCACACAGCTGGGAAGTGCCAGAGATCAGATGTCCATCCCCGTTAGCACTTCACATCCCTAAACTCTGTACCTTCTCCTGGCTCTAAAGAAAGAAGCAAAAGCAAAGCCGAATCGAGCACAGCAGAAACAATGAGGCTGAAACCTATGAACAGCAACTGCATAATCTGTGTTTTCTTTTAGGAGGTAGACCAGTTTTTTGCTTTTTTGTTTTTTGATACAGTGTCTCGCTCTGTCGCCCAGGCTTGAGTGCAGTGGCGTCATCACAACTCAATGCTGCAACCTGAAGACCCACCCTTTTGAGGTGGGTTTTCAGTATTGAATGATGGCGCTGAAGGAAACTTTTAGATTAGACTCATTCAAATGCCCCTCATTACAGATTGAGGCCCAGAGGAAGCGACCCTCTCCCTCCCAACCTCCAGCAAGATGCAAGATGTCAAGGGGGAACACTTTGCCATCTCTAAAATTAGGCTTTTATATTCCATGAAACCAGTGGTTCAACCATGGGGGGGTTTGCCCTCCAGGGGGCATTTGGCAATGCTTGGAGACGTGTGGGTTGTCACAGTTAGGGAGGTTGTATTACCGGTATCTAGTGGGTAGAGGCCAGGGATGATGCAAAACATCCTATAAGTACACAAGACCAGCCCCGCCACAACAAGGAAGTATCTGATCCAAAATGTCCAAGGTTGGGAAACCCTGGCTTTAAGCCCTTTCAGGAAAGGGAAGAAAACAGTCCAATCATTCTGCCTCTGGCTAGAAAAGCCAGCACAGGCCTAAACAGGCAGGTTCTTTGGTGATATTAATAAGCAATGAGCTAATAAAAATAGATTAAAACGTGTCTCTCTTAATATTCCCAGGGTACAGAGAGGATTGGGGTACAGAATCAGGCTGTGGGGAGCCAGGCAGAGTGTCACAGTAACAACACTGGTCTCGAGGGAGAGGAAAGGCTGGCCCCAGCTCCCTTCCCCCAGCACCTTACGAGCTGAGGCCTGGCCTCCCTGAAATGGCTCGCCCGTTCCGCTGGCCTCCAGCCAGGCGAGCAGCGGCAGGAGCGGCCCCACAAGCTGCATCCCGAGATAGCCTGTTCGGCTGCCTACAAAAATAAGCACACTTGCAGTTATCGGCCTCCAGCTACAGCCGGCCTCTCTGACCGTTACGCGAAATGGACAGGATTGAGTCAGGGAAGTGTTTTAAATATCTTGTTTTGTTTTGTTCCTTTCTGGCCAATTAGAACCGAGGCCAACTTCGGGCACGGTGACAGAAGGGCTCACCTTCAGAGCCCGGAGCTGACTGCGTCATGTTACAGCCACAAAGAGGCAGATAGGAGCCTCCCTCCCTTGGAGAAGATGCCTACTAGGAGAGGGGTGTGGGGTTTTTTGGTTTTGTGTTGTTTTTTTACCTCTTTCTAGGAGGGACTGGCAGGATTAGGCAAATGGCGGGAGGCAAAACAAAAAGGGCTAGTGGAAAGGGCAGGGGGTGGATGGTCGCCCCTCATCAGGCAGATGGCCACAGCGCGGGTGGGGCGCCGAGCAAGGGATGCAGGAGCAGAAGGAAAATGAAAAGCAGGAAAACTCAGGCCCTCCTCTTTTTTCTTTCTAGCAATTACTTTTATGGGCAGAAGACTATAGATTCGTTCGCTCTGTTTCTCCCTCCCACTAGACCGGTGGTTTTGCCCCCGCAAGGGGACATTTAGCAATGCCTAGGGACATTTTGGGTTGTCTCCATTTTGGGTTGTAAGATCTTTCAGGGAAGTGGGGAGTGCTACTGGCATCTAGTGCTGCTAAACATCCTACAACACATAGGACAAGACCCCCCAGCAGAGAATTAGCCAGCCTCAAATGTCAATAGTGCAGAGGCTGAGAAACTGTACACCAGGCTGAGCGCTTCACGAGGCAAGGAAGGACCTTGTCTGAATTCTTCACCATCATGCCCTCAAGAGTTGAACACAGCACTTGACATATATTAGAGCTCAGTAGAACACCATCTCCCATCCGGATGGTTGCAAGAATCTTACCTGAGCTCTCTGCTTCTGCCCTTGCAAACTCTTGTACACATGTACTCACACACACATACACACACCGTACCACCCAGGCTGCCAGTGATCCTTTTAATTTTTTTTCTCTCCTTTTTTTTTTTTTTTTGAGACAAAGTCTCACTCTGTCGCCCAGGCTAGAGTGCAGTGGCACAATCTCAGCTCACTGCAACCTCCGTATCCCAGGATCGTGCAATTCTCCTGTCTCAGCCTCCTGAGTAGCTGGGATTACAGGCACATGCCACCACACCCAGCTAATATTTTGTGTCTTTAGTAGAGATGGGGGTTTCACCATGTTGTCCAGGATGGTCTCGATCTCCTGACCTCATGATCCGCCTGCCTTGGCCTCCCAAAGTGCTGGGATTACAGGCGTGAGCCACCATGCCCAGCCACTTATTTATTTTATTTTATTTTTTCTGAGACACAGTCTCACTCTGTCGCCCAGGCTGGAGTGCAGTGGCGCCATCTCAGCTCACTGCAACATCCGCCTCCTGGATTCAAGTGATTCTGCTGCCTCAGCCTCCCGAGTAGCTGGGATTACAGGTGCAAACCACCACGCCCGGCTAATTTTTTTTTTTTTTTTTTTTTTTGTATTTTTAGTAGAGACGGGGTTTCAAATTTCACCATGTTGGCCAGGCTGGTCAGGAACTCCTAAGCTCAAGCGATCCGCCTGCGTTGGCCTCCCAAAGTGTTGGGATTACAAGCGTGAACCACCGTTCCCGGCCAGCCAGTGATCCTTTCAAAACACAAGTCAGCTCCTGTCCTTCCTCTGCTCAAAATCCATCAATGACTCCTATTTCTCAGTAACAGCCCAAGTCCAGATAACGGCCCACCAGCCTCCCGGCTGGCGCTGTGCCCTTCTGATCTCCGACCATCTCCCTCCACCCTCCTGTGGCTCACTCTGCTCCGGCCACTCCGATCATCCACCTATTCTTTCCATTCTCTAACTTGTTCTCTCCTCCTTGGAGCCATGGTACTTGATCTTCTACTCTGACCCTTCCTACAATCAATGGATCTGCCCACTTCCCCAAACCACCCAGCAGCTAGCCATTTCCTCCGCGGGGCCTCAACATGTCTGCATCTTCCCTGCTGCTTCTGAACGGATTCCCCACAGCCGACGAGGCCTCTCTTCTGCTGCACCCTACATCAGATATCTTTCCATCTCAGCCCTGGCTTAAAAACTAGCCCCATTTCTCTTGCACCTGTAACCTTTTTCCTCTCTCTTCCCCACATCAAGAAGCACAACTGTGCAGTGATTGAGTGTGTGGCTGCTGGTGCCACACTCTCTGGGTGTGGATCCCAGCCACCCCACTTGCCAGCTGTGCGGCCTTGCTTGAAGTACTAAATTCTCTGTGCCTTGATTTTCTCATCAGTACAATGGGAACAAAAATAAAAAGTGCCTGGAATCATTGAATAAATCATCTCTACCAAAAGCTTGCAGCAACGCTGCACAGAGTCAGCACTCATTTAGTTGCTGTTACTATTTCCCTCTTGGCTCACTCTTATTTTTTTTTATTATTATTATTATTTTTTTTTTTTGGAGATAGAGTCTCACTGTGTCTCCCAGGCTGGAGTGCAGCGGCGCAACTTCAGCTCACTGCAACCTCCACCTCCTGCGTTCAAGAGATTCTCCTGCCTCAGTCTCCCGAGTAGCTGAGATTACAGGCATGAGCCACCACGCCGGGCTAATTTTTGTATTTATAGTAGAGACGGAGTTTCACCATGTTGGCCAGGCTGGTCTCGAACTCCTGACTCAAGTGATCCACCTGCCTCAGCCTCCCAAAGTGCTGGGATTACAGGTGTCAGCCACTGTGCCCGGCCATCAGATACGATTTTAAACGCTTTACATGAACCAACCCGTTTATCCTCAAAACTATAAAGCAGGCACCATTATACTTAACAACCCACTCCTATATGAGTAAACTGAGGTCAGGACTAACCATCCCATTCTTTTTTTTTTTTTGAGACGGAGTCTCACCCTGTCTCCCAGGTTGGAGTGCAGTGGCATGATCTCGGCTCACTACAACCTCTGCCTCCCGGGTTCAAGCGATTCTCCTGCCTCAGCCTCCCGAGTAGCTGAGATTACAGGCATGAGCCACCATGCCTGGCTAATTTTGTATTTTTAGTAGAGACGGGGTTTCTCCATGTTGGTCAGGCTGGTCGCGAACTCCTGACTCAAGTGATCCACCTGCCTCAGCCTCCCAAAGTGCTGGGATTACAGGTGTCAGCCACTGTGCCCGGCCATCAGATACGATTTTAAACGCTTTACATGAACCAACCCATTTATCCTCAAAACTATAAAGCAGGCACCATTATACTTATCAATCCACTCCTATATGAGTAAACTGAGGTCAGGACTAACCATCCCATTCTTTTTTTTTTTTTTGAGACGGAGTCTCACCCTGTCTCCCAGGTTGGAGTGCAGTGGCATGATCTCGGCTCACTACAACCTCTGCCTCCCGGGTTCAAGCGATTCTCCTGCCTCAGCCTCCCGAGTAGCTGAGATTACAGGCATGAGCCACCACACCGGGCTAATTTTTGTATTTATAGTAGAGACGGGGTTTCACCATGTTGGCCAGGCTGGTCTCGAACTCCTGACTCAAGTGATCCACCTGCCTCAGCCTCCCAAAGTGCTGGGATTACAGGCGTCAGCCACTGTGCCCGGCCATCAGATACGATTTTAAACGCTTTACATGAACCAACCCATTTATCCTCAAAACTATAAAGCAGGCACCATTATACTTAACAACCCACTCCTATATGAGTAAACTGAGGTCAGGACTAACCATCCCATTCTTTTTTTTTTTTTTGAGACGGAGTCTCACCCTGTCTCCCAGGTTGGAGTGCAGTGGCATGATCTCGGCTCACTACAACCTCTGCCTCCCGGGTTCAAGCGATTCTCCTGCCTCAGCCTCCCGAGTAGCTGAGATTACAGGCATGAGCCACCATGCCTGGCTAATTTTGTATTTTTAGTAGAGACGGGGTTTCTCCATGTTGGTCAGGCTGGTCGCGAACTCCTGACCTCAGGTGATCCGCCCGCCTCGGCCTCCCAAAGTGCTGGGATTACAGGCATGAGCCATCGCAGTCGGATTTTTTTTTTTTTTTTTTTTGAGACGGAGTCTCGCTCTATTGCCCAGGCTGGAGTGCAGTGGCGCGATCTCGGCTCACTGCAAACTCCACCTCCTGGGTTCACGCCATTCTCCTGCCTCAGCCTCCCGAGTAGGTGGGACTACAGGCGCCCGCCACCACGCCCGGCTAATTTTTTGTATTTTTAGTAGAGACAGGGTTTCACTGTGTTAGTCAGAATGGTCTCGATCTCCTGAACTTGTGATCCACCCGCCTCGGCCTCCGTAAGTGCTGGGATTACAGGCGTGAGCCACCGTGCCCCGTCCTGTTTCCCAGACTGCAGCGTGATGGCAAGATGACAGCTCACAGCAGCCTCAACCACCTTGGCTCAAGCAATCCTGCCACCTCAGCCTCCTGAGTGTCTGGGGTCACAAGTGTGTCCACCACACACAGCTAATTTTTTTTTTAATTTTTTACTAGTTTTTTTGTTTGTTTTTGAGACAGAGTCTCGCTCTGTCACCAGGCTGGAGTGTGGTGGCGAGATCTCAGCTCACTACAACCTCTGCTTCCCGGGTTCAAAAGATTCTCCTGCCTCAGCCTCCTGAGCTGGGATTACAGGCGCATGCCAACACGCCCAGCTAATTTTTGTATTTTTAGTAGAGACGGGATTTCACCATGTTGGCCAGGATGGTCTCGATCTCTTGACCTTGTGATCCTCCCGCCTCGGCCTCCCAAAGTGCTGGGATTATAGGCATGAGCCACCGCGCCCAGACTTAATTTTTTATTTGTAAGAGACAGGGGTCAGGCTGGGCACGGTGGCTCATGCCTGTAATCCCAGCACTTTGGGAGGCCGAGGCGGGCAGATCACCTGAGGTCGGGAGTTCGAGACCAGCCTGACCAACATGGAGAAACCCCGTGTCTACTAAAAATACAAAATTAGCCAGGCATGGTGGCTCATGCCTGTAATCTCAGCTACTCAGGAGGCTGAGGCAGGAGAATCGCTTGAACCCGGGAGGCAGAGGTTGCTATGAGCCAAGATCGTGTCATTGCACTCCAGCCTGGGCAACAAGAGTGAAACAACGTCTCAAAAAAAAAAAAAAAAAGAGAGAGACAGGGGTCTTGCTCTGTGGTCTGGGCAGATCTCAAACTCCTGGGCTCAAATGCTCCTCCCACCTCAGCCTCCCAAAGTGCTGGAATTACAGATATGAGCCACAGTGCCTGCCGGTTTATCTGCTTTAGATAGTGTGGGCAGGAAGTGGGGAGACCCTTTAAGGAGGCTGTGACATTGGAGCGAAGAACATAGAACCTTCCTGGTGGAGGGAACAGGAAGTATGAAGGCTCTAAGTTGGTCTGAGCTTGGCAGTTTGATGTTTCAGCGGAACAAAAAAAGGCCAGGTATGGCTACACCAAATAAGGTGCAAAGAGGCTGGGTCCCATGGCTCAATCCTGTAATCCCAGTGCTTTGGGAGGCTGAGGTGAGCAGATTGCTTGAGCCCAGGAGTTCGAGACCAGCCTGGGCAACAAAGCAAGACCATGTCTCTACAAAAAATAGAAGAAATTAGCCAGGCGTGCTAGTGCACACTTGTAGTCCTAGCTATTCGACAGGATGAGGTAGGAAGATCACTTGAGTCAAGGAACTCAAGGCTACAATGAGTGGTGATCATATCACTGCACTCCAGCCTGGGCAGCAGGGTGAGATTCTGTCTCAAAAAATAAAATAAAGTGGCCGGGCGCAGTGGCTCACGCCTGTAATCCTAGCACTTTGGGAGGACGAGGCGGGTGGGTCACGAGGTCAGGAGTTCAAGACCCACCTGACCAATGTGGAAAAACCCCATCTCTACTAAAAATACAAAATTAGCTGGGCGTGGTGGTGCATGCCTGTAATCCCAGCTACTCAGGAAGGCTGAGGCAGGAGAATCGCTTGAATCCAGGAGGCAGAGGTTGTGGTAAGTCGAGATCGTGCCACTGTACTCCAGCCTGGGCAACAAGAGTGAAACTCAGTCGAAAAAATAAAAAATAAAAATAATAAATAAATAAAAATACAAATACAAAAAATTAGCACACGCCTGTAGTCCCAGCTACTCGGGAGGCTGAGGCAGGAGAATGTCTTGAACCCGGGAGGCAGGGGTTGCAGTGAGCCAAGATCGCGCCAATGCACTCCAGCCTAGGCGACAGAGCGAGATTCTGTCTCAAAATAAATAAATAATAAAATAATAATAATAATAATAATAAGATGCAGAGGACCAGGCCAGGCATGGTGGCTCACATCTGTAATCCCAGCACTTTAGGAGGCGAGGCTGAGGCAGGCAGATCACGTGAGGTCAGGAGTTAGAGAACAGGCTGGTGAACATGTTGAAACCCCGTCCCTACTAAAAATACAAAAATTGGCCAGGTGCAGTGGCTCACACCTGTAATCTCAGCACTTTGGGAGGCCGAGGTGGGTGGATCACGAGGTCAGGAGTTCGAGACCAGCCTGGCCAATATGGTGAATCCTCATCTTTACTAAAAAATACACAAAATTAGCCAGGCATGCTGGCGCATGCCTGTAATCCCAGCTACTCTGGAGGCTGAGGCAGGAGACTCACTTGAACCTGGGAGAAGGAGGTTGCAGTGAGCCGAGGTCACGCCATTGCAGTCCAGCCTAGGCAACAGTGCGAGTCTCCTTCTCAAAAAAAAAAAAAAAAAATCAAAAATTAGCCAGGCGTGGTGGTGGGCACTTGTAATCTCAGCTACTCAGGAGGCTGAGGCAGGAGAATTGCTTGAGCCCAGGAGGCAGAGGTTGCAGTGAGCCGAGATCCTGCCATTGCACTCCTGCCTGGGCAACAGAGACTCCGTCTCAAAACAAAACAAAAGATCCAGAGGACCTAAGCATGAAGATAAGCTCAGAGACAAGGTCACCATTCCCTCCACCATCTTTCCATTACTAAGACTCAAAATATTCCACAATGTTCTTTACCTTCCCATCCCCACTCTCCTCTACATCTAATCCACACCATCCCTGAACCCACCCCAAAAGAGAGCCCTATAAAAGGGTAGCTAGACATGTACACTCAAGCTTAAGACAGACTGACTCTGCACTGTGTAGCTCCAGAACCCCAAATAATTTCTGTAACACTCTACACCTGATCCTCCACATGTAAAATAGGAATACTACTCTCTATCTCATCGGGTTATACAGTAAATAGAGAAAATGACAGGTGGATCACCTGAAGTCAGGAGTTCGAGACCAGCCTGGCCAACATGGCGAAACCCTGTCTTTACTGAAAATACAAAAATTAGCCAGGCGTGGTGGTGGACGCCTGTAATCCCAGCTACTTGGGAGGCTGAGGCAGGAGAATCGCTTGAATCCAGGAGGCAAAGGCTGCAGTGAGCTGAGATCACGTGCTGCGCTCCAGCCTGGGCGACAGAGCGAGACTCTGTCTCGAAACAAACAAACAAACAAAAATTAGCCGGGCGTGGTGGTGAGCGCTTGTAATCCCAGCTACTTGGGAGGCTGAGGCAGGAGAATCGCTTGAACCTGGTAGGGGATGGAGGTTGCAGTGAGCCAAGATTGCACCACTTCACTCCAGACTGGGTGAAAGAGCGAGATTCTGTCTCAGAAAGAAAGAAAAAGAAAAGCCAGGCGTGGTGGCTCACACCTATAATCCCAGCACCTTGAGAGGCCAAGGGGGACGGATCACTTGAGGTCAGGAGTTCGAGACCAGCCTGGCCAACATGGTGAAAACCCCATCATTACTAAAAATACAAAAATTAGCCAGGCGTGGTGGCACGCGCCTGTAGTCCCAGCTACTCTAGAGGCTGAGGCAGGAAGGCAGGAAAATCACTTGAACCCGGGAGGCAGAGGTTGCAGTGAGCCAAGATCACGCCACTGCACTCCAGCCTGCGTGACAGAGGGAGACTCCGTCTCAAAAAAAAAAAAAAGAAGAAGAAATAAAATACAATAAGATAAAATAAAATAATGTATTTTGGCTGGGCACAGTGGCTCACACCTGTAATCACAGCATTTTGGGAGGCTGAGGCAGGTGGATCACCTGAGGTCAGGAGTTCGAGACCAGCCTGGCCAACACAGTGAAACCCCATCTCTACTAAAAATGCAAAAAATTAGCTGGACGTGGCAGCAGGTGCCTGTAACCCCAGCTACTCGGGAGGCTGAGGCAGGAAGGCAGGAGAAACCCTTGAACCCGGGAGGCGGAGGTTGCAGTGAGCCGAGATGGCACCACTGCACTCCAGCCTGGGTGACAGAGCGAGACTCTGTCTCAAAAAATAAAAACAAAAAAATTATGTGTTGTATTTGCTTTTCAGGGCAGCAATCTTGTCCTTTACAAGCACTTGATATGACGGTTCATCTCCAGAGCCTAAAGTAGGTCCCACACAGGGGAGTCTGTTGATTTGAGTGAACGTCAATTCCTGGGGCTCAGTACAAATGCTTTAAAACAATTTGCTCAATACTGGGCACAATAGGCTTAATGTGGCCTTGCTAAGTTCCTGGAGTGACTTCTGTGGGCTTTAGCCTCCTCCTGCTGCCACCACTGCCTCCGTCGCCCTCCTCGTTGTCATGATGACATCTCCTCCTCCTCATCTTTACCTTGGAAGAGTGGCTTGCACTTATTGAGGTGCCATGTGCCAGGCACTGTTCCAAACACACTTTACGTATTAATTAATTTAACCCCTCCAACAACCCTATGAGGCAGGTATAAGGATAACCCCCATTTTACAGGTTAGAAACTTGAGGTGCAGAGAGATCAAGTAATTTACACATCTGAAAAAAGGAAAACATTCATAAGAAAAGTGAAACCTCAGCCTACTTGGCCTCTAAAATTTCAAGAAGCTAAAACTATGGAGAAACCAACACTTACAGGCGATCAGGAACCAATTTACCAACAACAGCAGCAAAAAATAGACCAAACACAAACAGAAATTCCAGAGAGGGCAATTCAATCACAATTCATCTCGTGTTCTGAGGCCCCCCAAACCTCCCTGTGTTTTCCATCCACCTGGTTCCTCAAGTCCCAGATCTGGACATCACCCTTGACCACCGCTTCCCCATCTCCCATCCCAAGCCCTGTGGCTTCACCTTCTGAGCGCCTTCCACTGCCGACTGCGGCGGCGTAGCTCCATTCTGCACAGGTGCTTGGCTCCAGAGCCACCATTATCTGCTATCTGGGCTGGAAGGGAACAGCCTCCTCACCCCGACTCTGCTCCCATCCTCCACCCTCAGCAGCTGGAAGGATCTTTTGAAATTTCAATTTGGGCCAGATCACATCCCCATCCCCCAACCCCCACCTCTAAAACCCTTCACAGGTTTCCCATTGTTCTCAGGCCACAGTCTGAAATTCTTCAACGAGCCCTAGGGGGCCTGTAGGATTCCCTTCTCCAGCTTTTGCTCAGGGTCTGAGCTCCAGCCAGCTTCAAAGACTGAGTGAGTTTGCCTGGATTCAAATCTTGGCTCTGCCTTTCACTCACTGTGCCACCGCATGTAAGTAACTTAACCTCTCTGGGCCTCTAAAGTGGGGATAATAGCACCTCCTAGAGTGTTGTCAGGATTAAATTAATTCATGTAGTAAAAAGTGCTCACTTAGCACAGCATCTGGCACCCAGTTAGCTATTGCTATTGTTATTGCTGTCAGGTAACTCCTACTCATCCTTCAAAACCCAACACAAAATTCATTTCTTCAGGACAGCCTTCCCAGACTCATTTCCCAAAAAAAATCAGATCCTAGGCTGGGCACGGTGGCTCACGCCAGTAATCCCAGCACTTTAGGAGGCCGAGGTGTGTGATCACCTGAGGTCAGGAGTTCAGGACCAGCCTGGCCAACATGGTGAAACCCCGTCTCTACTAAAAAATACAAAAATTAGCCGGGTGTGGTGGCGGGCGCTTGTAATCCCAGCTACTCTGGAGGCTGAGACAGGAGAATTGCTTAAAC
Source organism: Pan paniscus (assembly GCF_029289425.2). Classification (NCBI taxonomy): domain Eukaryota; kingdom Metazoa; phylum Chordata; class Mammalia; order Primates; family Hominidae; genus Pan; species Pan paniscus. The sequence continues at coordinate 53,105,200 of NC_073270.2, forward strand.
CTGGGAGGCGGAGGTTGCAGTGAGCGAGATCACGCCACTGCACTCCAGCCTGGGCGACAAGAGCAAAACTCTGTCTCAAAAAAAAAAAATCAGATCCTCCAGTTGTATGGTGTCCTCATAGTGCCCATGACAATCATAATTTAATACTTTATACATGTTTAATCACCGGGTACAAATTTTATTTTATTTTTTTTTTGAGACAGAGTCTTGCTCTGTCTCCCAAGCTGGAGTTCAGTGGCCCGATCTTGGCTCACTGCAACCTCCATCCCAGGTTCAAGCGATTCTCCCACCTCAGCCTCCTGAGTAGCTGGGACTACTGGCACGAAACACCATACCCAACTAATTTTTGTATTTTTTGTAGAGACGGGGTTTCGCCACTTGCCCAGACTGGTCTTGAAGTCCTGGGCTCAAGCAATCCGCCTGCCTTGAACTCTCAAAGTACTGGGATTACAGATGTGAACCACCGCGCCGGGCAGGTATAAATTCCTATGATCGAGTTCTTACCTACTGTCTGTTTTGTTCAATTCTGTATCACTCTGGCACATAGTAGGTGCTCAAAAATAATTTGGTGAATATTGGACAAGAGAGTAGCTGAATGAATCAGCTGCAGAGGAGCCCAAATCCCCACTTTTCAAGTTAAATAATTAGAAAAATCGGCTTTTGGCCAGGCGTGGTGGCTCACACCTGTAATCCCAGCACTGTGGGAGGCCGAGGCAGGCGGATCACGAGGTGAGGAGATCGAGACCGTCTTGGCTAACATGGTGAAACCTCGTCTCTACTAAAAATACAAAAAAAAATTAGCCGGGCGTGGTGGCGGGCACCTATAGTCCCAGCTACTCGGGAGGCTGAGGCAGGAGAATGGCATGAACCCGGGAGGCGGAGCTTGCAGTGAGCCAAGATTGCGCCACTGCACTCCAGCCTGGGTGACAGAGCGAGACTCTGTCTCAAAAAAAAAAAAAAAAGAAAAATCGGCTTTTAATGAGGATGCAGGAAAACTGAAGCCCACTGGGGGTAACTGGGTTACAAAAGGAAGCCGCACTGATTCCAATGTAAAGCAAAACTGGGAGCGTGGCCCAGAGAGCTGCAGTGCAGGGGCTGGGTTAGCCTAAGAGCTGACTACTTGATATTCACAGCAAGCAGCTCAAACAAAGAGAGAGGAGAGGGACGAATTCCATGGGGAGCTGAAGGCCAAAGGCCCGAAGCTGAAGGCAGAAGTGGTGGATTACCCTGGGGGCGGGAGGCTTCCAGCTGCAGAAATCGCCCAGATTCTAGGAATCCATCCCACCCGTGCCCCTGCTCACTGCTGTCTTACCTGAATTGCCTGCCCGCAACCCTTCGGCTCACCAGCCTCAGGAACAGTGACTCACTCCAATGCCTCTGTCCCAGCTACAGCCCAGGCCTCCACCAGCCTGATGTCAGAACCTCTGTAGGGTGGCCAGGTCTAGCAAATACAAATACAGGATGCCCAGTTCAGTTTGAATTTCAGATAAAGAAGGAATCTTTTTTTTAGTATAAGTACATCCTGTATCAGTCTGGCACCTCTACCTCTCTGGTCCCATCAAACTCTCCCCAGCAATGTCCTTTCACAGTTACCTTTCTGCTGCTCAGAGTCTTGAGCCTCCTTAGAAGATAAACTGGCCCCCTGTGACCTCTGGGTAAGGGAGAAACCAACGCCAGCCGAATAGGGTGGAGTAAGGACCTCCCCGCCACCACCAAAAAAAAAAAAAAAAAATGCAGGCACAGTGGCTGAAGCCTGTAATCCCAGTGCTTTGGGAGGCTGACTTGGGAGGATCCTTGAGGCTAGGAGTTTGAGACCAGCCTGAGCAACACAGCACGATCTCTTCTCTACAAAAAATTTTAAAAATTAACTGGGCTTGGTGGTGCACACCTGTAGTCCCACCTACTCAGGAGGCAGAGGCAAGAGGATTACTTGAGCCCAGGAGTTCAAGGCTGCAGTAAGCTATGATCATGGCACTGCACTCCAGCCTAGGTGACAGAGCAAAACCGCATCTGAGAAAAAAAGGAAAAATAAATGACCTACCCAGTTCTTAGCACAGAATACATTCTCCATAAAAAGCAACTTCATACAGCCATCCTTTACTCTACGGTCACCTAGGGGCCTCTCACAAGTCCTTGTGAGATACATGGCATGGATGGTTGAACCCTTTTCACAGAGGAGAAAACTGAGGGCCTGCTAATTGGTGGAAGGGCCAAGAAGAAAAGTCCTGCTCTTTAGGATTCTGCTGCTAAAGCTCTGCTTGAGTCTGTCAGATGTGAATATGCAGGAAACTATAAGCCACATGAGGGCAGGTTAACTGTGGCTTCACTGATGGACTCCTGGATCCCAGCACAGTGCTCCAGCCCTTAGCAGCTGCTCCGGAAATAACTGCAGAGCAGCTGAGCGTGATGCCTCACGCCTGTAATCCCAGCACTTTGGGAGGCCGAGAGGGGCGGATCATTTGAGGTCAGGAGTTCGAGACAAGCCTGGCCTTCATGGCAAAACCTCATCGCCACTAAAAACACAAAAGTTAGTTGAGCGTGGTGGTGGGTGCCTGTAATCCCAGCTACTCAGGAAGCTGAGGCAGAAGAATCGCTTGAACCCGGGAGGTGGAGGTTGCAGTGAGCCGAGATCACACCACTGCACCCTAACCTGGGTGACAGAGTGAAACTCTGCCTCAAAAAAAGAAAGAAATAATTGCAGAGCGAATACAAATCCACCAGAGTCTCCACGACGACCTGATAATAGAGCACACACTTGTGGTCAGGCCCCTTCTCTCAATCTCTCTCTCTCTCTCTCTCTCTCTCTCTCTCTCTCTGTCTCTGTCTCTCCCCTGCACCCCTCTGCCCTGCCCCATGTTCTGGGTCTTGAGCCCAGGTCTGTCTTTCTGTGCTGTCTCCGTAGCCCCAACTACATGGCTACATGGTGGGGAGAAGGAGAGGATGAAGCTTAAGGCAGATTTCTGGCTTTTCTCTCCAAATGAAGCAAAATAACAAATGTAGCTTCAAAAGGAAAGCAGCATGATCATGGAAATGTCAAAACAGCCACGTTCTTTTCTAGCCAGGCAGAAGAGACTTTATAGAACCTGACTCAACACAGTTGCATTCAGCATTCCTTAAACACCTAACATAAGCTCCCCTTTACTGGCAAATTGCCCTGAAACATTTAGGAGGTAAAGGAATTCCCAGAAGAAAAGGATTTTCTAGGGCCTTTGAAGAGATGTGTTGACTCTAACCCAAACAACCCTCTGAGAACATGGAGCCACTTGGTTAGCTCTCTTTGAGAGTTGTCCAACAGGTAAAGCAGGGGCATCCACCAGTATCTGTTTTTAATTGCTTCTGTCTTTACCCAAGGTCAGAAATGAACATTGGGATTTGACTGAGGAGTTACTTTCCATTTCTTACTTATGTTTTCTTTATTCAGTTATAGGGACAGGGTGGCCATGGGGTTGGTGAGGGAAGTTTGGACTTTGAGACCATTTTGATCAGGGCCTTTACTCTTTATAAATGGGAAGTGACTTGCAGGCATTAATAGGCTCATCAGGTTCTCACCTTTGGTGCATCTCCCCCATGGTCAGTGCCAGCCCAGTCATGGATCTTGACCTGATCAGCGGACTTTTCTCCATAAACTTTCCCTAACACCTGGAGAGATACTTCAGCTGCAATGTCACCTCCTCAGAGAGGCCTTCCTTGATTGCATTATCTAGAGGAGATTCCCACCCAGCCTTGCCCAGCAGTCACCCTCTATGAGGTCACCTGTTATATATTGTCCTATGAGGACTCCTATCAACTATCACACGCTGTTGCTTTATTATTATTATTATTATTATTATTATTATTATTATTATTTGAGGCAGAGTTTCACTCTGGTTTCCCAGGCTGCAGTGCGATGGCACAATCTCAGCTCACTGCAACCTCTGCCTCCTGGGTTCAAGCGATTCTCTTGCCTCAGCCACCCGAGTAGCTGGGATTACAGGCATGCACCACCACACCTGGCTAATTTTGTATTTTTAATAGAGACAGGGTTTCTCCGTGTTGGTCAGACTGGTCTCGAACTCCCAGCCTCAGGTGATCCACCCGCCTCGGCTTCCCAAAGTGCTAGGATTACAGGCGTAAGCCACCACACCTGGCCTATTATTATTATTATTATTTTAAATTTATTTATTTTGAGACTGAGTTTCACTCTATCACCCAGGCTGGAGTGCAGTGGTGCAATCTCGGCTCCCTGCAACCTCCATCTCCCAGGTTCAACTAATTCTCCTGCCTCAGCCTCTGAGTAGCTGGGACTACAGGCACGTGCCACCATGTCTGGCTAATTTTTGTATTTTTTGTAGAGATGGGGTTTTGCCATGTTGGCCAGTCTGGTCTTGAACTCCTGACTTCAGGTGTTCCACCGGCCTCGGACTCCCAAAGTGCTGGGACTACAGGCATGAGCCACCGTGCCCAGTCTTATTTTTTTGAGACGGAATATCACTTTGTCACCCACACTGGTGTGCAGTGGCACGATGTCAGCTCACTGCAACCTCCACCTCCCTGGATTCAAGAGGTTCTCCTGCCTGAGCCTCCTGAATAGCTGGGATTACAGACCTGTGGCACTGCACCTGGCTAATTTTTGTATTTTTATTAGAGACAGGGTTTCCCCATGATAGCCCAGGCTGGTCTTGAACTCCTGGCCTCTAGTGATCTGCCCACCTCAGCCTCTCAGAGTGCTGGGATTACAGGCACAAGCCACCACACCTGGCCTGTTGCTTTATTTTTGACTTGTTGGTCTCTTGGTCTCTGCAACCAAGATGACAGATGTCATCCGACTGTCAGCAGCATGACGACAGGGCCTTGTCTGGCTTCTTCACTGTGGATTCCCAGCCTCAAGAAGGCAACCAGGCCCATGTGTAGCCACTGAGTCAGAGCCTTTAACAAAAAGGATAAAGAAGAAGAAGAAGGCCGGGTGCGGTGGCTCACGCCTGTAATCCCAGCACTTTGGGTGGCCGAAGTGGGTGGATCACGAGGTCAGGAGATCAAGACCATCCTGGCCAACATGGTGAAACCCTGTCTCTACTAAAAATACAAAAATTAGCCGAGTGTGGTGGCGCACGCCTGTAGTCCCAGCTACTCGGGAGGCTGAGGCAGGAGAATTGCTTGAACCCGGGAGGAGGAGGCTGCAGTGAACCGAGATCACTCCACTGCACTCCAGCCTGGCGACAGAGCGAGACTCTGTCTCAAAAAAAAAGAAAAAGAAGAAGAACAATAATAATAATGACTTACATTAACTGTTTGCTAATTGAATCCTTACAGCACTGTGACATAGTAGGTACATTGATTTTGCCACTTTGCACTTGCTGTTCCCTTTGCCCGGAACACTCTTCCCAGGTGTTTGCAGGACTGTTCTCTCCATGCAGGTCTCTGCTCAAATATCACCAACTCAGAGACGCCTTTCCTGACCCCCTCCCTAAAGGAGTGCCAAGCATCACTCCCTAATCCCATATCCTGTGGTTAAGGATTTCACTGTGTCCCTTCTAAAAAGATACGTTAAAGTCTTAACCCCCAGTACCCAAGGATGTGACTTGATGTAGAAATGGGATTTTTTTTTTTTTTTTTTTTGAGACAGAGTCTCGCTCTGTTGCCCAGGCTGGAGTGCAGTGGCGCAATCTCGGCTCACTGCAACCTCCACCTCCCTGGTTCAATTGATTCTCCTGCCTCAGCCTCCCAAGTAGCTGGGACTACAAGCATGTGCCACCACGCCCAGCTAATTTTTTTGTATTTTTAATAGAGATGGGGTTTCACCGTGTTAGCCAGGATGGTCTTGATCTCCTGACCTCGTGATCCACCCACCTCAGCCTCCCAAAGTGCTGGGATTACAGGCGTGAGCCACCACGTCTGGCCTGAAATAGGATCTTTACAGAAGTAATCAAGTTAAAATGGGGTCATTAAGGTGGGCCCTAATCCAATATGACTGATGTCCTTATAAAATGGAGAAATCTGAGGCCAGGTACGGTGGTTCACACCTGTAATCCCACCACTTTGGGAGGCCAAAGCAGGTGGATCACCTGAGGATGACCTCTGGCCAACATGGCAAAACCCCATCTCTACTAAAAATACAAAAATTAGCCAGGTGTGGTGGCACACGCCTGTAATCCCAGCTATTTGGGAGGCTGAGGCACAAGAATCACTTGTACCTGGAAGGCAGAAGTTATAGTGAGCCGAGATCACACCGCTGCACTCCAGCCTGGGCAACAGAGTGAGACTTCACCTCAAAAAAAAAAAAAAAAAAGAAATAGGATCTTTACGGAGGTAATCAAGTTAAAATGGGGCCATTAGGGTGGGCCCTAATCCAATATGACTGAAGTTCGTATAAAAAGAAGAAATCTGAGGCTGGGTGTGGTGGCTCACGCCTGTAATCGCAGCACTTGGAAGACTGAGGCGGGCGGATCACTTGAGGCCTGGAGTCTGAGATCAGCCTGGCCAACATGGTGAAACCCTGTCTCTACAAAAAATACAAAAATTAGCTGGGTGTGGTGGCGCACAGCTCTCAGGAGCTGAAGCAGGAGGATCACTTAAGCACAGGAGTCGAGGCTGCAATGAGCTGTGATGGTGTCATTGCATTCCAGCCTGGGTGACAGAGTAAGACCCTGCTGCCAAAAAAAGAAGAAGAAGAAGAAGAAATCTGGGCTAGGCACAGTGGCTCACGCCTGTAATCCCAGCACTTTGAGAGGCTGAGGTAGGAGGATCTCTCAAGCCCAGAAGTTCAAGACTAGCCTGAGCAACATAGCAGGACCCTGCCTGTTTGAAAAAAATTTTTTAAATTATCAGGGGTTGGTGGTATGTGCCTGTAGTCCCAGTTACCTGGGAGGCTGAGGCAGGTGGACCACTTGAGCCAAGTTGAGGTTGCAGTCCAGCCTTGGTGACAGAGTGACACCTTGTCTCAAAACAAAAAAGAAGAAATCTGGACACGTGGCCTGAAAAGAGCCGTGCACATTCCTCAGCCCCGGGCTCAAAACAAACAAGCCCAGTACAAACACATCCCATCCTCCCATCCCACCACATATCACCATATATCTCTTAAACTTCCCCCGGGCTCAAAACAAACAAGCCCAGTACAAACACCACCAGGAAAGTCTCCGATAAGGGGACAGATGAGGGGACAGCCGTTCGAAGTTTTACTGAAAGAGCGGGAACCAAAAGAATTCCTTTGTTCCCCTGTAACTTTCAGGCTATAAAAAAGCAAACACTCGCATTGTTCGGGGCCCTCTTGTATGCGGTGGAATGGAGGGACCAGGTTCGAACTTGTAGTAAAGATCCTTGCCGCTTGGCTTTGACTCTGGACTCTGGTGGTCTTCTTTGGGGAACAAACGGTCTGGGCATAACAGGCCGGGCATTGGTGGCTCATGCCTATAATCCCAGCACTTTGGGAGACCAAGGCGGGCAGATCACCTGAGGCTAAGAGTTTGAGACCAGCCTGACCAATATGGCAAAACCCCATCTCTACTAAAAATACAAAAATTAGCCGGGTTGTGGTGGCACATGCCTGTAATCCCAGCTAGTTGGGAGGCTGAAGTAGGAGAATCGCTTGAACCCGGGAGACGGAGGTTGCGCTGAGCCGAGATTGCACCACTGCACTCCAGCCTGGGTAAAAGAGCAAGACCCTGTCTAAAATAAACAAACAAACAAACAAACAAACAAATAAAAAAGAAAGGAAGGAAGGAAGGAAAGAAAAAAAAGGAAAAGAAATCCAGACACAGAGACAGACACAGACGGAAGATGATGTGAACACAGAGGATTGGAGCAATGCATCTACAAGCCAAGACATGCCAGAAATTGCCAGCAACCACCTGAAGCTAATAGGAAGAGGTAAGGAAGACTGTCCCCTACAGGTTTCAGAGGAAGCATGTCCCTGCACACCTCGATTTGAGACTTGTAGCCTCCAGAACTGTGAGACAATATATTTCTGTAGTTTTAAGCCACCCAGTTGTGCTGCTTTGTTTTGGCAGTCCTAGCAAACGGACACACTTGCTTTATTTTTCTTTATTGCTCTGATAGCCACCTGCCACTGCACACATTTATTTGCCTGCTGACTCCCTGCACCCAGGATGGACTGCAGGTCTCTTGAAGCTGAGGTCTCATGTTCATATGTTCATGCATCTGTTACAAGGGCTGGCATTTACTCCTTCCTTCAGGAACTATTCATTTGAGTGCCTACTATGCCAGGACCTGCCTTCTTCTTTTTTTTTTTTTTTTTTTTTGAGACAAAGTCTCACTTTGTCACCCAAGCTGGAGTGCAGTGGTGCAATTCTCATGCCTCAGCCTCCTGAGTAGCTGGGACTACAGGCATGTGCCACCACACCTGGCTAATTTTTTGTATTTTAGTGGAGACGGGATTTCACCATGTTGCCCAGGCTGATCTCAAACTCCTGACCTCAGGCAATCTACCCGCCTCGGCCTCCCAAAGTGCTGGGATTACAGACAGAGTGAGCCACCGCGCCCTGCCAAGCCTTGGCTTTTTGAAGTTTACATTCTAGTAAGAAGAGACAGGTAATAAACAATAAATAGATAATAAAAAACAACAATAAGTAAATAATAAACAATAAATAGGAACAATAAAATAGTGTGTTAAATGGTGATGAGTGCTATGGAAAAAAATATAGCAGCAAGGGAGATGGTGGGGGTTGGGGTGGGCAACGGTGGTCATCAGTGTAGACAGAGGCCTCACCAAGGAGGTGACAGCTGAGCCTGAATAAGATCAAGGAGGAGGCGTGGGGATTTTGGGGGAGAGCAGTACAGGTTGAACAGGGGTTCCCAGCAAGAGCGATTTTGCCCTCCAGGGGACATTTGTCTGGAAATATTAGGGAGTTGCTCCTGGCATCTAGTGGGTAGAGGCCAGGGATGCTGCTAACCATCCTGCAATGCATGGAACAGCCCCATAACAAAGAATGGCCCAGCTGGCTGGGCACGGTGGCTCGTGCCTGTAATCCCAGCACTTTGGGAGGCTGAGGCTGGTGGATCACGAGGTCAGGAGTTCGAGACCAGCCTGGCCAACATGGTGAAACCCTGTCTCTACTAAAAATACACAAATTAGCCGGGAATGGTGGCATGTGCCTGTAATCTCAGCTACTCAGGAGGCTGAGGCAGGAGAATTGCTTGAACCCAGGAGGTGGAGGTTGCAGTGAGCCAAGATTGTGCCACTGGACTCCAGCCTGGGCAACAGAGCAAGATTCTGTCTCAAAAAAAAAAAAAAAAGAAGAAGAAAAAGAAGAACGGCCCAGCCACAAATGTCCGCAGCAGGGAGGTTGAGAATCCGTAAGGGAGAGGGAAGAGGAAGCCCTCGGCCTCGGAGTGCCCTGCAGGGACCAGGTGTTGGAGGAATAGCCAAGGCGATCACTGCTCAGATGTTTTACTCTCTGGGAGGACACCGTGGTGGGGAAGGTTAGAGGGTACTGAGGAAACAGAAATATGTCACAGGCCATTTTAAGAAGTTCAGTTTTTACTCTAAATAAGACCAGAAATCACTGGAGACTTTCCACAGATAAGAGACACAGGCTGACAAGTTCCACAAACATCACTCTGGTCATGGGGTTGCAAATCGACTGAAGGGGGCCATGGCAGATGTAGGGAGACTAGTGGGGATGGTTGGAATGTTCCAGGCCTGCGATGCTGGTGGCTCAGAGCAGGGTGAAGGAGGACAGCAAGTCAGGATTCTGGATCTACTTGGGAAATCTAGTTGTCAGGGTTTGTGGAGTATGGGAGGGAGGAAGAGGAGGCATGGATGACTTCAAGATCTTTGTTGTTGTTGTGTTTGTTTGTTTGTTTTTGAGACAGGGTCTCGCTCTGTTGCCCAGGCTGGAGTGCAGTGGCGCGATCACAGCTCACTGCAACCTCCACCTCCCGGTTTCCAGCAATTCCACTGCCTCAGCCTCCGGAGTAGCTGAGATTACAGTTGCACGCCACCACGCCTGGCTAATTTTTGTATTTTTAATGGAGATGGGATTTCACCATGTTGACCAGGCTGGTCTCAAACTCCTGACCTCAAGTGATCCACCTGCCTCCCAAAGTGTTGGGATTACAGACATGAGCCACCGCAACCGTGATTTGTTTTGTTTCCAGGCTGGAGTGCAGTTGGCGCCATCATGGTTCACTGCAGCCTCTACCTGAGCTCACGTGATCCTCCCATCTCAGTCTCCTGAGTAGCTAGGACCACAAGCCCACACCGCTATGCCCAGCTAATATTTTGAATTTTTTGTAGAGACAGGGTCTTGCTATGTTTCCTAGGCTGGTCTCAAGCTCCTGGGCTCAAGTGATCCGCCCCCACCTTAGCCTTCCAAAGTGCTTAGACTTCAATATCTTCTGACCTGAGCTGCTGGGGGGCTGGAGTTGGTGCGGGCTGAGATGGGGACAGCAGTGGGAGGAACAGGCTGGGGGAGGATGAATGTGGGGGTGAGCTATTAGTCATCCAAGTGGAGATGTCACGGAGGCAGTCGGATGATGGAGTGCAGGGGAAGTTTGGGCTGGAAGTATAAATGTGGGAGGCATCAGCATCTAGACGGAATTTAAAGCCATGACGCATATGGGCTGAGATCACCTAGGACTGTGCGTGATGGGAAAGAATCGGGTCCAAGGGCCAGTCCCTGATGCTCTCCACAGCTTGGACATTTGGCTGTGAGAATGAACCAACAAAGATGACAGCCGGGTGCGGTGGCTCATGCCTGTAATCCCAGTACTTTGGGAGGCCGAGGTGGGCAGATCACCTGAGGTCAGGAGTTCAAGACCAGCCTGGCCAACATGGCAAAACCCCATCTCTACTAAAAAATACAAAAATTAGCTGGGCGTGGTTGCAGGCACCTGTAATCCCAGCTACTCGGGAGGCTGAGGCAGGGAGAATTGCTTGAATCCAGGAGGTGGAGTTTGCCGTCAGCTGAGATCTCACCACTGCACTCCAGCGTGGGTGAAAGAGCCAGACTTTGTTTCAAAAAATAAATAAAATAAAAAAAAAAAAGAAAAAGAAAATTGCTCCTTCAAGCCACATAACAGGAGCAGAGAAGGAAAGGTGGGTCGAAGCCCAGCTTGGGCATTTTCCAGGTGTGACCTTGGACAAGTTCCGGCCTTCCCCAGTTACCCCATGACACTGCTGTCAAGGATAGAGGAGATCATGAAAAGTGAAGAGCCTCTCAGCTTTGTAAACTGTGAAGTGCCTTCTAAGGATCGGGGTGATTGCCAACTGAGCATTTCTATAACACCACCACTGAAATAAAAGTTCAAGGTCGCACAGCTTCTGCTGACATCATTCAGCAGAGAACAGATGCAGAATTTCCAACCTTTCAAGAGCTGTGCACCCTGTTAGCTTGAGGGCCAAGACCTTACCACTTCCTGACCAAAACATAATGCATACAGCATATTAACCTGAAAAAAATTCTAGGAAATAGAAAAACATGCATGTAGTAAATAATTAAAATGGCATAGAAACGTATCCATGGGGCTGGGCGTGGTGGCTCACGCCTGTAATCCCAGCACTTTGGGAGGCTGAGGCGGGCGGATCATGAGGTCAGGAGTTCGAGACCTGCCTGGCCAACATGGTGAAACCCTGTCTCTACTAAAAATACAAAAAATTAGCCGGGCATGATGGCAGGCACCTGTAATCCCAGCTAATTGGGAGGCTGAGGCAGGAGGATCTTTTGAAGCTGGGAGGTGGAAGTTGCAGTGAGCTGAGATCAAGCCATTGCACTCCAGCCTGGGCGACAGAGCAAGACTCCGTCTTGAGGAAAAAAAAAAAAATTAGCTGGGCGTGGTGGTGGGCGCCTGTAATCCCAGCTACTTGTGAGGCTGAGGCAGGAGAATCACTTGAACCTGAGAGGCAGAGGTTGCTGTGAGCCGAGATCGCGCCATTGCACTCCAGCCTGGGCAACAAGAGCAAAACTCCGTCTCAAAAAACAAAAAAAGTGGCTCATGCCTGTAATCCCAGCACTTTGGGAGGCCGAGGTGGGCGGATCACAAGGTCAGGAGATTGAGACAATCCTGGCTAACACGGTGAAACCCTGTCTCTACTAAAAATACAAAAATTACCCGGGTGTGGTGGCGGGCGCCTGTAGTCCCAGCTACTCAGGAGGCTGAGGCCGGAGAATGGCGGGAACCCGGGAGGCGGAGCCTGCAGTGATCCCAGATCGCGTCACTGCACTCCAGCCTGGGCTACAGAGCGAGACTACGTCTCAAAAAAAGAAAGAAAGAAAGAAATTTATCCATGGAAAAACGAAGTCTCCGTCCCACCATGATCCTCTGATACTCTCCCCAGAATCAGAATCAATTACTATTACCAGGTAGCAGAAATAACCCGTGCATGCAAAAGCACAGTACCTTGCCTTTCCTGGTTTTGTTGACACAAATACTGGCATGCCGTGCACACTGTTCTGCTCCTTGCTTTTTTGCAGTCGTCAGTATATCTTGGAGAATTGCTTGGTATCAATTCACATAGAGCTGTTTTATTGTTTTTAAGTGGCTGTGGAGTTGTATCCACCAAGCAGCTGCATCATCATTTACGTAACCATCTCCTATTGATGGACATTTGGATTGCTTCCAGTCTTCAGCTATTATGAGCAATGCAACAATACATCTCCTAATTTATCTGTCTTGGGCAAGGATTATCTATAGGAAAAATTCCTAGAAGTGGAATTGCTGGGTCAATAGGTCTCTGTATATTAAAGCATTGGTGTAAGTATATGTAAGGATATCTCTGTGTTTAAACTTTTATAGGATGGCCACATGACTAATGTACAGGCTTCTTGACTATGTATGGAGGAGAGAAGGTATGTGAAGGTAATTTTTTTTTTTTTGAGATAGAGTCTCGCTCTATCACCTAGGTTGGAGTGCAATAGCACGATCTCAGCTCACTGCAACCTCTGTCTCCCGGGTTCAAGCGATTCTCTCACCTCTGCCTCCCGAGTAGCTGGGACTACAGGCATGTGCCGCCACGTCCAGCTAATTTTCCTATTTTTAGTAGAGACAGGGTTTCACCATGTTGGCCAGGCTGGTCTCGAACTCCTGACCTCGTGATCCGCCCGCTTCGGCCTCCCAGAGTGTTGGGATTACGGGTGTGAGCCACCGCGCTCGGCAATATTTTTATTTTTTATTTTTATTTTGTAGAGACAGGGTCTCACTATGTTTCCCAGGCTGGTCCCAAACTTGTGGACTCACATGATCCTCCCACCCGGCCTCCCAAAGTGCTGGGATTACAGGAATGAACCATCATGCCTGGCCAAACACTATTTGTTTGTTTGTTTTGAGATGAAGTCTCATTCTGTTGCTTAGGCTGGAGTGCAGTGGCACAATCTTGGCTCACTGCAACCTCTGCTCCCGGGTTCAAGCAATTCTTCTTCCTTGGCCTTCCGAGTAGCTGGGACTACAGGCAGGTGCCACCATGCCCGGAGTATTTTTGTATTTTTAGTAAGGATGGGGTCTTGCCATGTTGTCCAGGCTGGTCTCAAACTCCTGACTGCAAATGATCTGCCTGCCTCAGTCTCCCAAAGTGCTGGGGTTACAGGTGTGAGCCACCGTGCCTTGGCCCTGGGTTTTTTGTTTGTTTGTTTTTTACAAGATATTGGATAAGCTTGGATGTCCAAGCTAACAGTAATAGGTAACATTTGTTCTCTCTGGTAGTAACAGGCACTGGGCAAAGTAGTGTCATCTCATGTAAATGTCAGAACAACCCCCGAGACTGAAGTAATTGTCTCCATCCACAGGTGAGGAAACTGAAGCTCAGAGGGGCTCATCCAGTGTCCCCCTGCAAGTAAACAGCCAAATCAGGATGTGAGTGCTATTCTTTCTGATACCAAAGCCCACTAGAGATGCTTCCTGGAACTGGTCAGACTCCAGCTGGGAAGACAGAACAGACTTAGAAAATCAGAATGTACAAGAAGGTCACTGCCAGGAAGGGAACACTCAAGTGATCAGACTCCAGGGGGTGGATATATTTTTCAGCCAAATGCCTGAGAGTCTACAGGCTACAAGACAGATTAAATTGAAAACATTATGCTAAGTGAAAGAAGCCAGACACAAAAGGACAAATACTGTATGATTCCACTTATATGAGGTCCCTTGAATAGGCAAATGCAGAGACAGAAAGTAAATGGTGGTTGCCAGGAGCTGGGAGTGATGGATAACAGAAAGTTAGTGTTTCGTGGGTACAGAGTTTTAGTTTGGGAAGATGAAAAAGTTCTGGAGATGGATGGTGGTGAGGGTGGCACAACGACGTAAATGTACTTAATGCCACTGAATGGCAAACTTCAGGTTACAATGGAAAATTCCATGTTATGTATATTTTATCACAACTTTATTTTTAATTTTTAGAGACAGGGTCTCTCTCTCTCTCTCTCTCTCTCTGTCTCTCTGGGTCTCTCTCTCTCTCTCTGGGTCTCTCTGTCTCTGGGTCTCTCTCTCTCTCTCTGGGTCTCTCTCTCTCTCTGGGTCTCTCTCTCTCTCTCTCTCTGGGTCTCTCTCTCTCTCTCTCTGGGTCTCTCTCTCTTTGGGTCTGTCTCTTTGGGTCTCTCTCTCTCTCTCTGGGTCTGTCTCTCTGGGTCTCTCTCTCTCTCTCTCGCTGAGGCTGGAGAGCAGTAGTGTAATCACGGCTCATTGCAGCCTCAACCTCCTGGGCTCAGGCTATCCTTCTGCCTCAGCCTCCCAAGTAGCTGGGACAACAAGCATATTTTACCAGAATTTTTAAAAATTTTTATTTATTTATTTAGTTTTGAGACAGACTCTCACTCTGTAGTCCAGGCTGGAGTACAGCGGCGTGATCTTGGCTCACTGCAGCCTCCGCCTCCCAGGTTCAAGCAATTCTCATGCCCCAGCTTCCCGTGTGAGCCACTGCACCTGGCCTATTTTACTACAATTTTAAAAAACATCTGGCTGGGTGTGGTGGCTCATGCCTATAATCCCAGCACTTTGGGAGGCTGAGGCAGGCAGATCACCTGAGGTCAGGAGTTTGAGACCAGCCTGACCAACATGGTGAAACCCCATCTCTACTAAAACTACAAAATAAGCTGGGCATGGTAGCGCACACCTGTAATCCCAGCTACTTGGGAGGCTGAGGCAGGAGAATTGCTTGAACCAGGAGGCAGAGGTTGCAGTGAGCTGAGATTGTGCCATTGCACTCTAGCCTGGGCAACAAGAGTGAAACCCTGTCTCGAAACAAACAAACGAACAAATCCTAGGCCAGGCGCAGTGGTTACCACCTGTAATCCTAGCACTTTGGGAGGCTGAGGCAGGAGAATCTCTTGAGTCCAGGAGTGCCAGACCACCCGGGGCAACATAGGGAGATCCTATCTCTACAAAATAAAAAACATTAGCTAGGCATGGTGCCGTGCACCTGTAGCCCAAGCTAGTAGGGAGGCTGAGGCAGGAGGATCACTTGAGCCCAGGATGTTGAGGCTGCAGTAAGCTGTGATTGCACTACTGAACTCCAGCCTAGGCAACAGAGGGAGACCCCCCACCCCACATACACACACCCACCTCCTCACTCTGATCCACCAGGTCCTATACATCTGTCCCCCAAGCCGCTTTTCTCTGACCTCATTTGCTTTCCATCCTCCCCTAGCTCACTCCAGTACTACTACCTTGAGGCACTTCCTTCTGTTCTATTCTCACAGCAAAGCACTCAGGGCCCCAGGGCCTTTACACTTGCTGTTTGCTCTCCCTGGAATGCACTTCCTTCTGTGTTTCTTGGCACCCTTCCCCTCATTTTATTTGTCTCCACTCAAGTGTTTCCTCCCTGCCTTCTCTGTTTAAAATAACTCCTCCAGGCCAGGTGCTGTGGCTCATGCCTGTAATCCCAGCACTTTGGAAGACCTAGGCAGGCAGATCACTTGAGGTCAGGAGTTCAAGACCAGGCTGGCCAACATGGCAAAACCCCATCTCTACTAAAAATACAAAAATTAGCTGGGCATGCCGGGCACCTGTAATCCCAGCTACTAGGGAGGCTGAGGCAGGACAATCACTTGAACCCAGGAGGTGGAGGTTGCAGAGAGCCGAGATTGCGCCACTGCACTCTAACCTGGGCAACAGAGCAAGACACTGTCTCAAAAAAAAAAAAAAAAAACAGTTCCATCTGTAACTGGCTGTGAACAATCAAATGAGATAACTCACTGCCTTCGGGCCAGCCAGGGTGTAGACTTTGAACAGTTTGCCTTGAAGGCCCAGAATTTAAACTTCTTTCCATGGCCACACTACCAGCCCTCTGTAATTGTTCATGAATCATTAACTTGCTGGTATGCATTTTTATTTTTATATATTAATTTGTTCTCTGCTTAAGGGAAAGAAAATTCTGCTGTTGTAACACAATATTGGCTTTTTTTTTTTTTTTTTTTTGAGACGGAGTTTTGCTCTTGTTGCCCAGGCTGGAGTGCAATGGTGCGATCTCGGCTCACTGCAAC
Organism: Pan paniscus; assembly: GCF_029289425.2. Lineage (NCBI taxonomy): Eukaryota > Metazoa > Chordata > Mammalia > Primates > Hominidae > Pan > Pan paniscus. The sequence goes on from NC_073270.2 coordinate 53,121,603, forward strand.
CTCCACCTCCCACGTTCAAGCAATTCTCCTGCCTCAGCCTCCCGAGTAGCTGGGATTACAGGTGCCTTCCCCCATGCCCGGCTAATTTTTGTACTTTTAGTAGAAACGAGGTTTCACCACATTGGCCAGGTTGGTCTCGAACTCCTCACCTCAGGTGATCTGCCTGCTTCCGCCACCCAAAGTGCTGGGATTACAGGTGTGAGCCACTGCGCCCGGCCAATTTTGGCTTTTTAACAAGCCTGCCCGGTTCTGGCCCTCCTCCTTCAGGGAATGAGAACTACCCAAGTTACTTAGAAGGTACTTAAGGAGGCACTGGCTCTCAAGCACCCACCCTAGACTTGCACAGCTCCGAGAGTGACAGCATCCTTAAATCCTGGCACCTCTGGGCTGGGCGTGGTGGTTTATGCCTGTAATCCCAGCACTTTGGGAGGCCGAAGCGGGTGGATCACGAGGTCAGATCGAGACCATCCTGGCTAACACAGTGAAACCCCGTCTCTACTAAAAATACAAAAAAAAATTAGTTGTGCATGGTGGCGGGCGCCTGTAATCCCAGCTACTCCAGAGGCTGAGGCAGGAGAATGGCGTGAACCCGGGAGGCGGAGCTTGCAGTGAGCCGAGATCGCACCACTGCACTCCAGCCTGGGCGACAGAGCAAGACTCCATCTCAAAAAAAAAAAAAAAAAAAAAAAAAAGAATTTATAAAAGCACAGGGTCTTCCAGAAATTGTGGATTAATTGGTCTGGGGAGACGACCAAGCATTTGATTTTTGTTGTTTTTTTTTTTGTTTTTTTGAGTTGGTGTCTCGCTCTGTCGCCTGGGCTGGAATGCAATGGTGCAATCTGCGCTCACTGCAACCTCCGCCTCAAAGGTTCAAGCAATTCTCCTCCCTCAGCTTCCCAAGTAGCTAGGATTATAAGCACCTGCCACCATGTCCGGCTAATTTTATTGCATTTTTAGTAGAGACGGGGTTTCACCATGTTGGCCAGGCTGGTCACAAACTCCCGACCTCAAGTCATCTGCCCGCCTCGGCCTCCCAAAATGCTGGGATTATAGGCGTGAGCCACCGCACCCAGGTTGATATAGTTTTTAAAGAGCCCCAGCTGATTCTAATGTGTAGCCACGGTTGAGCGCCACTGTTCTAGAAAACTACAAGTTTAAGCTAGAAGAAAAAGAGGCATTTTGGCCCGGCGCAGTGGCAAACGCCTGTAATCCCAGCTACCTGGGAGGTTGAGGCAGCAGAATTGCTTGAACCCGGGAGGAGGAGGTTGCAGTGAGCTGAGATGGCACAACTGCACTCCAGCCTGGGTAACAGAGCGAGACTCCGTCTCAAAAAAAAAAAAAAAGCAGGGGGAGGGGCGGCATTTTGGCATGTCCATCACTAATGGGATATACACGCACACCATATCCTGGGTTGTAGCTTTGCAGGCAGTAAATCTAATTTTTAAATTTTTTTTCAATTTCAGCTCCACTCCTAACTAACTATGATTTAGGGCTGTAGGGAAGAAAAAGTACCTTTTCCTCACCCATCACAAGGTTCATGGCTAACACCCCTAAAGACAGATTAACAAGAGATGAGCATGACAAATTTATTTAACCCAAGTTTTGAGTGACTCAGGAGTCTTCCAAAGTGAAGAACCGTGACCCAGGGCACCTGTGTTTTTATGGACAGTCAAGCAGCAGTGTCACAGGAGGACAAAAGGGTTTGATCCAATGATGTACACGGTGGGAACTTAGCAAGGCCTGTGAGTTTAGTCTTCATTGTCTCCACGGACAGGACCGGACCCCCTCTGGAATGAGGGGCTTGGGGCCTGCTTTCAGGAGAGGCAGGTCAGAGAAACCTTGAGTGGCCCACTGCAGAAGAGGAAGGCAGGAGAAGGTCAGAGAGTGACCTTCCTGCTTCTATGGCTTCCTCAAATTCCTTCAGCTTCAAATGCTCAGTTTGCCAAAGTGCTGTAATTTGGGGTATTGTGTTCCAAACCCCTACAGGAGAAGTCCCTACTGCTCTAAGCAGACTTGAGCAGGCATCAGAAGCACGTGGGCAGCTTGCTAAACACTGATTGAGGGACTCACCCCCACCGAGTTTCTCAATTGAAAGATTTGAGAATCTGCATTTCTTGAAATTCTCAGGCCTTTTGATTAAGAAACTCTTTTTTTTTTTTTTTTGAGACAGAGTTTCACTCTTATTGCCCAGGCTGGAGTGCAATGGCATGATCTCGGCTCACTGCAACTTTAGCCTCCCTGGTTCAAGCGATTCTCCTGCCTCAGCCTCCTAAGTAGCTGAGATTACAGGGGCCCGCCACCACGCCCAGCTAATTTTTGTATTACAGGTGCCACCACGCCCAGCTAATTTTTGTATTTTTAGTAGAGACAGGGGTTTCACCACGTTAGCCAGGTTAGTCTCAAACTCCTAACCTCAGGTGATCCATCCGCCTCGGCCTCCCAAAGTGCTGGGATTACAGGCGTGAGCCATCACACCCGGCAGATTAATAAATTCAATCAAGGACTTTGGGGGAAGTGGGGCTGAGAATTTGCATTTCTATCAAACGCCATCAGAATTTAGCAGGTGCTGCTGCTGATCCAGGTAACAGGCTTTGAGAACCAGGGCTCAGTTGATTAGTAGTATAATTAACAAACTCTGATCCCATCACTGGCTCCCATTTCAGAGCAATGGTTGGTGCCTGCAAGCTTTCATCTCACTGTGTCCACACACAATCCCATGGGGTCCCAGTGTTCTTATGGATGAGATTACCACGGCTGCAACATTCACAGTGAATTGTCCAGGGTCACGCAGCTGCAGCCAAAGTCTGGGGTGGAACACAGGTCTAATTACAAGCAGGAGAGAACCTGGGCAACACTTTCTTTGGGAGCATCAAAGCAAGCTCTCCCACCACCTGCTTGAGCACTTCCAAATCCTGCCGACATACCCAACCCTGCAACAGGCAAAGAGCCTCGCCTCCTGCTGGGAGAGCAGCTTCTTGCGGCGCGGCCTTCGCGAAACTCCGTGGAGAAATGGCGCCCCCTGGTGGCTCCAGAGAGAGCAGCGTTCCATTCCCCGGGCTGGGAGCTCTGGTCTCATGCGTCATGGACATTCTTGGACCCCATCACTAACATGGAAAACATTATTCAGTCCATTCCATCCTAGGAAAGAACTCAGGGTGCTGAAAGGAGGTGGGGACTTCAGAGCTCAGGAATGTAAAGGAAGGGCGGCGGACCGAGCCCTGGGGCTCTCAGGGGGCTGGAATGGTTAAAGCACAGCTGAGAACAATTCGGAGTTTCACCTTTGACCTTCCCAAAGACTTCTGCTGAGGAATTTTCTTTCTTTTTTTTTTTCTTTCAGACGGTGTTTCACTTTTGTCGCCAAGGCTGGAGTGCAATGTCGTGATCTCGGCTCACTGTAACCTCTGCCTCCCGGGTTCAAGTGATTCTCCTGCCTCAGCCTCCTGAGTTGCTGGGATTACAGGCGTGCACCAGCTAATTTTTGTATTTTTAGTGGAGACGGGGTTTCGCCATGTTTGGCCAGGCTGGTCTCAAACTCCTGACCTCAGGTGATCCACCCACCTTGGTCTCCTAAAGTGCTGGGATCACAGGCATGAGCCAGCGCGCCCGGCGGAGGAATTTTCAGTACTAAAGCTATAGTGTTGTGATGAGAGTCCGGCGTGCTCCCTGAATGCCGGTGCCCGATTCATAATCTAGTGCATTCGTTCACACATTATTCATTCAACAGATATGCTTTTGCGTGCAGTACTATTCTGGGTGCTGGGACCACAGAAATCAGCAGAACAGACAGAATCTTTGCCTTCACGGATGCCTCCTGCCCTAGAACAGTGAATGAATGAATAAATCAATAGGTAGAACACATGGAAAATAAAGAGATGACACTTAATAAAGAGATGTCATTGAGATGACACTTAAGCAAAACCTGGAGTGAGGAGAAAGAGCAGGTATCTGGTGAAGAAGTGTTCCAGGAAGAGAGAATGATAAGAGCAAAGCCCCCGGGGCGTGGGTGTGTTTCTTTAACATGTTTGAGTTCTTTTTTTTTTTTTTGAGACGGAGTCTCCCGCTCTGTTGCCCTAGCTGGAGTGCAGTGGCACGATCTTGGCTCACTGCAAGCTCCGCCTCCTGGGTTCACGCCATTCTCCTGCCTCAGCCTCCCGAGTAGCTGGTATTACAGGTGCCCGCCACCACGCCCGGCTAGTTTTTTGTATTTTTAGTAGAGACGGGGTTTCACCATGTTAGCCAGGATGGTTTCGATCTCCTGACCTTGTGATCCGCCTGCCTTGGCCCCCCAAAGTGCTGGGATTACAGGCGTGAGCCACTGCGCCCGGCCTTTTTTTTTTTTTTTTTTAAAAAAAAAATAAGGGCCAGGCACGGTGACTCACGCCTGTAATCCCAGCACTTTGAGAGGCCTAGTGGGGTGTATTACCTGAGGTCAGGAGTTTGAGACCAGCCTGGCCAACGTGGTGAAACCCCATCTCTACTAATTTGCTGGGCATGGTGGCACGCGCCTGTAGTCCCAGCTCCTTGGGGGGCTGAGGCAGGAGAATTGCTTGAACCTGAGAGGCTGAGGTTCCAGCAAGCCGAGATTGTGCCATTGCACTCCAGCCTGGGCGACAAGAATGAAACTGTCTCAAAGAAAGAAAAAAAATAAACATAAATCTGGTGCTGGGCGTGGTGGCTCATGCTGTAATCCCACCACTTTGGGAGGTAGAGGTCAGGAGTTGGAGACCAGCCTGGCCAACATGGTGAAACCCCCTCTCTACTAAAAATACAAAAATTAGCTGGGCGTGGTGGCCTGTAATCCCAGCTACTTGGGAGGCTGAGGCATGAGAATCACTTGAACCCAGGAAGCGAAGGTCGCAGTGAGCCAAGATCATACCACTGCACCCCAGCCTGGGTGACAGAGCAAGACTCCGTCCCCCTCACCCCCAAAAAAGAGAGAGATGGGGTCTATGTTGCCCAGGCTGGTGTCGACCTCCTGGGATCAAGGGATCCTCCTATCTTGGCCTCCCAAAGTGCTAAGATTACAGGCATGAACCACTGCGCCCAGCTTGAGTTGTTAAAAAATTTTTTTTGTAGAGATGGGGTCTTGCTATGTTGCCTGGGCTGGTCTTGTACTCCAGACCTCAGCCAGTCCTCCCACCTCAGTCTCCCAAAGTGCTAGGATTACAAGTGTGAGCCACCACGCCTGGCCTAGACTAGACTGTTGATGATGGAGTGGGATGTATCTCTTCATATCCAAGAACCACTTACCCTGTTATTAATTCGACAGTTTTTATTAAATCAACTTATTTTGTTTTATTTTTTGTTTATAGAGACAGGGTCTTGCTATGTTGCCCAGGCTGGTCTTGAACTCCCCAGCTCAAGCAATCCTCCTGTCTGGGCCTCCCAAAGTGCTAGGATTACAGGTGTGAGCCCCCATGTCTGGCCTGAAATAAACGCAGTTTTTTTTTTTTTTTTGAGACAGTCTTGCTCTGTCGCCCAGGCTGGAGTGCAGAAGTGTGGTCTTGGCTGACTGAAACCAGGCAAAATCTGGGCCGGGTGCGCTGGCTCATGCCTGTAATCCCAGCACTTTGGGAGGCCAAGGCAGGGGGATTTCCTAAGGTCAGAAGTTCAAGGCCAGCTTGGCCAACATGGTGAAACCCTGTCTCTACTAAAAATACAAAAATTAGTCAGGTGTGGTGGTGCACGCCTGCAATCCCAGAGCTACTGAGGAGGCTGAGACAGGAAAATCGGTTGAACCTGGGAGGCAGAGGTTGCGGTGAACCGAGACTGCACCATTGCACTCCAGCCTGGGCAACAAGAGCGAAACTCAGTCTCAAAAAAAAAAAATCTAAATAGGCCAGGCACGGTGGCTCATGCCTGAAATCCCAGCACTTTGGGATGCCGAGACAGGAAGGTCACTTGAGCCCAGGAATTCAAGACCAGCCTAGGAAACAGAGTGAGACCCTCCATCTCTACTAAAAATTTAAAAAATTAGCCCAGTGTGGTAACACATGCCTGTAGTCCCAGCTACTAGGGAGGCTGAGGCGGGAGGATCGCTTGAGTCTGGAAGGTGGAGGCTGCAGAGAGCCGTGATAGCACCACTGCATTCTGGCCTAAGAGAAAGAGCCAGACCCTCACACCTAATCCCAGAACTTTGGGAGGCCGAGGTGAGCAAATCACGAGGTCAGGAGATCAAGACCATCCTGGCTAACACGGTGAAGCCCCGTCTCTACTAAAAATACAAAAAATTAGCCGGGTGTGGTGGCAGGTGCCTGTAGTCTCAGCTACTCGGGAGGCTGAGGCAAGAGAATGGCGTGAACCTGGGAGGCGGAGCTTGCAGTGAACCGAGATCGTGCCACTGCACTCCAACCTGGGTGACAGAGTGAGACTCAAAAAAAAAAAAAAAGAGCCAGACACTGTCTCAAAAAAAAAAAGAAAAGAAAAGAAAAGAAAAAACTGAAATACTTATTTCAGCCTGATAGAGTCCATTGAGGAGAGAACAGGAACAGGAGAGAAAGGGGAGATGGTAGCGATAAACATGCCTTCGAGAAATTTTACTAAACAAAGGAGCAGAGAAATGGGACCCTCTGTGGAATGACATCCCCAGAGGTGTCTAGCTAGATAAGACAGTAAGATTTGCTGGGCGCGGTGGCTCACGCCTGTAATCCCAGCACTTTGGGAGGCTGAGGCGGGTGGATAACTTGAGGTCAGGAGTTCGAGACCAGCCTGGCCAACATGGTGAAACCCCATCTCTATTGAAAATACAAAAATTAGCGGGGCATGGTGGGCAGGCCCCTGTAATCCCAGGCAGGAGAATTGCTTGAACCTGAGAGGTGGAGGTTGTAGTGAGCCAAGATCGCACCACTGCACTCTAGCCTGGGTGACAGAGCAAGACTCCGTCTCGAAAAAAAAAAAAAAAGATTTAAGTGCATGTTGACACCTTGTATGGTCCCAGGATTTGGGGCCTGGGTCTTGCCTTGTTTCTAGATAATCTGGTTCAGTGCCAAGATTTTAAATAGCATCTCCATGCTGATGACTTCCCTATTCATATCTCCTGTCTCCTGCACACATCCAAATCTACAGACTGGCTGGCGTTCTCAGCCATCAATTGTCCAGAACAGAACTCTTGACTGGCTCTTGTCCCACCCTCTGCCCCTTCCATACGGCTTCATAAGGATGAGAGTAAGGAGTGGTCCTTGTTCTCTTTTTCCTCTCACTTGGCTTCCAGGCCATTAGCAAGCATTGCGGGCTCCCACCCTCACCCCCATCTCTACTGCTCCCATCTTTTAGTCTCTCTGTCTCCACCCTTGGCCCATGAATCACTTTTCCACTCAGCAGTCAGGCAGATCTGAAAAAGTAAATCAAGTCACGCCAGTCTTCTACTTAAAATTCAACATTTTTATCCAGGACAACCAGAATAAAAACCAAATTGGCCAGGTGCAGTGGCTCACGCCTGTGGTCCCAGCACTTTGGGAGGCTGAGACGGGCGGATCACGAGGTCAGGAGATCGAGACCATCCTGGTTAACACGGTGAAACCCCATCTCTACTAAAAATACAAAAAAATTAACCGGGCATGGTGGCGGGCGCCTGTAGTCCCAGCTACTCGGGAGGCTGAGGCAGGAGAATGACGTGAACCCGGGAGGCAGAGCTTGCAGTGAGCCGAGATCACGCCACTGCACTCCAGCCTGGGCGACAGAGCAAGACTCTGTCTCAAAAAAAAAAAAAAAAAAAGAATAAAAACCAAATTTTTTTTTTGAAATAGGGTCTTGCTCTGTCACTCAGGCTGAAGTGCAGTGGTGTGATCACAGCTCACTGCAGCCTGGATCCTCCTGCATCAGCCTCCCAAGTAGCTGGGACCACAGGTGTCCCCCACCACGCCTGAGTTTCTTTTTTTTCTTTTTTGAGATGGAGTGTCTTGCTTGTCACCCAGGCTGGAGTGCAATGCCAAGATCTCAGCTCACTGCAACCTCCACCTCCCAGGTTTAAGCAATTCTCCTGCCTCAGCCTCCCAAGTAGCTGGGATTACAGGTGCATGCTACCATGTCTGGCTAATTTTTATATTTTTAGTAGGGACAGGGTTTCACCATGTTGGCCAGGCTAGTCTCGAACTTCTGACCCCAGGTGATCCACCCACCTCAGCCTCCCAAAGTGCTGGGATTACAGGCATGAGCCACTGCACCTGGCCTAATTTTTTAATTTTAAAAAAATTATTATTATTATTATTATTATTATTTTTTGAGACGGAGTCTCGCTCTGTCACCCAGCTGGAGTGCAGTGGCATGATCTCAGCTCAGTGCAACCTCTGCTTCCTGGGTTCAAGCAATTCTCTGCCTCAGCCTCCACAGTAGCCAGGATTACAGGTGTCTGCCACCATGCCTGGCTAATTTTTGTATTTTTAGTAGAGACAGGGTTTCACCATGTTGACCAGGCTGGTCTTGAACTCCCAACCTCGTGATCTATCTGCCTTGGCCTCCCAAAGTGCTGGGATTACAGGTGTGAGCCACTGCGCCTGGCCAATTTTTTAATTTTTATATTTGTTTGTAGAGATGGGGGTCTCCCTGTGTTGCCCAGGCTGGTCCTGAACTCCTGAGCTCAAGCAATCCTCTGGCCTCAGCCTCCCAAAGAGTTGGGATTACAGGTGTGAGTCACTGTGCCTGGCCCCAGACTCTCTTCAGTGGCCTCCAAGTTCCTCCATGATCTCTTCCTGGCCTCTGATTTCATCTCATACATTCTCTGCCTTCTTCATCATTTTGTTCTCCAAGAGTCTATCCCCTGCCACGCCCACACCACCCCCACCACTGGCACCTCTTGAATTTCTCAAACTAAGATTCCTTTCCAATGGCATATTGCGTGGGATTCTCTCTTCCAGTATCTGCACATGGCCAGTTTCTTTTCATCCATCTCAACTTAAACATCACAGGTAGATGCTTTTGTGCAAACACAACTTCCCTGTCCACTCTGCCCCACATCCACATGTGGCCTTGTCATGTGGTCATGCCTAGCTGCAAAGAAAGCTGGGAAATGTAATACTTAATTGGGCAGCTCTGTGCTTCCTTTTAGTCACATCCCCCAAGGGCAGCACTATCTTGATTACTCACCGTGACATGCGTTTTATATTTACACAAATAGCCTCCTGTTTTTTTTTTTGAGACGGAGTCTCGCTCTGTTGCCCAGGCTGGAGTGCAGTGGCGCGATCTTGGCTCACTGCAAGCTCCGCCTCTCAGGTTCAAGCCATTCTCCTGCCTCAGCTTCTCGAGTAGCTGGGACTACAGGCGCCCACCACCACGCCCGGCTAATTTTTTTTTTTCATTTTTAGTAGAGATGGGGTTTCTCCATGTTAGCCAGGATGGTCTCGATCTCCAGACCTCATGATCCACCCGCCTTGGCCTCCCAAAGTCCTGGGATTACAGGCGTGAGCCACCGTGCTCAGCCAGCCTCCTGTTATTTATACTTACTTTTCACTCTGTTTTGAATATCTCTTTTACTCCAATGCTGATGAGTTCCTGTCACCTGGATTCCAGGACTTGCCTCAGATCCTAGCCTTCCAGAAGCCTAGTTTCAGCCTTTTTTTTTTTTTGAGACGGAGTCTCACTCTGTCGCCCAGGCTGGAATGCAATGGTGTGATCTCGGCTCATTGCAACCTCTGCCTCCTAGGTTTAAGCAATCCTCCTGCCTCAGCCTCCCTAGTAGCTGGGATTACAGGCGTGCACCACCACGCCTAGCTAATTTTTGTATTTTTAGTAGAGACAGCGTTTCGCCATATTGGCCAGGCTGGTCTCAAACTCCTGACCTCAGGTGATCCGCCCATCTTGGCTTCCCAAAGTGCTGGGATTACAGGGATGAGCCACCACACACGGCCTCCAGCCTTTCTTTTGAGTCAATAAGCTACACCATATTCTACCAATATTTTTACTTGAGTCAGCAGTGGTTTCCTACACCTGCAACTCAAGAACTCTAAGGGTTACTGCCTCCATTGTTTGTTAAGGCACCACAAGACTTTGCTGAACTGTACATAATGCTTTAGGTCAATAAAATAATCATCATCATAATGACAACTGAGGAGAAAGTCATGATAATATCAACCTATTGAGCACTACGGTTTTTTTGTTTTATTTTGTTGAGACAGGGTCTCTGTCACCTAGATTGGAATACAGTGGTGTGATATTAGCTCACTACAACCTCTGGCTCTTGAGCTCAAGCCATCCTCCTGCCTCAGCCTCCCGAGTAGCTGGGACTATAGGCACGTGCCACCATGCCCCGCTAATTTTTTTTTTTTTTTTAAGTAGAGACGAGGTCTTGCTATGTTGCCCAGGCTGGTGTCGAACTCCTGGGCTCAAGCTGGGCTCAAGCTATCCTCCTGTCTCAGCCTCCCAGTGAGCAATATATTAGTTAGCACATAGATTCTGTACAAAGATCAAGAGAGAACAGTCTACTTTATTTCCCATTTAGTAGTCCATCTATAAGGGGTTGAGAGCTATTTGGGTGGCTTCCTGTTCTCTGGCTGGGCCCCAGGCTCCTCCTATCTTGTTGCTCAGTGTCCTCAACACATGGCTTCCACCTTAGGGACCAAGAGAGTCACTCCAGCTCCTGCAGGAAAGAAAGAAAGAGAGAGGGAGGGCACTCTCTTTTCCATTTATGGTCTTGGTCCAGGAAGTTCCCATCCCATTGGCCAGAACCTTGTCATGTGGCCACGCCTAGTTGCAAAGAAAGCTGGGAAATGTAATATTTCATTGGGCAGCTCTGTGCTTCCTTTTAGTCACATCCCCCAAGGGCAACGCTATCTTGATTACTCACCGTGACATGCGTTTTACATTTACACAAATAGCCTCCTGTTACAGAGTTCTTTGGTTTTCATTTTCACTCTGTTTTGAAGATCTCAACACGGGTCTCTGTAAATATCTAGTCCATTTCTTCGGCTTCCCCATCTTCTGTGCATTCACCACATTTTACCAAAGTACTCTCCTAGCAATGGCCCCCATATGGCCGCCTCCACACACATCACTGCCTCTTCTCCCCAGGAAGGAGATGCCGGGGCATAGGCTATGTGGGTGCAAAACACTGCCAGGTTGCTCTCCCACATAGCAGCTGCCAGCCCACACTCCTGCCAGGTGCATGTGGGGGTTCTATAGTCCCATAAAAGGTATTTTATTCATTTTTGTCATGTCTATAGTTGGACATCTGTTGTTTTTTGCATGGCCAGCATCCATTCTTCTTTTTTTGGTCACTGTGCCCTAGCATTCTTTTGGGAAACTACCTTTTCCGTCATTCTCAATCCACGTGATTCAGATGGGACTGAATCTCTTACTTACTGGTGTGACCAGGTGACGACACACTGGCCAACAACCATCTAGCACCTCCCGATCAATCCAGTGAAGGCATGTGACTCAAACTGAATCAAATTAGAGCCAGGTCAGGACTCTCACTGGAACTGTTGGGAAAAGGGCTTTCCCTTTCTCTGTGGGTGGTTAAGCTAGAGTGGGTAGAGGCCAGGACTGCTATGATCTCAGGGTAGAAGCTACCTGAGGGTGAAGCAGGCCTCCACAGAAGAAAGTATAGCTGAGAGATGAAGAGAGAGGGTAATTCTCATACTGTGAGAACCAACCATGCCTGAAGGCGACTTGCACTAGAGCTTTTATAAGTTACATAAGTTTCATAGAGTTACATAAGCCAGTAAATTCCTTATTTATTTATTGAGACAGAGTCTCATTCTGTCGTTTACACTGGAGTGCAGTGGTACAATCTCAGCTCACTGCAACTTCTGCCTCCCAGGTTCAAGTGATTCTCCCACCTCAGACTCCCAAGTAGCTGGGATTACAGGTGCGTACCACCATGTCCAGCTAATTTTTTTATTTTCAGTAGAGACGGGGTTTTGCCACGTTGGCCAGGCTGGTCTCACACTCCTGGCCTCAAGTGATCCACCTGCCTCGGCCTCCCAAAGTGCTGGATCACAGGCGTGAGCCACCATACCCAGCCAAATTCTTTTTTACACAAGCCAATTTGAGTTGGGCTTAGGTCACTCAAAAGAAGTCAGACTAACCCCACCCATCCTGGTGCTAGGCATACAGTAGGTCATAGGACAAATGTTTGTTTTTTCTTTTTTTGGTAAAGAAAGGCAGACTTACTAGAGAAAGTAGGAAGATACACTGCATGAAAGCAACGGGCAGCACAGCAGAGAAGGGGCTGTCTGCAAATGTTTGTTGAATGAATGAATGAGCCCATGTGTGGGAATAAATGAGACATGACAGACAGCTACCCAGTGATGTGTAAATATCCACAGTGAGTTATCCAGGAGTTCAGGTGAGGAGCACAGGCTTACTTATTTTGCTAAATATGAATTCTAAGGCTAAACAAGACACATGTGAGCTCATTCATTCATTGCACTTCAGTTTTGTTCCTTTTGCTTTCAGATAATCAGATCATGACAGGCACCGGCCATCACACCTGGCTTATTCTTGTATTTTTAGTAGAGATAAGGTTTCATCATGTTGGCCAGGCTGGTCTCGAACTCCTGACCTTAGGTGATCTGCCTGCCTTGGCCTTCCAAAGTGTTAGGATTACAGGTGTGAGCCACCACGCCTGGCTCTAAAAGGGTATCTTTTTTTTTTTGAGGTGGAGTTTTGCTGTTGTCACCCAGGCTGGAGTGCAATGGCGTGATTTCAGCTCACTGCAACTTCCACCTGCCAGGTTCAAGTGATTCTCCTGCCTCAGCCTCTCGAGTAGCTGGAACTACAGGCACACGCCACCACGCCTGGCTAATTTTTGTGTTTTTAGTAGAGACAAGGTTTCAATGTGTTGGCCAGGCTGATCTTGAACTCCTGACTTCAAGTAACCTGGCTGTCTTGGCCTCCCAAGTGCTGGGATTACAGACGTGAACCACTGCACCCAGCCAAGAGGGTATCTTAAGACCCCACTACATTCCCCCTAGAGGAACAGAGACTAGATAGGCACCACAGGACCCTCTATTCTGCAATTTTCTAGGTATGTTTTATTTTGAGCTGATTTTTATGAAAAGTGAGTACTGAGAAATCCTGAGTGTGGATATTAATCCCATACATCTTACAATGATTTAAATTAAAATTAAATTTGAATTTTTTTTGGTCTTTTACTTGAGTATTTGTAAAAAGTAATAAATGTATTTCATTTAAAAATTACCAGTGTTCAGTCCAGGTGCAGTGGCTCACACCTGTAATCCCAGCACTTTGGGTGGCCGAGGCAGGAGGATCACTTGAGGTCAGGAGTTCGAGACCAGCCTGACCAACATGGCAAAACCCCATCTCTACTAAAAATACAAAAATTAGCCGGGTGTGGTGGCACACGCCTAGTTCCTGCTCCTCGGGAGGCTAAGTCATGAGAATTGCTTGAACCCAGGAGGTGGAGATTGCAGTGAGCCGAGATCATACCACTGCACTCCAGCCTAGGCAACACAGTAAGACTCTATCTCAAAATAAATAAATAAATAAATGTAAATAAAATTACCAGAGTTCAAGCACAACACAGGACATGTGTGACAGGCCTGTGTCCTTTGCATCTCTTACCTGTGATTTGCTTTTTTTTTGAGTTGGAGTTTTGCTCTTGTCACTTAGGCTGGAGTGCAATGGCGAGATCTTGGCTCACTGCAACCTCTGCCTCCTGGGTTCAAGTGATTCTCCTGCCTCAGCGTCCTGAGTAGCTGGGATTACAGGCACCTGCCATCACACCCAGCTAATTTTTTTATTTTTAGTAGAGGCGGGGTTTCACCATGTTGGCCAGGCTGGTCTTGAACTCCTGACCTCAGGTGATCCGCCTGCCTCAGCCTCCCAAAGTTCTGGGATTACAGGTGTGAGCCTCTGTGCCTGGCCCCTGTGATTTGCTTTTGTATTGAGATACAGTCTCACTTTGTCACCCAGGCTGGAGTTTGTGGCATGATCATGGCTCACTGCAGCCTCAACCTCCCAGGCTCAAGCAATCCTTCAACCTCAGCCTCCTAAGTAGGTGGGACTACAGGTGCCTGCCACTACACCTGGCTAATTCTTGTATTTTTTGTAGAGGCAAGGTTTCACCATGTTGCCCAGGCTGCTGTGATTAGTTTTTGTTTTTGAGATGGAGTTTTCCTCTTGTTGCCCAGGCTGGAGTGCGATGGCACAATCTCGGCTTACTGCAACCTCTGTCTCCCGGGTTCAAGTGATTCTCCTGCCTAAGCCTCCCAAGTAGCTGGGATTACAGGCATGTGCCACCACACCTGGCTAATTTTGTATTTTTAGTAGAGACGGGGTTTCTCCATGTTGGTCAGGCTGGTCTCAAACTCCCGACCTCAGGTGATCTGCCTGCCTCAGCCTCCCAAAGTGCTGGGATTACAGGTGTGAGCCACCACACCCGGACTGATTTGTTTGTTCGGTTGGTTTTTTTGGAGATGGAGTCTCGCTCTGTTGCCTAGGCTGAAGTGAAATGGCGCAATCTCGGCTCACTGCAACCTCCACCTGCCAGGTTCAAGCAATTCTCCTGTCTCAGCCTCCCTGTAGCTGGGATTACAGGCGTGCACCACCACACCCGGCTAATTTTTTGTCTTTTTAGTAGAGACGAGGCTTCACCATGTTGGTGAGGCTGGTCTTGAACTCCTGATCTCAGATGATCTACCCGCCTCGGCCTCCCAAAGTGCTGGGATTACAGGCGTGAGCCACCGTGCCCAGCCTGATTTGTTTTTTATCTATTTTTCAACCTTGAATTTCCAATTCATTAAAAAAGAAATCCTGGGGGTGCCAACTCTCTAGGAGCTTAATAATATTTCACTTCGGGCCTGGCGAGGTGGCTCACACATGGAATCCCAGCACTTGGGAGGCTGAGGCAAGAGGATCCCTTGAGCCCAGGAGCTCGAGACTAGCCTGGGCAACATAGCAAAACGCTGTCTCTACAAAATATGAAAAATTAGCAGGGTGTGATGGCACGCACCTGTACTCCCAGTTACTCGGGAGGCTGAGGTGGGAGGATCACTTGAGCCTGGGAAGTGGAGGCTTCAGTGAGCTGTGATCTCACCACTGCCCTCAGCCTGAGTGGCAGAGGGAGATCCTGTCTTAAAAAAAAAAAAAAAAAAAAAAAGATTTCACTTGAGGAACGGACTTTTGAATTCCCAAGCTAAAAGAAATCATAAGTATAATTATAATTATGGCATATTAGTGTTGCACCTAAGTAGCATAAGAAATGAATCAGTTAGGAACTTTCTGGGCTTTGGGCTTTAAATAGCAGAAACCATGATTTAGGATGGCTTACATGGCCAGGCACAGTGGCTCATGCCTGTAATCCCAGCACTTTGGGAAGCCGAGGCAGGAGAACTGCTTGAGCCCAGGAGTTTGAGACGAGCCTGGGCAACATGGCAAGACCACACTCTACAAAAAATAAATTAGCTGGGTGTGGTGGTGCATGCCTGCAGTCTCAGCTAATCGAGAGGCTGAGTGGGAAGGATCACTGGAGCCCAGGATGTCAAGGCTACAGTGAGCCACGTTCACACCACTGCATTCCAGCCCAACACAGGGCATGTGTGACAGGCCAGCAACCTTTGCATCTCTGACCTGTGATTCACTTTTGTCTCATAAAAACAAAAACAAAACAAAACAAACAAACAAACAAAACAGAAGAAAGGAAAAAAAGAGTGGCTTACATTTTTTTCCCCCAAAAATCTGGAGGTAAGTATCTGCTGTCGCTGGCGGAACAATACCAGTGCTGGCTATTCTGTGATCATCTTGGCTTTTCTTCTTGGTAAACAAGATGGCTGCTGCAGCTCCAGGTATCATGTGAGTATTCAAAGCAGGAAGAGGCAGGAAAAGGGCTGGAGCCAGTTGTGTCTCTCCCTTTTATCTGGAAAGCAAACATTTCTTGGAAATCCAACAGCAGAGTTGGCAACTGCAGTTGCAAAGGAACCTGGGAGAACAAATGTGAAGCTTTCCAACTTCTAAAATAGGAAGAAGAATGGCCGGGCACGGTGGCTCACGCCTGTAATCCCAGCACTTTGGGAGACCAAGACAGGTGGATCACCTGAGATCAGGAGTTTGAGACCAGCCTGGCCAACATGGTGAAACCCCGTCTCTACTGAAAATACAAAATTAGCCAGGCATGGTGGCCTGTATCCCAGGTGCATGCCTGTAATCCCTGCTACTCGGGAAGCTGAGACAGGAGAATCGCTTGAACCTGGGAGGTGGAGGTTGCAGTGAGCCGAGATCATGCCATTGCACTCCAGCCTGGGCAACAACAACGAAAGTTCGTCTCAAAAAATAAATTAAAAAAAAAAAAATAGGAAGAAGAAAAGAGTCACAGGTTAGTGATGGTAGTTGGCGTAGCTAGTAGGCTGTATCTGTCACAAGAAAGATCACAGAAGCCACAGTGTTCTAGAATATTGAAATCTCTTGTCCTCCTTTCAGTTCTTGCCCCTGAATGACAGACACCGCCAGAACTCATTTCAGGTCTATATGCATCCAGGGGCGACTTAATAGTAATTCACTATGTGAGTTATTAACGGTTATTAAAATGCAGCATTTGTGAACTAAAATTAGCCAATTTATCCATGCCTGTATTCTGCCAAGTCCTTCTGGCTGCCACTCAATGCTTAATGACCTTGCCTTTGCACAAACAGCTGAAGTGGGTATGGGGTTTCCTTTTGAGGTGATAGAAATGTTTTAGAACTAGATAGAGGTGGTGGTTACACAGCATTGTGAATGTGGTAAATACCACTTTGGTTAATTTTCCCTTATGTGAACTTCACCTTAATTTAAATGAAGGAGAAGGAAAAGGAAGAGGGAGAGGGGGAGGAGACACAGAAGGCAGAGGAAGGGAAGGAGAGAAAGAAAAACAAAGAACCTTAACAGTTATTGCTGGTGGCCATAAGGAAAAAAACTCTAATACTTTTTTTTTTTTTTTAGACCTGAGTTTTGCTCTTGTTGCCCAAGCTGGAGTGCAATGGCGCCATCTCGGCTCATTGCAACCTCTGCCTGCTGGGTTCAAGCAATTCTCCTGCCTCAGTCTCCCGAGTAGCTGGGATTACAGGTGCCCACCACCATGCCCAGCTAATTTTTTGTATTTTTAGTAGAGATGAGGTTTCACTACATTGGCCAGGCTGGTCTCAAACTCCTGAGCTCAGGTGATCCACCCACCTTAGCCTCCCAAAGTGCTGGGATTACAGGCGTGAGCCACCTCGCCTGGCTCTACGTTATTGTGCTTTTTTTTTTTTTTTTTTTGAGACATTGTTTCTCTCTTGTTGCCTAGGCTGGAGTGCAATGGTGCCATCTCTGCTCACTGCAACCTCTGCCTTCCAGGTTCAAGTGATTCTCCTGCCTCAGCCTCCCGAGTAGCTGGGATTACAGGCATGCGCCACCGCACGTGGCTAATTTTTTGTATTTTTAGTAGGGACCGGGCTTCAGCATGTTGGCCAGGCTGGTGTCAAACTCCTGACCTCATGTGATCCACCCGCCTCGGCCTCCCAAAGTGCTGGGATTACAGGCATGAGCCACCGCGCCCGGCAACCCTAATACATTATTGTTACAGCCTTTGGGCAAGGCCTTTTAACATTTCCATGGGATAAGTTCCACTATTGGGAACTAATATGTAAGAATATATGTGCAAGAAGATTTGTGCAATATTGTTCATCTTGGCAAAAATGGCAAACAAAGTAAATATCCATCCTTATAGAGTTTCTGAATAGATCACGGTATAGCCACACCACAGAATATTGTACAGCCACTAAAATGCTCTTTGCCAGGTGGCCTGGAGGGATGTCAATGTGATGTGTTAAATGAGAAAAGGAGGATACAGAAAAATGAGTATAACATGATGCTATTTATATAAACTCCTGTGTATTCAATGTGTATGTAGTATGTTTGCATGTCTATATTTACATATACATGTACGTGTATCCAAATATGTATGTATATGTGTATTTGTTTTTTTTGTTGTTGTTCGTTTGTTTTTCCAGATATAGTCTTGCTCTGTTGCCCAGGCTGGAGTGCAGTGGCGCAATCTCAGCTCACTGCAACTTCACCTCCTGGTTCAAGCAATTCTCGTGCCTCAGCCTCCTGAGTAGCTGGGATTACAGGAGCCCACCACACCTGGCTAATTTTTGTATTTTTAGTAGAGACGGGGTTTCACCATGTTGGCCAGACTGTTCTCAAACTCCTGACCTCAAGTGATCCGCCTGCCTCGGCTTCCCAAAGTGCTGGGGTTAAAGGTATGAGCCCCCGAGCCTGGCCGTATATGTGTATTTGTATAAAATTACCTAGGCATGGAGAAAAAGATGGGAGCATACAAATCCGAGGTGAGAACGGGAGAGAAAAAGGAGAAATAGGGAAGGAGAAGCCAAGAGAAAAAAGAAAGAAAAACCAAAAAGATTTCTCTAGAAGAAACTTCCTGGCCGGGCATGTTGCCTCACGCCTGTAATCCCAGCACTTTGGGAGGCCAAGGGCAGGGGTGGATTACCAGAGGTCAGGAGTTCGAGACTAGCCTGGCTAACATGGTGAAACCCCGTCTCTACTAAAAATGTAAAAATTAGCTGGGCGTGGTGGTGAGTCCCTGTAATCCCAGCTACTCGGGAGGTTGAAGCAGGAGAATCACTTGAAACTGGGAGGTGGAGGTTGTGGTGAGCTGAGATTGTGCCATTGCACTCCAGACTGGGTGACAAGAGCAAAACTCCATCTCACAAAACAAAAAACAAAAAACAAAAACTTTCTTTCCCCCAACATATATGATATGATCACATTTATGATTTTATGTAAAATTATATGCGTGTGCATGTACATGTATAAAACCGTTAAATCATAGACTTAATGCATTATAATCAAACAGAATTTAACACAGAATTAGACTTACTGTTATTATGGCACCATCATTATTAATTATGCCTGCAATGCCTCCTTTATGCAGAGAGTAACAATGCATTTTTGCATGAACAGTATTTCTGGTGTATAATTTTCCAATTATTTGGTATTAGAATATGCACGTATTATGAGTCAAATATGAATTATTTAGACTCTTCCCCCGAAATATATCCAGAGTCCTGGAAGTTAATTTATGTGGTTGAATAATTAATATAAGTGATTATAGCACCCCGCCCCCTTAAAGAAAAGACCATTTGGTCTTTGTCTGCCCAGCAACTGAGGCCCTTGGAGGAGACTCTGCCTTTGCCCAATAGTTTCCCTGGATTTTTGTAATGGGAAGAATGAAACAGGAGCCAGACAGAGAGGGAGCTATGGAGTAGATCAGTAGAGCTTTTCCTGCTGAGCAGACTCTTGCCAATCACTTTCGTTCTTCTACTCCAGATCTGGATCTCTCAACGCTTGATGTGAACATGTGACCCAGACCTAGCCAATCGGAGGGCTTCATCCATCTGGCCAATGTGATTGGTCAGATCTGGGCACATGACCCAAACTGGGCCAATCAGAGGATTCATTTCCTACCACTTCCTGCTGAAACTGTCAGAGGCACGCCTTTCTTGAGACTGCTGGCCCCTCTCACCACACTGAGAGTGAAGCCTCACAGAAGACGCTGACAGCATGAAGGACTAGAAGATTCTGAAGACATCTTTGAGCACCTGGCTCCAACTGTGCTAGGATCTTAGGATCTGGGTATATTTAAAGTGCACAATGTCTTTTATTTTATTTTTTTTTTGAGACGGAGTCTCAATCTGTCGCCCAGGCTGGAGTGTAGTGGCGCAATCTCGGCTCACTGCAAGCTCCACCTCCCAGGTTCACGCCATTCCCATGCCTCAGCCTCCCCAGTAGCTGGGACTACAGGCGCCTGCCACCACGCCCAGCTAATTTTTTTGTATTTTTTTAGTAGAGACGGGGTTTCACCATGTTAGCAAGGATGGTCTCCATCTCCTGACCTCGTGATCCGCCCGCCTTGGCTTCCCAAAGTGCTGGGATTACAGGGCGTGAGCCACCGCACCCGGCCTTTTTTTTTTTTGAGACAGTCTCTCTCTCTCGCCCAGGCTGGAGTGCAATGGTGCGATCTTGGCTCACTGAAACCTCCGCCACCTGGGTTCAAGAGATTCTCCTGCCTCAGCTTCCCGAGTAGCTGAGATTAAAGGTGCGCACCACCATGTCCGGCTAATTTTAGTATTTTTTGTAGAGAAGAGTTTTCGCCATTTTGCCCAGGCTGGTCTTGAACTACTGGGGTCAAGTGGTCTTCCTGCCTCTGCCTCCCAAAGCGCTAGGACTGCAGGCATGAGCCAACACGACTGGCTGTGTTCATGAGCTAATATTGTCTCTTCTGGTTTCTGTTTGATTTCCAGATTAATGGTATATCCATCAAGAGTAGTATTCTTGGCCTGGGGCTGTGGCTCACACCTGTAATCCCAACACTTTGGGAGGCCTAATTGGGAGAATCACTTGAGCCCAGGAGTTTGAGACCATCCTGGGCAACGTAGAGAGACCGCATCTCCACCAAAAAAAAAAAAAAAAATGCCGAGCGCGGTGGCTCACGCCTGTAATCCCAGCACTTTGGGAGGCTGAGGTGGGCGGATCACTTGAGGTCAGGAGTTCGATTCGAGAACGGCCTGGCCAATATGGTGAAACCCCGTCTCTACTAAAAATACAAAAATTCGCCGGGTGTGGTGGCGGGTGCCTGTAATCCCAGCTGCTCGGGAAGCTGAGGCAGGAGAATCGCTTGAACCCGAGAGGTGGAGGTTGCAGTGAGCCGAGATCGCGGCATTGCACTTCAGCTTGGGCGACAGAGCCAGACTCCGTCTAAAAAAAAAAAGAAGCCAGGCGTGGTGGTGCGTGCTTGTGGTTCCAGCTACTCAGAACACTGAGGTGGGAGGATTGCTTGGGCCCAGGAGGTCGAGGCTGCAGTGAGCTGTGATTGCACCACTGCACTCCAGGCTGGGTGACAGAATAAGACCTTGTCTCAAAAAGGAAAAAAAAAAAGCAAGATTCTTGGGTTCTGTTCTTTCTCATTTGTTCTTTCTTTCTTTCTTTTTTTTTTTTTTTTTTGAGATGGAGTCTTGCTCTGTCTCCCAGGCTGGAGTGCAGTGGTGCAATCTCGGCTCACTGCAAGCTCCGCCCGCCGGGTTCACGCCATTCCCCTGCCTCAGCCTCCCAAGTAGCTGGGACTACAGCGCCCGCCACCACGCCTGGCTGATTTTTTGTATTTTTAGTAGAGACGGGGTTTCACCGTGTTAGCCAGGATGGTCTCGATCCCCTGACCTCGCGATCCACCCGCCTCGGCCTCCCAAAGTGCTGGGATTACAGGTGTGAGCCACTGAGCCTGGCCTTGTTCTTTCATTAAACTTTTCCTCAACACTATGTGCCAAGCCTTTCTGAGGCTCTGAGGATACAAGGATGAATCAAACTGAGTATTATGGCAGAGACAGCTGTTTCAGCACTAATATCTCTTTTTTTCCCCTTCTTTCTTTAATAACAGAAGTTATGAGTTTTAGGTGGGTGCATGTTTATCCAGTTGATGACTACATTTCTCTTTTTTTGTTTTGAGACGGCGTCTCACTCTGTTGCCCAGGCTGGAGTGCAGTGGCACAATCTTGGCTCACTGCAACCCCCACCTCCCGGGTCAGTGATTCTCCTGCCTCAGGCTCCCGAGTAGCTGGGACTACAGGTGCCGGCCACTGCGTCTGGCTAATTTTTGTATTTTTAGTAGAGATGGGGTTTCACCATGTGGGCCAGGTTGGTCTCCAGCTCCTGATCTCAGGTGATCTGCCCACCTTGACCTCCCAAAGTGCCAGGATTACAGGGGTGAGCCACCATGGCCGGCCCCCGATGACTACATTTCTTTTTTTTTTTTCTTTTCTTTTTTTTTTTTTTTTTTTTTGAGACAGAGTCTAGGTCTGCCACCCAGGCTGGAGTGCAGTGGCGTGATCTTGGCTCACTGCAACTCCTGGGTTCAAGCAATTCTCTTGCCTCAGCCTCCTGAGTAGCTGGGATTACAGGCACCCACCACCATGCCTGGATATTTTTGTATTTTTAGTAGAGACAGGTTTTCACCATGTTGGCCAGGCTGGTCTTGAACTCCTGATCTCAGGTGATGTGCCTGCCTCGGCCTCCCAAAGTGCTGAGGTTACAGGTGTGAGCCGCTGTGCCCGGCCCAATGACTACATTTCTCAGCCTGCTTTGGATCTAAGTGTTGATGTGACTGAGTTCTGGTCAGTGAGATATAAGCAACAATGATAAATGTTCCTTCTAGGTCATGCTATTTTTTTTTTTTTGCTCTGACACACTTTATCATCACTTAGTGGGTCATGCTATTAAAAGGAATGGATATGTTCTCCCTTTGCCCCTTTTTCTGCCATTTTCCACTGGCCAGGATGCTGGTGTGATGGCAGGACCTAGAGCAGGTACCTCGACCCAGAGATTGAAGCTGTGTGTTGAAGCTGGCCATTGCCTCCCTGCTACCCTAGGACCTCCTAACTTGGGTTGTTAGTGAGAGAGATATATACTTGATTTTGTTTAAGCTACTAAACTTAATGTCTCTTTGTTATAGCAGCCTAGATTTTACCCAAACTAATAAGCCTCTGACCTCCACTTCTAGTGAAATAGACCAAAGAGACAGCCACCCCCTGCCCCCCGCAAAAAAGTGACAAGTTCTGAAATAGATATAGCCCCATGGTGTTGTGAGGTTATAAATTAGGGCATGCGTGGCTGGGCGCAGTGGCTCACGCCTGTAACCCCAGCACTTTGGGAGGCTGAGGCAGGCGGATCACCTGAGGTTGAGAGTTCGAGACCAGCCTGACCAACATGGAGAAACCCTGTCTCTACTGAAAATACAAAATTAGCTGGGCATGGTGATGCATGCCTGTAATCCCAGCTACTCGGAAGGCTGAGGCAGGAGAATCACTTGAACCTGGGAGACAGGGGTTGCGGTGAGCCGAGATCACGCCACTGTACTCCAGCCTGGGCAACAAAAGCGAAACTCCATCTCAAAAAAAAAGTTAGGGCATGCTCAACTTGGGCTGAGACACTGTTTGATGAAAGGCTTACTGAGGAGGATGGCTGAAAAGAATTCCCATAAGCAGAAATTGGAGTAGGGCTGGACGTTTGAATCAATTAAAAATGTTTTGAGCTGTGAGCAGTGGCTCACACCTGTAATCCCAGCACTTTGGGAGGCTGAGTCAGGAGGATCACTTGAGTCCAGCAGGTCAAGGCTGCAGTGAGCCATGATCAGGCCACTGCACTGCAGCCTTAGTGACACAGCAAGATCCACACACACACACACACACACACACACATACACACACACACACACACACGGTGTTTTGGCTATAAGTAACAAGAATAACAAAATACAACAAGGAATATCTTTAAGGAGTCATTCATTTATTCTACAAACATTTTCCTGTCACTTACTATGTTCCAGGTACTGTTCTAGGTGCTGGGGATATGGCAATGAATAAAACAGACCAACCCCCTCACCACTCCTGAAAATCCAAGAAAAACTCTGGCTTTATAGATTTTATGATCTGTGGGGAGAGATTTATTATCTTACAGAACAAGAAATCCAGAGATAGGTGGTCCTGGGCTGGTGGATACAGAGGCTCAACACTATCTTCAAGGACCCTTATTCTTTCCATCTCTTCACTCTGCCATCCTCAGGGTGTCGGCTTTTTTCTCAACCTTGTAACCTCATAGTTGTAATATGGCTGCCACTGCTCCAGGAGGCACATCACATACACATTAACCCAGTGGAGTAGAAGAAGAGAACCTGTTTCCTCCCATGCTGCTCTTCTTTTTTATTTTTCTAGCAGGAAAACTTCCTCGGAAGTCTTCAGCTAACTTTAAATCTTATTTACTAGAATTGCATCACATTCCTAATAAAATCACTGGCAAGTCGAAGGAAACAAGCATGAGTGGCTTAGGTCAGTGTTCTCAAATGGTTGTCTCAGGACCAGGCACGGTGGCTCATGCCTGTAATCCCAGCACTTTGGGAGGCCGAGGTGGGTGGATCACCTGAGGTCGGGAGTTTGAGACCAGCCTGGCTAACATGGTGAAACCCTATCTCTGCTAAAAATACACATATTAGCTGGGCGTGTTGGCACGCACCTGTAATCCCAGCTACTCGGGAAGCTAAGGCGGGAGAATCGCTTGAACCTGGGAGGCGGAGGTTGCAGTGAGCCGAGATCATGCCACTGCACTCCAGCCTGGGTGACAGAGTGAGACTCCGTCTCAAAACAAAACAAAACAAAATGAGACAAAAAAGCTGTTGTCAGGTTATTAATGACTCCAAAGAGCTTTGGTTTATGTGGTTATGTCTATTGATATTTGCTATATTAGAAGTTAAAAGTGAAAAAATTAAACATGTATTTATTAGTTTATTCAAAATTACCCTTTACATAGTAACACAAATAATTTTTTTATGAAAAATAGCTATACTTTGCAAGACAAAAAATAGTGCAAAGCGTGGCATTTTTTGTGTGTTTCTTTGTGTGTTTGTTTTAGACAGGTTCGTGCTCTGTTTCCCAGGCTAGAGTGCAGTGATGCAATCATAGCTCCCTGCAGCCTCGACCTCCTGGGCTGAAGCGATCCTCCTTCCTCAGCATCCTGAGTACCAGGAAGCACAGGCGTGCAGCACCACATCCAGCTAATTACTTCATAATTTTTGTAGAGACAAGGTCCTTCTGTGTTCCCCAGGCTGGTCTTGAACTCCGGGGCTCAAGCGATCCTCTGGCCTTGGCCTCCAAGTGGCATAGTGGCCCTCTTCTGCATTTTGCTATTATCTCTTTGATGTCTGCTTAACAGAAGAAGCTGGATTTTCATGTCTGCTTCTGCATTCAACCCATTGTGATATTCTGTTTTGCTTTAAATACACAGAAATTCTGGTCTCATACAGGTATGTTGTTGCAAAAAAGAAGGCTTTGTGGACCTCTTGGAAAGGTCTTGAGGATTCAGCATTCACAACTGGAGAACCACTGACTTAGATTGATTAAAACTCGCTCTCTGAGGATCCCTTGAGCCCAGAAGTTTGAGACCAGCCTGAGCAACATATTGAGACTCCGTCTCTAAAATATAAAAATAGGCCAAGTGTAGTGGCTCATGCCTGTAATCCCAGCACTTTGGGAGGCCGAGGCAGGTGGATCACTTGAGGGCAGGAATTCGAGACCAGCCTGGCCAACATGATGAAATCCTGTCTCTACTAAAAATAGCAAAATTAGTTGGGCATGGTGGCGCACACCTGTAATTCCAACTACTTGGGTGGCTGAGACAGGAGAATTGCTTGAACCTGGAAGTGGAGGTTCAGTGAGCCAAGATTGTGCCACTGCACTCCAGCCTGGGCGACAGTGCGAGACTCCATCTCAAAAAAATAAAATAAATAAAAATTAAAAAAATTACCTGGATGTGGTGGCGGTGTGCACTTGTAGTCCTAGCTGCTTGGGAGGCTGAGGTGGGAGGATCATTTGAGCCCAGGAGGTGGAGGCTGTGGTGAGCTATGATCGTGCCACTGCACTCCATCCTGGGAGACACAGCAAGACCCTGTCTCAAAACAACAACAACAACAACAGCACTCACTCCCTGGGCTATAAAGAGGCTTAGCCCCCACCCATTATTCCACACAGCTCAACCTCCCTATAAACACATGGCTGCTTCCATTCCTTAACAAAATCATAATTCTCTCAGCAAGGAGAAAGGCAGGGAGGGTTATTGGGTGGGCAGCCCACAGAGTCTGCCACGGATTACTCTACAGTGGAGGTTTTCCAGCCTATTCGACTGTATCCCACAGTGACAAATACATTTTACATGGTGACTCGGTACACACATGCACACAACAGAAAAATTTTTATTAACAATACTTAGGCTTGCAACATGGAATGCCCTCTGATATTTTCTATTCTTTGTATTCTTTTCTATTTCATTTTTTAAAAAGTGCTGGCTGTAACCCAATAAATTCACTTCATGATTCACTAGTGGGTCATAATCCTCAGTGTGAAAAATACTGTTCTCTAGGGACTTGTTATTTGATTGGATAGAGGGGCTAGACAGAGGCCTTCAAAGGAGGGAATTCATAACCATTGCCTCAAAAGTTGGCCAAGGAATTGCCCCGAGATGCCTGTGTTGACCCAGCCTTTGTCCTTTTTGCCTGCATTAACTCTTTTATATTGAGCAGAGGGCAAGCAGGCTCAACTCTAATGGTGTTAAGTAAAAAGGTAAGGCTGGGCGCAGTGGCTCACACCGCGGCACTTTGGGAGGCCGAGGCAGGCGGATCACCTGAGGTTAGTCTGGCCAACATGGTGAAACCCCATCTCTACTAAAAATACAAAAATTAGCCAGGCATGGTGGTACGCGCCTGTAGTTCCAGCTACTCGGGAGGCTGAGGCAGGGAGAAACCCTTGAACCCGGGAGGCGGAGGTTGCAGTGAGCGGAGATTGCACCACTCACTTTAGCCTGGGTGACAAAAAAAAAAGTCTCAAAAAAAAAGTAAAAAGATAAACAGAATTATAATTATAACAAAATTTATTGACTCATAGAATTGGAAATCCCAGGAGCCTCGTGAGCTTCAGGCACAGCCAGAATGACGGCCACAGGGTAAGTACTTGTTGATCTCCACCTGGAGACCCTCATGTCCTCCATGTTGGCTTCTCAGGAGGAGAATCTCAGGCAATAGTGCCCCCTGTAGCTCCCCAACTTCAAAAACCAGAGTATAGAAAACTACATCTTACTGGCAGGTCTAGAAAAATGTCGCCAAACCTGGATCATGCATCCACCTTTTTTTGTTTGTTGGTTTTTGAGACAGTCTCGCTCTGTTGCCCAGGCTGGAGTGCAATGGCACGATCTCAGCTCACTGCAACCTCCACCTCCTGGGTTCAAGCGATTCTCCTGCCTCACCCTCCTGAATTGCTGGGATTACAGGTGTGCACCACCATGCCTGGCTAATTTTTGTATTTTTAGTAGAGACAGGGTTTCACTATGTTGGCCAGGCTGGTCTTGAACCCCTGACCTGGTGATTCACCTGCCTCGGCCTCCCAAAGCGCTGGGATCACAGGCATGAGCCACCACACCTGGCCTATGCATCCACCTTTTGAAGGGAATGCTGAGATCAGCCTTCTCTGAACACGTAGGGTGAGAGTGGATGGGCAGTGGCTCTCCAGTGGAGAGGAGGAAGTTGTTGCTTGAAGCTGAAGCAGGGAGGATTTTGAGCAGGAAAAACCAGCAGATGTTTACTACCTCAAGCTCCATGAGGCCAGGGAAGGTGCTGGGTCCTGAGCACCACTGTATGCCCAATGACTGGCACAGATTAGACTCAGAAAATACTTGTATGAACAAGGGCAATTGTGTTGTATGATTGGGTATCCATGGACAATTTACATATTTGAAAAGGTAACAGAAAGATTTGTAGGGCATGATGGCTCATGCCTGTAATCCCAGGACTTTGTGAGGCTGAGGTGGGAGGATTGCTTGAGCCCAGGAGTTCAAGACCGGCTTGGGCAGCACAACAAGATGCCATCTCTACAAAAAATTAGCTGGGTGTGGTGGCATGTACCTGTGCTCCCAGCTACTTGAGGGGCTGAGGCAGGAGGGTTGCTTGAGCACAAGAGGTCAAGGCTGTAGTGTGCTATAATCCTACCACTGCACTCCAGCCTGGGCAACAGAGAAAGACCACATCTCAAAACAAAAAAAAAATAAAATAAAGAAAGATAGACAAATAGGTTAGTGGAAGAGAATAGAAAGTCCAGCTAGCTGGGTGCGGTGGCTCACGCCTGTAATCCTAGCACTTTGGGAGGCCGAGGCGGGCAGATCACAAGGTCAGGAGATCGAGACCATCCTGGCTAACACCGTGAAACCCTGTCTCTACTAAAAAAAACACAAAAAATTAGCCAGGCATGGTGATGGGCGCCTGTAGTCCCATCTACTTGGGAGGCTGAGGCAGGAGAATGGTGTGAACCTGGGAGGCGGAGCTTGCAGTGAGCGGAGATGCGCCACTGCACTCCAGCCTGGGAGACAGATCAAGACTCCGTCTCAAAAAAAAAAAAGAAAAAGAAAGCCCAGCTGAGACTGACACATATATGGCCAAATTCTCTTCAACAAAGTCACCAGGGTAATTCACTGAAGAAAATCAATTTTGTATTTCAACAAATATTACTGGGACAGGCCAGGTGCAGTGGCTCATGCCTATAATCCCAGCACTTTGGGAGGCTGAGGCAGAAGGATCACTTGAGGCCAGGAGTTTGAGCAGCCTGGGCAACATAGGGAAACCTCGCCTCTGTCTAAATAAATAAATAAATAAATAAAATTCACTGTTGAGAAAAAGAAAAGGCCACTGAATTGTATACTTTATTTTATTTTATTTATTTATTTTTGAGACTGAGTCTCGCTCTGTCACCCAGACTGGAGTGCAGTCTCATGATCTCAGCTCACTGCAACCTCCACCTCCCTTCAAGCGATTCTCCTGCCTCAGCCTACTGAGTAGCTGGAATTACAGACACGCACCACCATGCCCAGCTAATTTTTGTTATTTTTAGTAGAGATGGGGTTTCACCATGTTGGTCAGGCTGGTCTCCTGACCTCGTGATCTGCCCACCTTGGCTTCCCAAAGTGCTGGGATTACAGGTGTGAGCCACTGCGCCCGGCCTGAATTGTATACTTTAAAATGGTTTGGCCGGGTGCTGTGGCTCACGCCTGTAATCCCAGCACTTTGGGAGGCTGAGGCAGGTGGATCATTTGAGGTCAGGAGTTTGAGACCAGCCTGACTAACATGGTGAAACCCCATCCTTACTAAAAATACAAAAAAAAAAAAAAAAAAGAAGAAGAAAGAGAAAGAAAGAAAGAAAAAGAAAGTAGCTGGGCGTGGTGGCATAGTCCCAGCTACTTGGTGGCTGAGATGGGATAATCACTTGAACCCGGGAGGTGGAAGCTGCAGTGAGCCGGGATTGCGCCACCGCACTCCAGCCTGGGCAACAAGAATGAAACTCCGTCTCCCCACCAAAAAACCCCCAAAAAACATTGTATCTTCCTGGCTAAGTGATTGGCTTATGGTAACTCAGACTGAGCCAACGAAGCCCTCCTCAGTTTGTTCTTGGAACTATTGTCAGGGGTATTTTCCCTTTCCATTGGTGTTGCTGTGCTGGTGAGAAATAACCCCAGAACCAGCATGTAGGCAAAGCTACAGGAGAGGAAAGCCGACTTGGAGAAGAACCGAGAGATGATAGAGAAATGGAAACCAGCCATGTTGAGCCCCTGGGTTCAGGTTCACCTGATGTCCTCCAAACTTTTTGTTCAGGCTAGTTTAGGATGTGCCTATATTTCTTGCAAATGAGTCTCCAAATACAAATCCCAAATCATTGTAGCAAAATGCACTGACCAACTGTGCTTCCAAGATCAGATCAGTAAGCTGGGTGCAGTGGCTCACGCCTGTAATCCCAGCACTTTGGGAGGCCAAGGTGGGCGGATCACTTGAGGTCAGGAGTTGGAGAACAGCCTGGCCAACATGGTGAAACCCCATCTCTACTAAAAATACAAAAATTGGCCAGGTGTGGTGGCAGGCACCTGTAATCCCAGCTACTTGAGAGGCTGAGGCAGAAGAATCACTTGAACCTCGGAGGCAGAGGTTGCAGTGAGCTGATATCATGCCACTGCACTTCAGCCTGGGCGACAGAGCAAGACTCCGTCCCAAAACAAACAAACAAACAAACAAACAAAAACCAATGTGTAAGTGAACAGAGAGAACAAGAAGTTTAAGGAAAATTAAAAACATAAAGGACAAAGTGAGAGAAGAGAATATCTGTAAAATACATGAATACACACACACACAGTAGATGTTTCATGGTTGTTTATCCCCCACCTCTTGCTGGAACACAGACCGGTGCCCCACTTCGTGCTTGGGATGTCCTTCCTCTGTTTCTTGGCTGAGTCGAACTTGTGCTGCTTCCTTTCTCCTTAAATATCCTTTCCTCTGGACAGGATGTTCCTGAAGGAGGCCACAAGGCAGAACATCTCGGCTAACTTTAGTTTGCTATTTTCAGCCTGAATTTGTGCCTGGGCAAATCAGTCCACGGACAGAGTATCCTCCCCAGTTGGATATTTCTTGCATGAGCATCAGAATTTTGTGGGACACAAGGCTTAGTTTCACTAAGCTCTGAGCCTCAAAACCTGGTATGCATCTGGGTTAGAGAGCCTCATCCAGTCTTTTTTTTTTTTTTTTTTTTTTGAGATGGAGTCTCACTCTGTCGCCCAGGCTGGAGTGCAGTGGCGTGATCTCAGCTCACTGCAAGCTCTGCCTCCCAGGTTCACGCCATTCTCCTGCCTCAGCCTCCCAAGTAGCTAGGACTACAGGCACCCACCACCACACCCGGCTAATTTTTTGTATTTTTTTTTAGTAGAGACGGGGTTTCACCATGTTAGCCAGGATGGTCTTGATTTCCTGACCTTGTGATCTGCCCGCCTCAGCCTCCCAAAGTACTGGGATTACAGGTGTGAGCCACCGTGCCTGGCCCTCATCCAGTCTTAAAAAAAAATTCCCTGAGCTATAGAATATATGGTGGACATATTTTCTGCATTCCTTTTTTGATGCAGGTAGGAAAAAAAAAAACCCAAATCACAATTGTCCCTCCAGGGAACTGAGAAGCTGGGGTACTTACCCATTGACTCCTGTATTCCATTGGTTAAGAACAGCTTCTGGTGGCTTTAAGTCCCTAACACTTTTTTGGGGCTGTCTTGCATCCTGTGCTGGAGACAGCTCTTAGGTTAAGAGACACAGGTGTTCAGCCTGGGCAACATAAGGCGACACTGTCTCTGCCAAAAAATAAAAAAAATAAAAAAATAAAAGCCAGGGGGTGGTGCGTGCACCTGTGGTCCCAGCAACTCAGGAGGCTGAAGTGGGAAAATTGCTCGAGTCTAGGAGGTTGAGGCTGCAGTGAGCTGTGATCATGCCACTGTCCGCAGCCTGGGCAACAGAGCAAGACTTTGTCTCAAGAGAAAAGAAAAGTCAGATGCGGTGGCTCATGCCTGTAAACCCAGCACTTTGGGAGGCTGAGGCAAGTGGATTACTTGAGGTCAGGATTTCAAGACCAGACTGGTCAACATGGTGAAACCCCGTCTCTACAAAAATACAAAAATTAGCCGGGCGTGGTGGCTTGCACCTGTAATCCCAGCTACTTGGGAGGCTGAGTTAGGAGAATCACTTGAACCTGGGAGGTGGAGGTGTCAGTGAGCCGAGATCGCCCCACTGCACTCCAGCCTATGCAACAGAGTGAAACTCCATCTCAAAATAATAAAAAAGAGACTAGTGTGGGAGGATCACCTGAGCCCAGGAGGCGGAGGTTGCAGTGAGCTGAGATCACGCCACTACAGTTTAGCTTGGGTGACAGAGTGAGACTCTCTCAAGAAAGAAGAAGAAGAAGAAGAGAAACAGATGTGTGTGTGAGGTGGGAGCTGCCAGCCTGTCCATCACAGTTGTAGCTAATCTCAGAAGCAGGCCAAGGGGATTTGCTATAGGGCACCAGCAGTATATGCTAGAAAGAGAATGTAGTACATATACTGGCTTGTAGCACAGGGGACATTCTAGTTTTAGGCAATGCTGAATCAAGAGCCTCAAATAATGTCAACAGGACTTGAACTTTCACCATCTTTTAGTTCCTTACACCTTATATCCTCTATTAGTGGCTTCTCACAACTGTGGGCTTAATCCTACCAGTCCAGGAGCCCCAGTAGAACAGAGCACCCTTTCTAACACCTGAGCTGACTTTCATGGTCTTGCTTGAGTTCTGTGCCCAGTCCTGCTCTACGGCCAGGAAGCTGTGGCCCTCTGATTGACCAGATCTGAGCTACACGCAGTGGTGTGTTGATACATGTCTAACAATAGTCTTTTTGAGAAAATAAAAGTTTTGATTTGTAGTGTTTCCTGATTTCTATGATGTAAGTACCCCCATTAGCTTGAAACCATAGCCGATTTCAATTACCAATGTAGTGTCAACCGGTTTACAGAACTCTTGTCATGTCCCATCAGCTCTAGTGAGCTAGTTCGAACCAGCTCAAACACAATGCTGGCTCATGTGTCTCCTGTTGAGCAGAGGCAGTTGAGGCACCCCATGCATTCCACAGGGACTGAAGGTGGGGAAGGGAAATCGGGTGCTGTTATCACGATTTGGGGGGCGAATAGTTGCTGAATGGGAAAAACCAGGTCTCCATCAATCATACAGACAGACAGAGATCCTGTCTCCAAAAAAAAAAAAAAAAACCCCAAAAAACTGCAACAAACATCTTGGTAAATATATCCTTATAATATAAAATTATATATCCTTTGTTTGTTCATTTGCTTGTTTGTTTTGAGACAGGGTTCTCGCTCTGTCACTCAGGCTGGAGTGCAGTGGTGTAAACTCAGCTCACTGCAACCTCTACCTTCCCGGCCTCTACCTCCCTCACTATAACCTCAACCTCACACCTCAGCCTCCTGAGTAGCTGGTAACATAGGCATACACCACCATGCCTGGCTAATTTTTTGTATTTTTGGTAGAGAGAGGGTTTCACCATGTTGCCCAAGCTGGTCTCGAACTCCTGAGTTCAACCAATCCACCACCTTGGACTCCCAAAGTGCTGGGATTATAGGTGTGAGCCACTATGCCTGGCCACCTTATATATCCTTATATGTTGTCTTTTCTATAACACTGGTCAGCAAACCAAGGCCCACAGAAAACCAAACCCAGTCTGGCACCTGTTTTTGTTTGTTTATTTATTTATTTATTTATTTATTTATTTATTTATTTTAGATGGAGTCTCCCTCTGTTGCCCAGGCTTGAGTGCAGTGGTGTGATCTTGGCTCACTGCAACCTCCGCCTCCCAGGTTCAAGTGATTCTCCTGTCTCGGCCTCTCGAGTAGCTGGGACTACAGGCACGCCCCACCATGCCCGGCTAATTTTTATATTTTTAGTAGAGACGGGGTTTTACCATGTTGCCTAGGCTGGTCTTGAACTCCTGACCTCAGATGATCCACCCGCCTCGGCCTCCCAAAGTGCTGGGATTACGGGCATGAACCACCTTGCCTGGCCTGGCACCTGTTTTGTAAACAAAGTTTTGCAGGAACACAGCAAACTCATTCATTTACATAATGTCTGTAGCTGCTTTTGCAGTACCCCAGCTGAATGGAGTCATTCAGAGACTGCATGGCCCAGAAAGCCTAAAATATTTACACTCTGGCACCCTTTACAGAGAAAGTTTGCTAACCTCTGCTCTATAATATAGGACCTACATTATGGAAAGGGAAAAAGATATATGTTTTAAAAAATTTAACAGAGAGCCGGATGCAGTGGCTCACGTCTGTAATCCCAGCACTTTGGGAGGCCAAGGCGGGTGGATCACCTGAGGTCAGGAGTTCAAGACCAGCCTGACCAACATGGCGAAACCCCGTCTCTAATAAAAATACAAAAATTAGCAACGCATGGTGGCACGCACTTACAATCTCAGCTTCTCAGGAGGCTGAGGCAGGAGAATAGCTTGAACCTGGGAGGTGGAGCTTGCAGCGAGCCAAGATCACACCACTGCACTTCAGCCTGGGCGACAGAGCAAAACTTTGTCTCAAAAAAAAAAAAAAAAAAGAAGTGTACAAAGAAGAAAGCCCACTCTTCTATCGCAATTACTGTTACCAGTTTGGTGTAATAGTCCAATCAACACAATAATCAATACCCACACACACAGTTTTGTCCTTTCTTAAAACAAAAACAAAAACAAAAACAAAAAAACAGGAATGGATCAGTAATTTCCTGTAGCTGTTATCCCCGAAATACTTTTGTATTATTCTGCCCTTTTTCTGATAGCTCATATCCAAAGAAAGATCACTGCAGGTGTTTGGACACAAAAATCCTAGCAGCTGGTGCCCCTCGCAGCAGAATTTCAACCTGACACACTGGGAGCCAGAATGTTTGTTGGCTCTGATAAGCTAATAACCACATGTTTCAATGTTCCGTGTCCCTGAAGAAGCCATTTTCATGTGACTTTCCTGCTTCAGACCAGGCCCAGTTCACTGAGTTAAAAACCAAAATGCTCATCGTGGCCTACAAGTTCCTCCGTGACCTGGCCTGTAGCCAGTTTTCTGGTACCGCTCTTCCCCTTGGTCTCTGTGCCTTCTTTCACTTCCTCCAAGTTGCACCAAGCCCTTTCCGGCCTCATACTGGGTTAGTCAGAACTCTTTCAGTTTCAAGTGACAGAAACCCAACTCGAACTGGACTAAGCCTTTAGAGTGTATTAGGCTCATACAACCGAAAAGTCCCAAGAAGGCCGGGCGTGGTGGCTCACGCCTGTAATCCCAGCACTTTGGGAGGCTGAGGTGGGCGGATCACCTGAGGTCAGGTTCGAGACCAGCCTGGCTAACATGGTGAAACCCCCGTCTCTACTAAAAATACAAAAATTAGCCAGGCATGGTGGTGTGCGTCTGTAATCCCAGCTACTCGGCAGACTGAGGCAGGAGAATTGCTTGAACCTGGGAGGCGGAGGTTGCGGTGAGCCGAGATCGCGCCATTGCACTCCAGCCTGGGCAACAAGAGTGAAACTCTGTGAAAGGAAGGAAGGAAGGGAGGAAGGAAGGGAGGGAGGGAGGAAGGAAGGAAGGAATGAAGGAGGAAGGAGGAAGGAGGAAGGAAGGAAAGAAAGAAAGAAAGAAAGAAAGAAAGAAAGAAAGAAAGAAAGAAAGAAAGAAAGAAAGAAAAGAAAAGAAAGGACGGACCCAAGAAGGTGGATTCAGACATAGATGGCTCTAGTCTCCCTTGGCTGCCCCTAGTCTCCACTGCATTATCTTCATTCTCAGTCTCTCCCAAAGGGATGGAAGGATGGTCCTAAGGTTGCAGCCTAATTAGCCATCCAGGTGGAAAGAGGACTCTCATTTCCTCTTTATTGCTCTAGAAAAAGGTCCTGTGGGCCAGGTGCAGTGGCTCATGCCTGTAATCCCAACACTTTGGGAGGCCAAGTTGGGCGGATCACGAGGTGAAGAGATTGAGACCATCTGGCCAACATGGTGAAACCCTGTCTCTACTAAAAACACAAAAATTAGCTGGGCGTGGTGGTGCAAACTTGTAGTCCCAGCTACTTGGGAGGCTGAGGCAGGAGAATCGCTTGAACCCAGGAGGCAGAGGTTGCAGTGAGCTGAGACTGCACCACTGCACTCCAGCCTGGGCTGCAAGGCGAGACTATTCTGTCTCAAAAAAAAAAAAAGAAGGCGGCCCTGTGGATAAGGCTCATTGAATCAGCTGGCGTGACACAACCATCCCTGAACCAATCGCTGTGATCAGTAGGGTAGGCTTCACTGATCAGTCAGCCTTGGGTCTTGTGCCTCACACCCTCCCACCAGCACTGGTGGGGGAATCTGCCCCATCTGAAACATGAACACTGGCAATCAAGAAGGGAAATAGCCGCAGGCAGGCAAAAACAACAGGTGTCCATGGCAAGCCTCTGTTCATATCCTCCCCTCTGCCTGGAGCACCCTTCACCCACTTTTCACTGTGACAGCAAGGTTATTCTTCACAGCTTTGGTAGAGCAGGCAAAAGATTAGAAGTGGCACAGCTGCCTATTAATAAGAAATTGCACTTTGGGAGGCTGAGGTGGGAGGATCCCTCGAGCCCAGGAGTTTGAGGTCAGCTTGAGCAACACAGTGAGACCCCCATCTCTACAAAAAATAAATAAACTAGCCAGGTGTAGTGGTCCTGTAGTCCCAGCTACTTGGAAGCCTGAGGTGGGAGGATTGCTTGAATCCAAGAGTTTGAGGCTGCAGTGAAACCCTGTCTCTAAAAAAAAAAAAAAAGAATGTAGAGAATAACTTTGCTTGTGCTTCAGACATAGGCAGTAGAATGCCTAAATAGGCTTGTCCCTGCTCCGGAGAGCCACTTCCTAAAAAGTCAGGAATCTTAAGTCAGTTGTACACTGTAGGTAGCTTGAAACTAGCCATGGTGGAAGTATTTACACCACAGAAATTGGCAAATGCTGCAAACCAGGGCTGTTTTGTTTGTTTGTTTTTCCCTTGGAGAGCCTTTTCATCAGCACACCACTGCCAAAGGGGGGTTTGAAAAGTTCCTCTGGTCAGAGGTCAAAGAGCACTGACAATTAGCCCCAAGAAATCAGAACAGCCAGGTATGGTGGCTCACGCCTGTAATCCCAGCAGTTTGGGAGGCTGAGGCAGGAGGATCTTGAGCTCAGGATTTCGAGACCAGCCTGAGCAACATGGTGAAACTCCATCTCTACAAAAAATACAAAAAATTAGCTGCGTGGTGGTGTGTGCCCGTGGTTCCAACTACTTGGGTGGCTGAGGTGGGAGGATTGCTTGAACCCGGGAGGTTGAGGCTTCAGTGAGCTTAGATTGCGCCACTGCATTCTAAGCCTGGGTGACAGAGCAAGACCCTGTTAAAAAGAAAAGAAAGAGAAGGAAGGAAGGAGGGAGGGAGGGAAGGAAGGAAGGAAGGAAGGAGAGAAAGAAAGGAAGGCAAGGCAAGGCTTGGCTTTGGGCAGAAGGGAGAAACTTATTGGGTCAAAGGAGGAACAGAGGTCTAGGTAGTTGACTTTTCTCCCAAAGTACAGATCCCTTTGAAATAAAGCCAAGGCACTATGAGGGTCGTGACCCTGAATCATATAAGTGCTGGCTGGTCTTTGTTTAATGCTCGCTGATCTTTGTTAAATGCACTGGGTGGTAGGATAGTGCTTTTGTCTAGAGCTAAGGTCAAAGAATATTACACTAAGGCAAAGATTTCTCCCTACTTGCAGTAGGGATCAAATAGGAAAATGAATGCAAACATTTGGAAAAGTACGAAATAGCCTCCCAAAACATTAGGCAAAAGTTAGAGAAAATGATGATTCATGCTACAATAATTACTACCTTTCCAAGGAAAAATCAAATCCTTTATGCTTCTGGCACAGTAACATTGCAATGTACATTACCACTCACTGCATTGCCTCAACAGTCCTCATTTCGTGCCCCCAGGAAAGGAAAGTTACAGTGATTCGGAAAAGCAAAAAAAATCTCCACAGTTATTGACAACAGTATTCATGGAGGTTAAAGAGGCAGTTTGGCCTCATTTTATTGTGAACTCCGGTTCTTATAACAGCAAGAATAATCATCCACTTTTTTTTTTGTAATGCACACTTGATGTGAAAATCCAGGAAATAAAATGTTTCCAATTCAAGATGTTCTTTCCATATAATTCCCAGCATCCTCCCTCCCTTAGCCCTGAGACCATCAGACAGGACCAAGAATCTCTCCCTCCCTTCTTTCTTCACAGATAACTTTCTCATTGGCCAGCCTGCCCTCAGCCCCTGCACTGTTAAATGCTAGCGGCTTCCTTCCTTCCTCCCTCCCTCCCTCCCTCCTTTCCTTCCTTCCTTTTTTATTTATTTATTTTTTATTTATTTATTTTTTTGAGCTAGGATCTCGCTCTGTCACCCAGGCTGGAGTGCAGTTGTGTGATCATGGCTCACTGCAGCCTCGACCTTCTGGGCTCAAACAATCCTCCCCTCAGCCTCCCGAGTAGCTGGGACCACAGGCATGCGCCAGCCACCACAACTGGCTAATTTTTTTTTTTTTTTTTTTGAGACTGGGTCTCGCTCTGTCACCCGGGCTGGAGTGCAATGGCACGATCTCGGGTCACTGCAACCTCTGCCTCCCGGGTTCAAGCGATTCTCCTGCCTCAGCCTCCCAAGTAGCTGGGATTACAGATGCCTGCCACCACGCCTGGCTAATTTTTTTTTTTTTTTTGAGATGGAGTTTCTCTCTGTCACCCAGGCTGAAATGCAGTGGTACGATCTTGGCTCACTACAACCTCCCCCTCCTGGGTTCAAGCGATTCTTCTGCCTCAGCCTCCCAAGTAGCTGGGACTACAGGCGCGAGCCACCATGCCCAGCTAATTCTTGTATTTTTAGCAGAGAGGGGGTTTCACCATATTGGCCAGGCTGGTCTCGAACTCCTGACCTCGTGATCCATCCACCTCAGCCTCCCAAAGTGTTGAGATTACAGGCGTGAGCCACAGCGCCTGGCATTTTTAAAAAAAATATTTTAAGTAGAGACGGGGTTTCATCATGTTGACCAGGCTGGTGTCGAACTCCTGACCTCAGGTGATCCGCCTGCCTTGGCCTCCCAAAGTGCTGGGATTGCAGGCATGAGCCACCGCGCCTGACCACAACTGGCTAATTTTTAAATTTTTAATAGAGACAGGGGTCTCACTATGTTGTCCAGGCTGGTCTTGAATTCCTGGCCTCAATCAGTCCTCCTGCCTCTGCCTCCCAAAGTGGTAGGATTACAGGCGTAAGCTGCTGTGCCCGGACTACCTCTTTCTTAATATGCAAATTGTCCCCACGTAGTAGGGGCTCAAAAGGAAGGCGGTGCTGGGGTGAAAGCAGGCATCAATTTAAGCAGTTCTTAGACTAGAGCCATAAAACCAAACTACACTGTCTGTCATCACCTGAAGAGAGGGGCTGTTCCAGGCGCAGCTGGGAACACAGCAGCAAACTGGGTTTCCCAAACGTGAGTTAACCAGCATCTTACACGCGGGTTAAAATGTCCCCTTACATTACGAGATGTAGGGAAGGGGTGGTTCCTGATCAAGAAGGCCACTTCAAACCAGATGACTTTGCTTGTCCGCATAGAGCCTGCACTGTGCATGGCTGCCCTGTGTCACAGATGGGCTCTTGCTTCCTTCTGTCAATTTCAGGAAAGATGTGTGCTGGGAGACCTGGGGCAGGAAGAGAGGGATGCCCCTAACTACATTACTCTGTAGAATCAGATTAAGATGCTCAAGTAGAGGGGCCTAGGAGAGGGAAGGAGTTCACAGAAGGGCAAGCAGAGAGGAGAAGGAATGATTTCCAGCATCCCCATCTTCCCTGTCCCTCCTGCTCCACTGCTCTGAGCACTCCCTCCCTGCACAGAGGGACTAGAAATAGGATCTCAGGGCTGGGAGAGCAATGGCTCATGCCTGTAATCCCAGCATTTTGGGAGGCTGATGTGGGAAAATCACTTGAGCCCAGGAGTTCGAGACCAGCCTGGGCAACACGGCAAAACCCCCATTTCATTATTGTTATTATTTTTAAAGACAGAGTCTCACTCTGTTGCCCAGGCTAGAATGCAGTGGAGTGAGCTCAGCTCACTGCAACCTCCGCCTCCTGGGTTCAAGAGATTCTCCTGCCTCAGCCTCCTGAGTAGCTGAGATTACAGGCACCCACCACCACACCCAGCTAATTTTTCTATTATTGGTAGAGATGGGGGTTTCACCGTGTTGGCCAGGCTGGTTTTGAACTCCTGACCTCAGGTGATCCACCCACCTCGGCCTCCCAAAATGCTGGGATTACAGGCGTGAACCACCGTGCCCGGCCCCAAACCCCCATTTCTACAAAAAAAAAAAAATTAGCCAGGTGTCATGGTGCATACCTGTGGTCTCAGCTACTCAGGAGGCTGAGGCAGGAGGTTTGGTTGAGCCTGAGAAATTGAGGCTGCAGTGAGCTGTGATTATACCATTGTCCTCCAGCCTGGGTAACAAAGCAAGACCCTGTCTCAAAAAAAAAAAAAAAAGGATCTTGGGACTTTTCACAGGGCCCAGGGCCCAGGCCTCCCATCCAGAGAGGGCCTCCCACCAAGATGTGCACATCCCCTCTGACAGGACCGAGTCTTAAAAATCAACAACAGTGTTGGTAACCCTATTTGGTTTTTCTGCTTTTTTCTTTTTCATTAAGTGAGACCTTTAAAAAACAGAAGTGCCTTGGTCTTCTCTCAACCTCTGAGAGGCCCTGTGTGCTGCAGGCATCTGCTTTTCAGCTGGGAAAGTTCAGCCTCCTCCCACTCCACAGCCTCTCTCTGGCTCCAACCGTCAGCCCCCAGCTGGGGTGGCAGGTGGGACCTTCAGAAAGGTGGTGTCTTGAGTTGAGTTCCTGCAGAAGCTGACTAGGGACAGACTCCGTGCAATAGTGGCATGAGCCACTGTGCCTGGCCACAAATGGCTTTATTTTATGTATTAAATTAATTAATAATTAGGGCTGGGTGCGGTGGCTCAAGTCTGTAATCCCAACACTTTGGGAGGCTGAGGCGGGCGGATCAGTTGAGGCCAGGAGTTCGAGACCAGACTGGGCAACATGGTGAAACCCCGTCTCTACTAAAAATACAAAAATTAGGCAGGCGTGGTCGCGGGTGCTTGTAATCCCAGCTACTCAGGAGGCCAAGGCAGAGAATCACTTGAACCTGGGAGGCAGAGGCTGCAGTGAGCTGAGATTGTGCCACTGCACGCCAGCCTAGGCAACAGAGTGAGACTCTGTCTCAAAAAAAATTAATTAATAATTATTAATTAATTTGCCCAGGCTGGAGTGCAGTGGTGTGAATACAGCTCACTGCAGCCTTGAACTCCTGGGCGCAGGTGATCTTCCTGCCTCGGTCTCCCGAGTAGCTGAGATAACAGTTGTAAGCCACCATACCTGGCTAATTATTTTGTTTTTTGTAGAGATGAGGTCTCACTTTGTTGCCCAGGCTGGGCTTGAACTCCTGGGCTCAAGTGATCTGCCTGCCTCAGCTTCCCAAAGTATTGGGATCACAGGTGTGAGCCACTGTGCCTGGCCACAAATGACTTTCTGAGACCCGTCTCCTCCCAATTTCTAATCTTAAGAAAATCAGAGGATCAGGCCACATTGGGCCCACGTCCCTGTCTTGCAACTCTTGGTTGAACTGAGAAGTGACTGCCTCTTTTATTTATTTATTTATTTGTTTGTTTGTTTGTTTGTTTTGAGACAGAGTCTCGCTCTGTCTCCCAGGCTGGAGTGCAGTGGCACAATCTCGGCTCACTGCAACCTCCACCTCCCGGGTTCAAGCTATTCTCCTGCCTCAGCCTCCTGAGCAGCTGGGACTACAGGTGCGCGCCACCACGCCCAGCTAATTTTTGTATTTTCAGTAGAGACAGGGTTTCACCGTATCGGCCAGGCTGGCCTTGAACTCCTAGCCTCGTGATCCACCCACCTCGCCTCCCAAAGTGCTGGGATTACAGGCGTGAGCCACCGTGTCCGGCTGTGACTGCCTCTTTTAAATAGAGCCACGCTTTCCTCTGGGTCCCCATTTGGTGCATTTCACACCTTTTGTTAGTTCAGTGTCAATATCTTGCCTCTAGAGAAGTCAGGGACCATTTCTGTCTTATCCTTCTAAAACCCTCCTCCCACCCTCCTAGTCACTTGCTACCCCACCCACACTGTCTCCCTGTGGCTTGCACACGTTCCCTTTGCACCTGTACTTCCCTCTGTCTGCCCAGAACACTCTCTCTCCAGAGTTCCCGCTGGCTCACACACTTTCTGGTTTGGTACAGATGAGCATTCTTGGAAACCAAGTGTTAAGGACAGTGGAGCCACAAGATAGGGGTTCAGGAACATGGATCCCCGAATCTGTACCTGGTGGAGGAGGAGCTCCATTGATCAGGAACTCCTATTGTGAAATTTATAGGAGAAGAACTAAATGATTGCATCAAACCATCAAGATTTGGAGCTTATCTATCCATGACCCTGGCAGTACCCTAAATGATGAACAAGGTGAGTCACATTTGGGGTGGAATGCTTGCAAGCTCGCTTGTCCACACACCAAAAGCCATATTCTCCAGCCAGCATTGTTGGGGATAATGGTGATCATTTGTTCTCACTCTGAGACAAGCATTTGTCTTTCAAACTATTCTGAATTCAGGTGATAGAAGAGGATGTTGCTTATTACGACACTTAAAATTCCAACAAGAATTAAGGCCTGAATAATACCATGGGTGGTATTGATGGTATTGATGGGGAGAAGGGAGGAACAGGTTCTGAAACACATATAAAAAAATCGATCGGATGGCACAATTGTTTTCCAGGCAAAAGAGCAAACCAAACTATTTTTAAATGTCAAGAGCTAAATATCCTGGAGAAAATGTAATATATTACAAGCAGTAAGCAACAGACCTACATATAAGTTGATACCTTTCAGCATAACAGAATGGCGAGTCCTGGCTTAACCTTCTGCACTTCCAAACCGGTTCCCTCCTAGAATTAGCATTTTCTTGTCATCTTAGAGTAAAGGCTGTGCATTCTCAGCCATTAAGTCTTCCAGGCTGAAAGCTTTCCTTAAACTTGTTTCAATCCGTCTTTGATTCTGAAATGCTCCGATTACATTTCCATAGTGGCCATGTTAATTAATGGTGATGATCAGACTTAATGAAAGAGGGAATTAGTAAGCCATTCCCTGGCCACTTTCATAAAAAGGGAGAGTGCTAACAAGTGCTAATGGCCTGACATGGAAACCTCACCTTCCCCGGAGCTTTTAACCTGCAGTCACATCCTGAAACATAACCTGAAGGCTGCTCTAAGCAACTGGGTGTTTGATCTTCTTCTTGTAAGCAGAGCTACTTATACTCAGATTTCTCAACTGAATTCATCCTAGAAAATAGGGCCTTCAGGCCTGGCATGGTGGCTCACACCTGTAATCCCAGCACTTTGGGACGCTGAGGTCGGGGGATCACCTGAGGTCAGGAGTTCAAGACCAGCCTGGTCAACATGGTAAAACCCTGTCTCTACCAAAAATACAAAAATTAGCCAGGTGTGGTGTCACATGCCTGTAGTCCCAGTTACTTGGGAGTCTGAGGCAGGAGAATCGCTTGGACCCGGGAGGTAGAGGTTGCAGTGAGCCGAGATCGCACCACTGCACTCCAGCCTGGTAACAGAGTGAGACTCATCTCAAAAAAAAAAAAAAAAAAAAAAAAAAAAAGGGGCCTTCAAGCAGCAAGAGATTTGGGTCCAGAAAACCATGACTGGCAAAAGCCAATCATTTTGCCCACAGACTTAATAGTTGCATTATCATGTAGTATACATTGTTATGTTAGTATGTTATATGACATTATATTATTTTATAAAATTATGGGCTTTTTTTTGTTTTTTGGTTTTTTTTGAGACGGAGTCTTGCTGTGTCACCCAGGCTGGAGTGCAGTGGGGTGATCTCAGCTCACTGCAACCTCCACCTCCCAGGTTCAAGCGATTCTCCTGCCTCAGCCTCCCAAGTAGCTGGGACTATAGGCGCATGCCACCACGCTTGGCTAATTTTTGTATTTTTAGTAGTTACAGAGTTTCACCATATTGGCCAAGCTGGTCTCAAACTCCTGACCTCGTGATCTGCCCGCCTCGGTCTCCCAAAGTGCTGGGATTACAGGCGTGAGCCACCGCGCCCGGCCAAAATTATGTTTTATAATTTTCTTTTTTATTTTATTTATGTTATCTACTGCACAAGAATTAAAGCTCTCTGTGTATGGCCAGGCCTGGTGGCTCACACCTGTAATCCCAGCATTTTGGGAGGCTGAGGCAGGTGGATCACTTCAGATCAGGAGTTCAAGACCAGCCTGGTTAACATGGTGAAACCCTGTCTCTACTAAAACTACAAAAATTAGCTGGGCGTGGTAGTGCGTGCCTGTAATCCCAGCTACTTCAGAGGCCGAGGCAGGAGAATCACTTTAATCCGGGAGGCGGAGGTTGCAGTGAGCCAAGATCCCACCACTGCACTCCAGCCTGGGCTACAGAGTGACTTCGTCTCAAAAAAAAAAATACCTCCTTGTGTAGAAGTCTGGTATTGTTCACTTCTGCATCCTCAGTGTCTATAAGAGTGAACAAGCTGGGTGTGGTGGCATGCACCTGTAGTCCCAACGACTTGGAAGGATTGCTTGAACCCAGGAGTTTGAGGCTGCAGTGAGCTATAATCACGCCACCGCACTCCAGCCTGGATGACACAGGGAGACCCAGTCTCAAAAAAAAAAAAAAAAAAAAAGCAGGTGCGGTGGCTCACGCCTGTAATCCCAGCACTTTGGGAGGCCAAGACGGTTGGGTCACCTGAGGTCAGGAGTTTGAGACCAGCTTGGCCAACATGGCAAAACCCAGTCTCTACTAAAAATACAAAAACTAGCCGGGCATAGTGGCACGCGCCTGCAGTCCCAGCTACTTGGGAGGCTGAGGCAGGAGAATCGCTTGAACCCAGGAGGCAGAGGTTTAGGTGAGCCAAGATAGTGCCACTGTACTCCAGCCTGGGTGACAGAGCAAGACTCCATCTCAAAAAAAAGAAAGACAATCACAAGTTTTTTTTTTTTGTTGTTTTTGAGATGGAGTCTCGCTCTGTCGCCCAGGCTGGAGTGCAGTGGCACAATCTTGGCTCACTGCAAGCTCTGCCTCTCGGGTTCACGCCATTCTCCTGCCTCAGCCTCCCAAGTAGCTGGGATTACAGGCGCCCACCACCATGCCCAGCTAATTTTTTTGTATTTTTAGTAGAGACGGGTTTTCACTGTGTTAGCCATGATGGTCTTGATCTCCTGAC
Source organism: Pan paniscus (assembly GCF_029289425.2). Lineage (NCBI taxonomy): Eukaryota > Metazoa > Chordata > Mammalia > Primates > Hominidae > Pan > Pan paniscus. The sequence goes on from NC_073270.2 coordinate 53,165,789, forward strand.
CTCGTGATCCACCCACCTCAGCCTCCCAAAGTACTGGAATTCCAGGCGTGAGCCACCGCGCCCGGCTTGTTTTTTTTTTTTTTTTGAAATTTTTGTGTTTTTAGTAGAGACAGGGTTTTACCATGTTGGCCAGGCTGGTCTTGAATGCCTGACCTCAGGTGATCTGCCTGCCTCAGCCTCCCAAAGTGCTGGGATTACAGGTGTGAGCCACCGTGCCCTGACCCCATCTTGTTTTTTTTTTTTTTTTTTTTTTTTTTTTTTTTTTTGAGACGGAGTCTCGCTCTATCGCCCAGGCTGGAGTGCAGTGGCGCGATCTCGGCTCACTGCAGGCTCCGCCCCCCGGGGTTTACGCCATTCTCCTGCCTCAGCCTCCCGAATAGCTGGGACTACAGGCGCCCGCCACGTCGCCCGGCTAATTTTTTGTATTTTTAGTAGAGACGGGGTTTCACCGTGTTAGCCAAGATGGTCTCGATCTCCTGACCTCGTGATCCGCCCGCCTCGGCCTCCCAAAGTGCTGGGATTACAGGCGTGAGCCACCGCGCCCGGCCGTTTTTTTTTTTTTTTGAGAAGGAGTCTCACTCTGCCACCCAGGCTGGAGTGCAGTGGCGCAACCTCTGCTCACTGCAACCTCTGCCTCCCGGGTTCAGGCAATTCTCCTGCCTCAGCCTTCTGAGTAACTGGGATTACAGGTGCGCACCACCACATCTGGCTAATTTTTGTATTTTTAGTAGACATGAGGTTTCACCACGTTGGTCAGGCTGGTATCAAACTCCTGACCTTGTGATCCACCTGCCTCGGCCTCCCAAAGTGCTGGGATTACAGGTGTGAGCCACACGCCTGGCCCCCATCTTGTTTTTAAACTCCAAACTGCCCTTGGTCACTCTTGAGTGTGGAGTGAGCTAACATTGGGAGAAATTTAGTTCATAGTTTAAAGGATAATGGCTCTTCCCTAAACTAAGCTGCTTTATAAAACTAATAAAAGGCCACAAGTTTAAGATTATAAGAGGGGTCTGAATTCTGCTAAAATGTAGGCATAGTTAAATAATTACCAGCCATTGTTCTGGAAGTCACAACTTCCCCAGTTAGTCCTGTAAATAACATCACTATTATAAAACTTAAGATTGGGGCCAGGCATGGTGGCTCATACCAGTACTCCCAGCACTTTGTGTGCCAAGGCAGAATTGCTTGAGTCCAGGAGTTCAAGACAGCCTGGGCAACATAGGGAGACCCCGTTTCTACAGAAAACAAAACAAAACAAAAATAGCAGTCATGGTGGTGTACACCTGTGGTCCCAGCTACCTGGGAGGCTGAGGCAGGAGGACTGCTTGTGCCTGGGTGGTAGAGGCTGCAGTGAGCCATGATCAACCACTGCACTCCAGCCTGGGTGACAGAGTGAGACCCTGTCTCAAAACAAACAAACAAACAAACAAAAAACAAAACCAAAGAAACCAAAAAAACAAACAAAAAACCCCCCAAAAACCTAAGATTGGCCTTCCAAGATATCTTTTCAGATTTTTGCATTTCTGACTACTAGGTAACTCCACTTGGATCAGCAACTCCTCTGTGGCCCTTACCCAGAAGCAGACTCAGTGCACAAGGACTGTTTTCTACAGCCCTGTGATTGCATCCCCAACCAGTCAGCAGCACCCATTCCCTAGCCTCCTGCCTCCTATCCTTGAATAACCCTAGCCTTCAAATTTCGGGGGTGGTTGATTTGAGTAATAATAAAACTCCAGTCTCTTGCTTAGCCAACTCTAGGCATATTAAGCTCTTTCTCTATTGCAATTCTCCTGTCTTAATAAATTGGCTCTATCTGGGCAGTGGGGAAGGAGAACCCACTGGGCAGTTATGTACCTATGTAAATGCATACTAAGAATTTTGGAGGCTGGGCACAGTGGTTCACACCTGTAATCCCAGTGCTTTGGGAGGCCCAGGCAGAAGGATGGCTTGAGCCCATGAGTTCAACACCAGCCTGGGCAACATAGTGAGATCTCATCTCTCCAAAAAAAAATTTTTTTTAAATTACCTGGGTGTAGTGACAAGCACCTGTAGCCCCAGCTACTTGGGAGACTGAGGTGGGAGGATCGCTAAAACCTGGGACGTGGAGGTTGCAGTGAGCAGAGATCACATCACTGCTCTCCAGCCTGGGTGACCGAGCAAGATCCTGTCTCGGAAAAAAAAAATTTTTTGGAAGAATCTACCTAAAACCTATGACAGTGGTTACTTCAGGGGAAGAGCCTGAGATTGGGAACTGTAGTTGAAGGCTACTTCAGATTTACCTGGAACGATTCTCAGCCAGGGGTGATTCTGCCCTTTTTTTTTTTCTTCCTTCTGCTTTTTGCAGAGCAGGGCTACCCCACAGGCAATGCACCCGAAGTAGTTGATTCTGCTCTCTAGGGATATTGGGCAATGTCTGGAGATATTTTGGGTTATCACAAATGGTTGAGATGGGGGAGGGTGCTACTAGCATCCAGTGGGTCAAGGCCAGGGATACTGCAAAATAGTCCACAATGCTTAGCACAGCCCCCGCAACAAAGAATTATCCAGACTAAAATGGCAATGGTGCTGAAGTTGAGAAACCCTGATCTGGATCATTTTAACTTTTATAAGGAGATAGGATTCAAGTATTATTTGCATAATTTAAAAAGGGCTGAAAAAACAATGATGTGGCGGGGAGGAGTCTCTCTGAAACTATTTTGGTCTGGGAGGCTGCCTGATTAAAAAAAAAAAAAGACAGGGATGCTGTGATCCACCGTCCACCTTCCCTTCCCTCTGCAGGACACAGCAGGTATTCCCCTAGCTGCCAGGAGTGTTAGCTGCTACTCCCTCACATTCTGATGAGTCCCTCTTCAGAAATTGCCCTGAGCTGAAGGAAGCTGCCTTGTTCAACAGACTTTCTCCTTGAGAAGCCTCTGCACTGTTGACATCATGCTTTGTAGCAGGGGTTGGGGGAAGTGTCCTGTGCCCTGTAGGACACGTGGCAGCATCCCTGGCCTCTATCCACTAGATGCTAGCAGCCCCCTCCTCTTTTTTTTTTTTTTTTTTGAGAGAGTCTTGCTCTGTGCCCCAGGCCGGAGTGCAGTGGCATGATCTCGGCTCACTGCAACCTTTGCTTCCGGAGTTCAAGCAATTCAATTCTCCTGCCACAGCCTCCGAAGTAGCTGGGATTACAGGCACGCACCACCATGCCCAGCTAATTTTTGTATTTTTAGTAGAGGTGGGTTTCGCCATGTTGGCCAGGCTGGACCCCTTCTCCTATTACAACAACCAAAAATATCTCTGAACATCACCAAATATCCTCTGGGAGGCAAAATTCTCCCCCTCCCTGCATTAAGAACCACTGATGTACCCAGTGCCTGGTTAATACAGCAGCACAAAGGCCCAGCCCCCTGACCTCAGTTTGGAGTATCTCTGAGGGCCATCTCAGCCTTTGTTGAGATTGCATCATAAATTCCTCTCTTTGCCCAATCCTCCTTCCCTCTCCCCATCATAGGTGTTGTTTTCCAGAGCATTCTCCAATAAATATTCTGGTGCAAATCTCCCTCCCAGAGACTGTTCCTTGGAGCCACTGACCCAAGACCAAGACGAAGGCTTAGGGGGGTTAAGTGGCTTTTCAAAGGTCCCACAGCAGGCTGGATGTGGAGCTAAGACTGTGACCTTTCTCCTCACTCCACAATTGGTGCTCACAAGCATTGCGCTTCAAGGCCTTATTCTTGGGCTCTGCTGACCACAGCTATCTTTTTCTTTTTTTTTTTGAGACAGAGTCTCGCTCTGTTACCCAGGCTGGAGTGCAGTGGTATGATCTCGGCTCACTGCAATCTCCGCCTCCTGTGTTCAAGTGATTCTCCTGACTCAACCTCCTGAGTAGCTGGGACTACAGGTGCCCGCCACCATTTCCTACTAATTTTTGTATTTTTAATAGAGATGTTGCCCGCCTCGGCCTCCCAAAGTGCTGGGATTGCAGGAGGAGCCACTGCACCCGGTGCGCAACTATCCTTGATCTCTGACTTTTCAACCCCCTTGCCTACCCCATGTGTATTTCTATAATAGAAGAAACAGAAGAAAAATTCATAGAATGTGCAACCCAGTGGCATGAACTTCAGCCCTCTTCCTTTGTTGTTCTTAAGCAATATATCTTGTAGTTGTGCTTGTCTGCACCCTCTCAACTGGTTGACAGCCAGCAAGTTCAAACACATAGACTTTTCAACTACAAGTATCTCATATGATTGCATAAAGTCCTTTGTGCTCAAAAAACTTTTAAAATTTTTTTTGTTTTTTATAGAGACAAGGTCTTGCTATGTTGTCCAGGCTGGTCTCAAACTCTTGGGCTCAAGCGAACCTCCCATCTTGGCCTCCCAAAATGCCAGAATTACAGGTGTGAACCACCGTGCCTGGCCAGAAAACTTTTTTGTGTATTTGTTTTTTGTAGAGATGGGGGTCTCACTATAGCCCAGGCTAGTCTGGAACTCCTGGGCTCAAGAAATCCTCCCACCTCTGCATTTTTTGTTTTTGTTTTTTGATAAAAGTATGGATGTGAGATAATGGGCCCATACAAGTATGTGGCTGGGACGAGGTCATTTCTCGGTATGATGGTCCATTTCTAACATCATGGGACAGTTATGGAGGTTAGAATGCTGTGGTCTGGTGTGAGAACTCTTGCTATGCCAATAATAATAATAAACATTAGGCTGGGTGAGGTGGCTCACGCCTGTAATCCCAGGACTTTAGAAGGCCGAGACCAGAGGATTGCTTGAGCCCAGGAGTTCAAGAGACCAGCCCGGGCAACATAGCGAGACGCTGTCCTGTTAATAAATAAAAATAAAGGCTGGGAGCAGTGGCTCACGCCTGTAATCCCAGCACTTTGGGAGGCCAAGGTGGGCAAATCACGAGGTCAAGAGATTGAGACCATTCTGGCCAACATGGTGAAACCCTGTCTCTACTAAAAATACAAAAATTAGCCGGGCGTGATGGCAGGTGCCTGTAGTCCCAGCTGCTCGGGAGGCTGAGGCAGGAGAATCGCTTGAACCCGGGAGGCGGAGGTTGCAGTGAGCTGAGATCGCGCCACTGCACTCCAGCTTGGCGACAGAGCGAGAGTCCGTCTCAAAAAAAAAATAAATAAAAATAAAAAAGAATAATAAACATTAATCGAGCTATTGCTATATACCAAACACTACATACTTATATATATATTTATGTATTATTAAATATATACTATATTAATATATAATACATATAATGTATTTTATAATATATATAATACATATAATGTATTTTATAATATATATAATAGTTAATAGTAACATAATATTAATATATTACTGTATGTATATATACTGTATAGGTGTATGTATACTGTATAGTACATTACTATATTTACTGTTATATATATACATACATATTTATAACATATAAAATAACATTATATATCATGTTATCAATAGGCAGATATTGTTATTTCACCCACTTACTGGTGAGAAATCTGAGGCACAGAGAAGCTAAGTAACTTACTCAAAGTCACACAGCTAGTAAGTGGCAGAGCCACTCCAGCCTGCATGACTGCTCTTCATTTTCAGAAGGTGCGGCTCTAACTCAGAGCACATTTATTCAACTGAATGCATTTATGAGGAAGATCTTGAAAGCCTGTCTCCCTCTCTCCCTCCCAACACATCAAAAAATAATGGAATGTAAAACAATTGGCTGGTCTTCATCTTAAACTGGTCGGCTTAAGCTGGTCAGTGTCACCCAGGTTCAAGTTATGGAACTGTGTGTAAATGTTGAAAATGTATCATTGTATCTTTTTTTTTTTTTTTTTAAGAGACAGGGTCTCCATATGCTACTATGACTAGCAGCATAGTCATAACTCACTGTAACCTTGAACTCCTGGGCTCAGGTGATACTCCTTTCACCTCAGCCTGCTGAGTAACTGGGACTATAGACAGGCACCACCACGCTTGGCTGATTTTTTAATTTTTTGTACATATTGGAGTCTCACTATGTTGCCCAGGCTGGTTTCTTTCTTTCTTTTTTTTTTTTTTTTCTCCTGAGATGGAGTCTTGCTCTGTCACCCAGGCTGGAGTGCAGTGGTGCTATCTCAGCTCATTGCAAGCTCCACCTCCTGGGTTCACACCATTCTCCTGCCTCAGCCTCCCAGGTAGCTGGGACTACAGGCACCTGCCACCACGCCTGGCTAATTTTTTGTTTATTTTTAGTAGAGACGGGGTTTCACCGTGTTAGCTAGGCTGGTTTCAATCTCCTGACCTCGTGATCCACCTGCCTTGGCCTCCCAAAGTGCTGGGATTCCAGGCATGAGCCATGGTGCCCGGCTTGCCCAAGCTGGTTTCAAACTCCTGCCCTCAGGTGATCCTCCCACTTCAGCCTCCCAAAGCATTGAGATGAGAGGGGTGAGCCACCATACCTAGCCCTGTGTATTGTATCTTAAAAGGAAAATGTAATTATGGATTTATGGTATATTTTCTTTTTTTTTTTGAGACGGAGTCTCACTCTGTCACCCAGGCTGGAGTGCAGTGGCGCAATCTTGGCTCACTGCAAGCTCCGCCTCCTGGGTTCACACCATTCTCCTGCCTCAGCCGCCTGAGTAGCTGGGACTACAGGTGCCCACCACCACGCCCAGCTAAGTTTTTTGTATTTTTAGTAGAGATGGGGTTTCACCATGTTAGACAGGATGGTCTCGATCTCCTGACCTCGTGATCTGCCCGCCTCAGCCTCCCAAAGTGCTGGGATTACAGGCGTAAGCCACCGCGCCCGGCCAATTTACGGTATATTTTCTTGCATTGAAACTGGAAACTCTTGCAACACATAAGTACATTACTCAACTTCCAGTTATTCAAGAAACACTCTAATTTTTTTAGCCATCATGTATTGTATAAAAGCAGTAGGAGAGTTGATCAATTACTCACTGTTTATTTAAAGCTGTGGTTTAAACACTTTCTGTATAGTATCTCTTTATTGAAGGATTGTTGAGAGAGCTGGAATTACCTCTGTCACTCATCTTTGTGCTAAGAAACCCTGATGTGTGTTTTGTATTGGTTAGTTTTTGCTTCTCTACTGACGAACAGGATCTGATCAAGTTGAGCTTGCAGTAGAATAATTCACAGAAAAGTGCAGGGTGCGGTGAGTCACGCCTGTAATTCCAGCACTTTGGGAAGCCAAGGTGGGTGGATCACGTGACGTCATGAGCTCAAGACCAGCCTGGCCAATGTGGCGAAACCCCGTCTCTACTAATAGTACAAAAGTTAGCCGGGCATGGTGACGCGTGCCTGTTGTTCCAGCTACTCGGGAGATTGAGTCAGGAGAATTGTTGGAACCTAGAGACGGAGGCCGCAGTGAGCCGAAATCGCTCCACTGCACTCCAGCCTGCGCGACAGAGCAAGACTCTGTCTCAAAAAAGAAAAAAAAAAAAAAAAAGAATAATTCACAGAAAAGTTAAGAAAGGTTATCTATGGCCTCTTAATCTTCCTGATCTGAAACGGCAACTTGGGGTAAGGGAAGAATGTTGAGGAAGTGGAGCATAAAAAAAAAAAAAAAAAGAGGAAGAAGAGAAAGAGAAGAGGGAGTGAGGGGGAGAGAGAGTGAGGAAGGAAGGGAAGAAGGGAGGGAGGGAGGAAAGAGAAAAGGAAAGAAGGAAGGGAGAAAAAAGGAAGGAAGAGAGAAAAAGAGAAAAGGTTGGTGTCATAAATAGTGTAAATATACTTAATAAGCAAGTGAAATCAAAGGCTGAGTAGTACGTCATACTGATGTCTAATATTTTAAAATTTAGGCTGGGCACGGTGGCTCACACCTGTAATCCAAGCACTTCAGGAGGCAGCGGCGGATGGATCACCTGAGGTCAGGAGTTCGAAACTAGCCTGGCCAACACGGTGAAACCCTGTCTCTGCTAAAAATACAAAAATTAGCCAGGTGTGGTGGCATGCACCTGTAATCCCAGCTACTCTGGAGGTTGAGGTAAGAGAATCGCTTGAACCCGGGAGGCGGAGGTTGCAGTGAGCCAACATCGTGCCATTGCACTCCAGCCTGGGAGACAAGAGTGAGACTCAGTCTCAAAACAGAAAAAAAATAAAAAACATTTTTAAAAAAAAGGAAAAAGGAGAAAAATTTGGACACAGAGACATGGACATACAAGGGGAGAAGGCAGGTGAAGATGTAGGCAGAGCGTGGAGTAATGCATCTACAAGCCAGGGAAAAACAAAAATTGCTGGCAACCTCTAGAAGGTACAGGTGGCAAGGAAGGAATCTTCCCTAGAGGTTTAGAAGGGAGTCCAGCCCCGCTGACACCTTGATTTTGAGCTTCTAGTCTCTGGAACTGTGAAAGAACATGTTTTGGTTGTTTAAAGCTACTAAGTTTTTGGTAATTTGTCATTGCAGCCCTACGATACAAATATATTCACAATAAAAGAAATGAAAATTAAAATTATACTGACATGCCATTTTTAACCTGCCACTTAGACAAAGATCAAAAAGCCTGATAACAGACTAAGTCAGAAAATGTGTTGGGAAATTGATTGCTTTTATTTGCTGCTGGTGGGAGTGAATGTAAACTGATATAATCTCTAGAAATTACTTGACAATTTCTATCAAAATTACAAATGCACATATCTTTTGACCCAGCAATTCTGCTTCTAGGATTTTCCGACATTGGAGAAAGTTGCATACGTGGACAATTACACATGGACACGTTATGTATCACAGCACTCTCTGTAACCGCAGACATTTGGAATGAACACTAACTGTTCATTGTCAAGCGATGTTTGAGTACACTGAAGAACATCTATACTTGGAGTCAGCAAACTTTTTACATAATGGGCCAGAGAGTAAGTACTCTAGGTTTGCAGACCCAGGGGGCTCTGGTGCAATGACTCAACTCTGCAGTTGTAGCTCAAAAGTAGTCATACAGGCTGGGCACTGTGGATTACGTCTGTAATCTTAGCACTTTGGGAGGCTGAGGCGGGTGAATCACCTGAGGTCAGGAGTCCGAGACCAGCCTGGCCAACATAGTGAAACCTCGTCTCTACCAAAAATACAAAAATTAGCCGGTGTGGTACTGGACACCTGTAATCCCAGCTACTCGGGAGGCTGAGGCAGAAGAGTTGCTTCAACCCAGGAGGTAGAGGTTGCAGTGAGCTGAGATCGCACCATTGCACTCCAGCCTGGGCGACAGAGCGAGACTCCGTCTTAAAAAAAAAATGTAGTCATATATCATACATCATATATAAGTGAATGGGCATGGTTGTGTTCCAATAAAACTTTATTTACAAAAAACAGGCAATGACCAGATTTGGCCCATGAGCCTGTTTGCTGATCCCTGATCTATTCAATGGAATATTATGAGCTGAAAAATTAGGGAGGTGGCTATGTTCTGCTCCACAGTGACTTCCAAGGTAAAGTGAAGAAAGCAAGACTCAGAACAGTATGGATTTGGCAGAAAAAAATATATAAATTTATATAAAGAATTATTTGTATATTCACAGGCAATGTCTGGAAGTATCCATAAGAAAGTGGACCCATTACTTATTTCTGGGATAGGAAACTGGGTGTCTCAGTGTCTCAGTGGGGAAGATATTTTCCTTTGTGCTTTTTGAATTCTGAACCAAGCTGAAATTATTACCCATTCAGAAAACAAAATAAAAATGTGAAAAGGTAAGCAAATTTATTTCCCTACCACATACTTTTTCTTTGCAGGGCCAGTGAGCACAAATGGTTTTTAGTTCCGTTTTTGTTTGTTTGTTTGCTTTTAATAGAGATGGCATCTCACTTTGTTGCTTGGGTTGGTTTCAAAAAGGCAAATTTTTCTTCTTTCTTTTCTTTTTTTTGGGATGGAGTCTCGCTCTGTTGCCCAGGCTGGAGTGCAGTGGCACCATCTTGGCTTACTGCAACCTCTGCCTCCCAGGTTCAAGCAATTCTCCTGCCTCAGCCTCCCGAGTAGCTAGGACTACAGGCATGCACCACCAAGCCCAGCTAATTTTTGTATTTTTAGTAGAGATGGGGTTTCATCATGTTGGCCAGGCTGGTCTCGAACTCATGGCCCCAGGTGATCCTCTGGCCTCAGCCTCCCCAAATCCTGGGATTATAGGCATCAGCTATCACACCTGGCCGGGTTTTCACATTTTTGGATGGTTGAAAACAATCCCAAAAAGAATAATATTTTGAGAAGGGGGTGGGGGAAAAAAAGAATATTTTGTGACAAAAGAAAATTATGTGAAATTCAAATTTCAGTGTCCACAAATAAAGTGTAATGGAACACAGCCCTGCCTATTCATTTGCATTCTGTCTATGATTGCTTTGCCTTACACTGGCAGACTTGAGTCATTGTGACGGAGAGCCCATAAAGCCTAAAATATTTATCTGGTCCTTTACATAAACAGTTTACAGATTGTTGTTCTAGATTAAAGAACAAAACAATCTTTCACATGCTTCTACAAATAGAAAGTTCATATTTAATATTGAATGACCATTCCATGAGGACTTTAAAAAATGAAATGGCTTATGAAGAACTCAAAATTAAATTGTGAATTTTCTTGCTTCTTCTTAGAGAATATTTTAAAAAGCCGTGGCCTCTAAACAAAAATAAAGCACTTATCCCATCTGTCTGGGTCTCACTGTGCACCGTGTTGGTGAGGCCATCAGAATGAAAATGTATCACAACCCACCTTCCCCTTTATTTTTATTTTTTATTTTATTTTATTTATTTTTTTGAGACGGAGTCTTGCTCTGTCGCCCAGGGGCGCGATCTCGGCTCACTGCAAGCTCCGCCTCCTGGGTTCACGCCATTCTCCTGCCTCAGCCTCCTGAGTAGCTGGGACTACAGGTGCCTGCCACCACGCCTGGCTAATTTTTTTGTATTTTTAGTAAAGACGGGGTTTCACCGTGTTAGCCAGGATGGTCTCGATCTCCTGACCTTGTGATCCACCTGCCTTGGCCTCCCAAAGTGCTGGGATTACAGGCGTGAGCCACTACGCCCGGCCTTATTTTTATTTTTAATTTATATATATATATATTTTTGGGGGTGGGCAGGGACAGGGTCTCACTCTGTTGCCCACACTGGAGTGCAGTGGTATGACCTGGGCTCACCACAACCTCCGCCTCCCGTGTTCAAACGATTCTCCTGCCTCAGCCTCCCGAGTAGCTGGGATTACAGGTGCGTGCCACTGCTGCCGGCTAATTTTTGTATTTTTAGTAGAGACAGGGTTTCATCATGTTGGCCAGGCTGGTCTTGAACTCCTGACCTCAAATGATCCACCCGCCTAGGCCTCCCAAAGTGCTGGGATTACAGGTGTGAGCCACTGCACCTGGCCGATTTTTTTTATATTTTAAGATGAGGTCTTGCTATGTTGCCCAGGCTGGTCTTGAACTCCTGGGCTCAAGTGATCCTCCTGCCTCAGCCTCCCAAAGTGCTGGGATTACAGGTGTGAGTCACTGCATCCGCCCCTCCATGTCCCTTATTTGACAGAAAATTCAAAGTACTTGATGTTAACAAAAAGCTGAGATGACCTGGAATTGCTTTTAATTTTTACTAAGAATGAATCAAAGCTTTCTGTTGTTGTTTTGATGGTGGGAAGAACACACTTGTACCTTTTTTTTTTTTAATCACCGATAAAACAAGGATACAAGGAAACTCTGCCTTCTGAAAGTTTTGTTCTTGGTTTATAGGAGACAATAAACCCATATAAAAAGTTATGTAATAAGAGGACAGTCAATAACTATGTTTTCAACCTTTTCGGCAATGATCCACAGTAAAATATATGTTTTATACTATGACTCAGTAGATACATATATACACACACACAAAAATAAAAATATGGGGCTGGGTAAGGTGGCTCACACCTGTAATCCCAGCACTTAGGGAGATCAAGGTGGGTGGATCGCTCGAGCCCAAGAGTTTGTGACCAGTCTGGACAACATAGCAAGACCCCGTCTTTACAAAAAAATTTAAAAAATTAGCCAGGTGCAGTAGCATGCCAGTGGTTCCAACAGCTGGGGAGACTGAGGAGGGAGGATCACTTGAGCTCAGGAAATCGAGGCTGCAATGAGCCATGATCATGTCATTGCATTCCAGCCTGGGCAACAGCAAGAACCTGTTTCAAAAAAAGAGAAAAGGCAAAAATTTTTTTTTCTTGAGACAGAGTCTCACTCTGTTGCTCAAGGTGGAGTACAGTGGCGCGATCTTGGCTCACTGTAACCTCCACCTTCCAGGTTTGAGTGATTCTCCTGCCTCAGCCTCCCAAGTAGCTGAGAATACAGGCGTGTGCCACCAGGCTTGGCTAATATTTGTATTTTTAGTAGAGATGGAGTTTCACCATGTTGACCAGGCTGGTCTCGAACTCCTGACTTCAGGTGATCTGCCCACCTCGGCCTCCCATAGTGTTGGGGTTACAGGCATGAGCCACTGTGCCCAGCCAGAAAAGACAAATCTATTTTTTTGTTTGTTCTTTTTTTGAGTTGGAGTCTTGCTCTGTCGCCCAGGCCGGAGTGCAGTGGCGCCATCTCGGCTCACTGCAACCTCCACCTCTCGGGTTCATGCCATTCTCCTGCCTCAGCCTCCCGAGTAGCTGGGATTACAGGCACGTGCCACCACACCCGGCTAATTTTTGTATTTTTAGTAGAGAAGGGGTTTCGCCATATTGGCCGGGCTGGTCTCGAACTCCTGACCTCGTGATCCACCCGCCTCAGCCTCCCAAAGTGCTGGGATTACAGGCATGAGCCATCGCGCCCAGCCAGAAGAGACAAATCTATTAAGGCAAAAAGTACATTAGTGGTTGCCTGGAGCTGGGAGTGGGATCAGAGATTAAGGATAAGCAGGCCTGAGAGTTCCTGTTGGGGTGATGAAAAAGCTGCATTATATTAAAAATTTACTAAAAATAATCGAATTACACAAACAAAAGCAGTAGATTTCATGGCATGTAAATTACATAGCAATAAAACTGTCTTTTAAAAAAGAGAGGAAGAAAAGAAGAAGCAAAAGAAAAGAGGCCGGGCAGAGTGGCTCATGCCTGTGATCCCAACACTTTGGGAGGCCAAGGCGGGTGGATCACCTGAGGTCAGGAGTTCGAGACCAGCCTGGCTAACACGGCAAAACCTTGTCTCTACTAAAAATACGAAAGTTAGCTGGGTGCTGTGGCGTGCGAGTGTAGTCCCAGCTACTTGGGAGGTTGAGGCCGGAGAACCGTTTGAACCCAGGAGGCAGAGGCTGCAGTGAGCCGAGATCACACCACTGCACTCCAGCCTGGGCAACAGAGCAAGACTCCGTCTCAAAAAAAAAGACAGAGAGAGAAAAAAAAAAAAAAAAAAGGAAGAGGAAGCGGAAGAATAACCACCCAAACCAATCGGTCTGCAGGGCTTGGGATTCAGCTTTTAAAAATTACGTACATTTGCCCAACTCCAATCTTCCAGTTGTTCCCACTCTCCACAATTTCTTGAAGATTACTGCCTGCATTTCCTTGGTCACATGTGCCAATTATTTCAGTCCTCTGGAATGTCATTCATCAGGTTTAGAAACTTTTCGACAAGGTGAATATGGTAACGAAGTCCAAGAGTTGGATGTTTTCCCGCCCTTCTGAACCTCTTCCCTTCGCATACTCTTCTCCTCTGATGACTTCTCCTTTAGTCCGTGTTTACATTTTGTGATTTCTTAGACGTGAGCTCCTAGGCAACAGAAAGAGCTGGGGTAGTTGCGTGCACAGTGAGCTGCACCTTAGGAAACTGTGGGCTTCTGGGGTGGCCTTCCCCTAAGTTCCCTGTGTGACTGTTGTAGATGTTTGTAGCTCAGTCTACCTAGCAACCCCTCCTCCTTCTGGAAACAGCTCTAGGTTTCCTGGGTGGGGTTTCCTTCTCCCCCTTGGTGTCTGTGGTCCTGGTGAGGCAGACCGCCACCCATGGGCTCCAGGAATAAGCAGGCGACTCAGGTCAATCCGGACACCAACATAGCTCAGCTCTGGCTGTGGTGATTGGCTGAAAGATGGACATGTGACCTAAGAGAGTCCAGTGAAAGTCAGTTCTGAGATGTTTTCTAGAAATACTGGAAAAGAGATGTTCTTTTTCTACCATGATTGCTTTGTGGTGGGATGTAAGGTTGACTGCTGTGAGCCTCGCTGGGCCACCATATGGGAAATTACCAAGAATGAAGCATTTACCTTTCCTATAGTCCCTGAAAAAAATAAAAATAAAAATAAAAATAAAAATGAAGCTAACACAAGCCGGGCACCGTGGCTCATGCCTGTAATCCCAGCACTTTGGGAGGCCGAGGTGGGCACATCACCCGAGGTCAGGAGTTCGAGACCAGCCTGGCCAACATGGTGAAACCCCGTCTCTACTAAAAAAATTACAAAAATTAGCCAGGCGTGCTGGCATGTGCCTGTAATCCCAGCTACTCGGGAGGCTGAGGTAGGAGAATTGCTTGAACCCTGGAGGTGGAGGTTGCAGTGAGCTGAGATGGTGCCACTGCCCTCCAGCCTGGGCGACAGAGTGAGATCCATCTCAAAAAAAAAAAAAAAAGTTAAATAAAGGAAATGGATCAGGAAATAGAGACAGCCAGACGCAGTGGCTCACGCCTGTAATCTCAGCACTTTGGGAGGCCGAGGCGGGTGGATTGATTGAGACCAGGAGTTTGAGAGCAGCCTGGCCAACATGGTGAAACCATACAAAATTAACTGGGCGTGGTGGTGCATGCCTTTAATCCCAGCTACTAAAGAGGCCGAAGGAGAAGAATTGCTTGAACCTGAGAGATGGAGGTTGCAGTGAACTGAGATCGCATCACTGCACTCCAGCCTGGGCTACAGAGTGAGACTCTGTCTCAAAAAAAAAAAAAGAAGCTAACACAAAGGAAATGAATCAAGAAATAGGGAAACAGTACTGATCTCACTGTGTGAGCCTCTGGGTCCATCCATACCTAAAGCTGGTACAAGCTGTACCCTTGCTATCAGGTGAGCCTGTGAATTCTCTTTTCATAACCAATTTGATCGTGATTTTTGTCACTTGTTGGCAAGAATAACACAGTGTCTGGCCAGGTGCGATGGCTCACATCTGTAATTCTAGCACTTTGGGAGGCCAAGGGCGAGGGATCACTGGAGGTCAGGAGTTTGAGACCAGCCTGGCCAACATGGTGAAACCCCATTGCTACAAAAATACCAAAATTAGCTGGGTGTGGTGGCAGGCACCTGTAGTTCCAGCTACTCGGGAGGCTGAGGCAGGAGAATCGCTTGAACCCGGGAAGTGGAGGTTGCAGTGAGCTGGGATCATGCCACTGTGCTCTAGCCTGGATGACAGAGTGAGACTCTGTCTCAAAAATAAATAAATAAATACATAAATAAAATAAAATAAAAATAAAATAATGAATAAAATTTTTAAAAATGTAAAAAAACCCATCCAGGAATGGCCAGTTATTTCCCAACATCCATTTTTTGCCCTTCTCCACATTAAGAGAGTCCAATTTTTTCTCTTTTTTTGTGGGGGGGGACAGGGTCTCAGTGTGTTACCGAGGCTGGAGTGCAGTGGAACAATCACAGTTCACTGCAGTCTCGACCTCCTGGACTCAAGCCATCCTCCCACCTCAGCCTCTCAAGTAGCTGGGACCAGAGACACGTGCCACCGCACCTGGCTAAATTTTTTTTCTTTTCTTTTTTTTTTTGTAGAAACGGTCTCACTATGCTGCCCAGGCTGTTCTTGAACTCCTGGGCTCAAGTGGTCCTCCTGTCTCCGCCTCCCAAAGGGCTGGAATGATAGGCATGAGCCACTGTGCTTGGCCAGATTCCAATTTTTATTCTAGCACATTGCCACCTAGAACTTAGAATAAAGGTTAAATTTCCCAGTTTCCTTTGCAGTTAGGTATAGATGAAAAAGTAGTGTCATTTTATAGCTTAGTCATATGTCTAAGTTCTGGCCAATGAGATGTAAGTTGACATGAGTGGAGGCTCCCAGAAAGGAAAGGGTGCACCCTTTTCTCCCTTCCCGCTTCCTGCTGCCAGGAATGCAGATTTGATGGATGGCATTCCAGCCACTATCTTGAGTCACGTGGATTTAAGAATGGAAGCAGACAGACAGAAACAAGGTTTCTGGGGAAAGAGGACCCACCATACCAGCCTTGGAGAACTAATCTATAGACTTCTTTTACATGAGAAGAGAAATAAACTTTTATCTCATTGAAGCCACCAATCTGTCCTGTCTCTGTTACTATATCCAAAGTTGAGTCTGATTGACAGTGCCATGTTCCTCACACCCTGGCCACATGTTGTATTATCAGTTATTTTTTCATTTAGCCTATCTGACAGGTGAAAAAGCAGTGTCACTTCATAGTTCTAAATTCATTTCTGATAAGAGCTGATCTTATTTTTGTAGATTTTGAGCCATTTGTGGGATTTTGGGTCTGTGAACCATCTTCCCTCCCTTCCCCTCCTCTCCTCTCCCCTCCCCTCTCCTCTCGTCTTTCTTTTCTCTCCCTGTCTCTCTCTCTCCCTTTCTTTCTTCCTTTTTTTTTTTTTTTCCAGACAGGGTCTGGCTCTTTCACCCAGGCTGCAGAGCAGTGCTGCAATTATGAATCACTGCAGCCTCCACCTCTCTAGGCTTAAGCAATCCTCCCATTTCAGCCTCCCAAGTAGCTGAGACTATAGGTGTGTGCCACCATGCCCAGCTAACTTTTTTAGGGATGGTGTCTTGCCGTGTTGCCCAGGCTGGTCTCAAACGGCTGGGCTTAAGCAAGCCTCCAGCCATGGCCTCCCCAAGTGCTGGGATTACAGGCCCCATTTCTTTCTTTCTCTCTCTTTTTTTTTTTTTTGAGATGGAGTCTTGCTCTGTCGCCCAGGCTGGAGGGCAGTGGTGCGATCTCGGCTCACTGCAAGCTCCGCCTCCGGGGTTCACGCCATTCTCCTGCCTCAGCCTTCCGAGTAGCTGGGACTACAGGCGCCCGCCACCTCGCCCGGCTAATTTTTTGTATTTTTAGTAGAGACGGGGTTTCACCGTGTTAGCCAGGTTGGTCTCCTGACGTTGTGATCCACCTGCCTCGGCCTCCCAAAGTGCTGGGATTACAGGCCCCATTTCTTTCTTGACTCCATTCTCAGTCAGCCCCATTCCTGTGATTCCAAGATGGCTGCCAGCAGCTCTGGACTTTCATCCCACCTCTCAGCACCCTCAGCAGGGAGAATGCCGCTTTCCTGGATGGTGCAACAAAAGTTTAGGGATTGTCACGAGAAAGAGAGGACAAGTCACAGACTGAGAGAAACATCTGCAAAAACATATCTTGATAAAGATCTTTTATCCAAATAACACAACAATCCGGCTGGGCACAGTGGCTCTTGCCTGTAATTCCAGCACTTGGGAGGCTGAGGCAGGTGGATCGCCTGAGGTCAGGAGTTCGAGACCAGCCTGGCCAATACGGCGAAACCCAGTCTCTACCAACAATATAAAAAGTAGCCGGGCGTGGTGGTGCATGCCATAATTCCAGCTACTCAGGAGGCTGAGGTAGGAGAACGGTTTGAACCCAGGAGGCAGAGGTTGCAGTGAGCCGAGATGGCGCCATTGCACTCCAACCTGGGCAACAGAGCGAGACTCTGTCTCAAAAAAAAATAATAATAAAAAAAAAAATAATAATAATAATAATTAAATAAAAATAAAAATAAAAAAACACGTAACTCAACAATCTGAAAATGGAGCTGGGCATGGTGGCATATGCCTGTAGTCTATTCAGGAGGCTAAGCTAAAAGAATCACTTGAGCCCAGGAGTTCAAGATTGTAATGTGCTATGATCCTGACTGTGAATAGCCACTGCACTCCAGTTTGGGCAATATAGCACGATGCTGACTCGTTTAAAAAAACACGAACGTGAATGACCTGATTAAAAAATGAGCAAGGCCAGGCGTGGTGGCTCATGCCTATAATTCCAGCACTTTGGGAGGCTGAGGCAGGTGGATCATGAGGTCAGGAGTTCAAGACCAGCCTGGCCAAGATGGTGAAACCCCATCTCTACTAAAACTACAAAAATTAGCTGGGTGCGGTGGCAGGTGCCTGTAATCCCAGCTACTCGGGAGGCTGAGGGAGGAGAATCACTTGAACCCGGGAGGCAGAGGTTGCAGTGAGCCAAGATTTTGCCACTGTACTCCAGCCTGGACGACAGAGCAAGACTCTGTCTCAAAAAAAAAAAAAAAAAAAATATATATATATATATATACGCACACACACATAGCAAGACTCTCTCAAAAAATATATGTATATACAGATGGCAAATAAGCATATAAAAAAGTGCTTAATGTCATATGTCATTAGGGAATTGCAAATTTAAAAAATGAGGTACCACTACTCACCTATTAGATAACAGCTAAATTTTTTTTTTCTTTGTTTTGAGACAAGGTCTCATTCTGCCACCCGGGCTGGAGGACAGTGACATGATCACTGATCACTGCAGCCTTGACTTGATGGGTTCAAGGGATCTTCCCACCTCAGCCTTCTGAATAGCTGGGACTACAGGTGCACGCCACCCTGCCTGGCTAATTTTTAAATTTTTTGTAGAGATGGGAGTCTCCCTATGTTGCCCAGGCTGGTCTCAAACTCCTGGGCTCAAGTAATCCGCTGGCCTCAGCCTCCCAAAATGCTGAGATTACAGGCATGAGCCACTGTGCCTGGCCTAGGATGGCTAAAATTTTTTCTTTTCTTTTCTTTTCTTTCTTTTTTTTGAGGCGGAGTCTCGCTCTGTCGCTCTGTTGCCCAGGCTGGAGTGCAATGGTGAGATCTCGGCTCACTGCCACCTCTGTCTCGCGGGTACAAACGATTCTCCTGCCTCAGCCTCCCAAGTAGCTGGGATTACAAGCACGTGCCACCACGCCTGGCTAATTTTTGTATTTTTAGTAGAAACGGGTTTTCACCATGTTGGCCAGGATAGTCTCGATCTCCTGAACTCATGATCCTCCCACCTCAGCCTCCCAAAGTGCTGAGGTTACAGGTGTGAGCCACCATGCCTGGCCGAATGGCTAATGGCTAAAATTTTTAAAAATGACAACACCAAATGCTGGTCAAGATGTTGAGCAACAGGAGCTCTCATTCATTGCTGTGGAAATGCAAAATGGCACAGCTACCTCGGAAGACAGTCTGATAGTTTCTTCTAAAACTGAAATGCTCTTCCTACATGATCCAGCAATTGCACTCCTTGGCATTTAACCCAAGTGAATCGGAAACTTACATCCACACAAACACTTGCACACAAATGTTTATAACAGATGTATTCGTAATTGCCAAACTTGGAAGCAACCAAGCTGTCCTTCAGTAAGTGAATGGATAAACTGTGGTACGTCCAGACAGTAGAATATTATTCAGTGCTGGCCGGGCGCAGTGGCTCATGCCTATAATCCCAGCACTTTGGGAGGCCGAGGCTGGCAGATCACTTGAAGCCAGTAGTTCATGACCAGCCTGGCCAACATGGCAAAAACCCATCTCTACTAGAAAAAAAAAAAAAAAAAAAATAGCCGGGCATGGTAGCACACACCCGTAATCCCAGCTACTCAGGAGGCTGAGGTGGGAGAATTGCTTGAACCCAGGAGGCAGAGGTTGCCGTGAACCAAGATTGCACCACTAAACTCCAGCCTGGATGACAGAGCAAGACTCTGTCTCAAAAAAAAAAAAAAAAGAATATTATTTAGTGCTAAAATGAAATAAGTTGCCAAAACATAAAGAGGTGTGGAGAAACCTTGCCTTAGTCTGTTTTCTGTTACTATAACAGAATACTAGAGACTAGGTAATTTATAAAGGAGAGAGGTTTATTTAGCTCAAGATTCTGGAGGTGGGGTTGTCTAAGATCTGCAGGATGTGGGATTCAGCTTTTAAAAACTGAGCTTCTGGTCGGGCTTGTAGCTTACACCTATAATCCCACTACTTCAGGAGGCTGAGGATCACTTAAGGCCAGGAATTTGAGACCAGCCTGGACAAGATAGGGAGACCTCTTCTCTACAAAAATAAAAATAAAATGGGCCAGGTGCAGTGGCTCACGCCTGTAATCCCAGCACTTTGGGAGGCTGAGGTGAGCGGATCACAAGGTCAGGAGATGGAGAACATCTTGGCCAATATGGTGAAACCCCGTCTCCACTAAAAATACAAAAATTAGGCCGGGCATGGTGGCTCACGCCTGTAATTCCAGCACTTTGGGAGCACTTTGGGAGGCTCGTTCAATTCGAGCACTTGAACGCCTGAGATCAGGAGTTCAAGATCAACACGGTAAAACCCTGTCTCTACTAAAAATACAAAAATTAGCTGGATGTGGTGGCATGCACCTGTAATCCCAGCTACTAGGGAGGCTGAAGCAGGAGAATCGCTTGAACCCGGGAGGCAGAGTTTGCAGTGAGCTGTGATCACGCCATTGCACTCCATCCAGCCTGGGCAACAGAGTGAAACTGGGTCTGAAAAAAAAAAAAAAGAATTAGCCAGGCATGGTGGTACGCACCTATAGTCCCAGCTACTCTGGAGGCTGAGGCAGGAGAATTGCTTGTAACTGGGAGGCAGAGGTTGCAGTGAGCTGAGATTTCACCACTGCACTCTAGCCTGGGTGACAAGAGTGAAACTCCATCTCAAAATAAATAAAATGGCTGAGCATGGTGGCTCATGCCTGTAATCCCAGCAATTTGGGAGGCCGAGGCAGGTGGATCATTTGAGGTCAGGAGTTTGAGACCAGCCTGGCTAACATGGTGAAACCCCACCTCTACTAAAAATACAAATAAATTAGCTGGGTGTTGTGGCGCACGCCTGTAATCCCAGCTACTGGGGAGGCTGAGGCAGGAGAATCGCTTGAACCTGGGAGACACAGGTTGCAGTGAGCTGAGATCACACCACTGCACTCCAGCCTGGGCAACAGAGTGAGACTCCATCTCAAAAATAAATAAATAAATAAAATAAATAAATACAAATAAAAATAAAAATTAGGTGGACATGGTGGCCTGCAGTCTCAGCTACTGGGGAGGCTGAGGAGGGAGGATGGCTTGAGCCCAGGAGTTTGAGGCTGCAGTGAGCTGTGACGGTGCCACTGCATTCCAGCCTGGGTAACAGAGGAAGATCCTGTCTGTAAAAAACAAGCAGGCTGACCATGGTGGCTCATGCCTTTAATTCTAACACTTTGGGAGGCCAAGGTGGGAGGATTGCTTGAGCCCACGAGTTCAAGACCAGCCTGGGCAACATAGTGAGACCCCATCTCTACCAAAAAATTTAAAAATTAGCTGGACATTGTAGTGCATGCCTGTAGTCCCAGCTACTCAGGAAGCTGAGGTGGGAGGATTGCTTGAGCCCAGGAGGTCAAGGCTACAGTGAGCTGTGATCATGGCACTGCATTGCAGCCCACGTGAAAGAGTGAGACCCTGTCTCAAAAACGAATGAATGGGCTAGGCGCGGTGGCTCATGCCTGTAATCCCAGGACTTTGGAAGGCCAAGGCGGGCAGATCACGTGAGGTCAGGAGTTCAAGACCATCCTGGCCAACATGGCAAAACACCATCTCTACTAAAAATACAAAAAGTAGCCAGGTGTGGTGGTGCGTGCCTGTAATCCAAGCTACTTGGGAGGCTGAGGCAGGAGAATTGCTTGAACCTGGGAGGCAGAGGTTGCAGTGAGCCGAGATCATGCCACTGCACTCCAGCCTGTGCAACAGAGCGAGACTCTGACTCAAAAAAACAAAACCAAACAAAAAAAACGAATGAACAAAGAAAAATTGAGCTTCTAGTGAGGGTCTTGTGCTATGTCATAACATGATACAGAAGAGGAAGCAGACATGTGCAAAGTGACCAACACAAGAAGCAGTCTCGCTTTTTTTTTTTTTGAGATGGAGTTTCACTCTTGTTGCCCAGGGTAGAGTGCAATGGCACAACCTCGGCTCACTACAACCTCCACCTCCCAGGTTCAAGCAATTCTCCTGCTTCCTGAGTAGCTGGGATTACAGGCGTGTGCCACCACACCCGGCTAATTTTGTATTTTTAGTAGAGACGGGGTTTCACCATGTTGGTCAGGCTGGTCTCGAACTCTCAACCTCAGGTGATCCACCCGCCTCGGTCTCCCAAAGTTCTGGGATTACAGGCGTGAGCCATCATGCCCAGCCTGCAGTCTTGCTTTATAACAACCTGCTTTGGAGCTGATGAATCCAATCCCATGGGATCGAGAACTCAAGGGAATGAGAAAGAACTTAATACATCTTAATGACCTAATCACCCCTTAAAGGCACCACCTGCCAACACTACCTCATTGGGACAAAGTCACGACATAAATTTGAGTGGGGACAAACTGTATTTAAGCCATAGCAAACCTAAAATACTTATTATCAAATGAAAAGAAGCCAATGTGGAAAGACTACAAACTGTATGATTCCAATTATATGACATTCCGGAAAAGGCAAAACTATGGAGACAGTCAAAATATCAGCAGTTTCCAGGGGTTAGGAAGGAGGAGATGTAGGTGGTACACCGAGGATTTTTAGGGCAATGAAATCATTCTGTCTGATACCATAATGTGCTTACATTTTACTATACATTGGTCAAAACCCATAGAACCGCATAATACCAAGAGTAAACCCTAATGTAAACTATGGACATTGATTCATAATGAGGGGTCATGAGGGTTCATCAATTTTAACAAATATACCACTCTGGTGCAGGATGTTGATAATCAGGGAGGCTGTGCATGTGAAGAGACTGGGTATATGGGAACTCTCCATATTTTTTATTTTATTTTATTTATTTATTTATTTATTTTGTGATGGAGTCTCACTTTGTTGTCCAGGCTCGAGTGCAGTGGCATGATCTCTGCTCACTGTAACCTCTGCCTCCCAGGTTCAAGCGATTCTTCTGCCTCAGCCTCCCGAGTGGCTGGGATTACAGGTGCCCACCACCATGCCCAGCTAATTTTTGTATTTTTAGTAGAGACGGGGTTTCACCATGTTGGCCAGGCTGGTCTCGAACTCCCAACCTCAGGTGATCCACCTGCTTCACCCTCCCAAGGGCTGGGATTACAGGCGTGAGCCATGGCACCCAGTCTATTTATTTATTTATTTGAGACAGGATCTCACTCTGTCACCCAGACTGGAGGACAATGGCACAATCTCTGTTCACTGCAACCTCCACCTCCCAGGCTCAAGCGATTCTCCTGCCTCAGCCTCTCCAGTAACTGGGACTATAGGCATGCATCACCACACCTGGCTAATTTTTGTATTTTTAGTAAAGACGGGGTTTCACCATGTTGGCCAGGCTGGTCTTGAACTCCTGACCTCAAATGATCCACCTGCCTCTGCCTCCCAAAGTGCTGAGATTACAGACGTGAGCCATGGCGCCCAGCCCATATTGTTTTTTTTAGAGACAGGTCTTGCTCTGTGGCCCAGGCTGGAATACAGTGGTGTGATCATAGCTCGCTGCAGCCTCAAACTCCCAAGTTCAAGGGATTCTCCCACCTCAGTCACCTCCCAAATAGCTGGGACTGCAGACGTGAGCCACCACGCTCATCTAATTTTTCTATTTTTTAGAGGCAGGGCATCCCCATGTTGCCCAGGCTGGTCTTGAACTCCTGGCTCCCAAAGATCCTTTTACCTGGTCTCCAAAAGTGTTGCAATTATAGGCATGAGCCACCATGCACAACCAGCTCTGTGTTTTGCCTTCAATTTTGCTGTCACTCTAAAACTGCTGTATATTATAGTCTATTTTTA
This sequence comes from Pan paniscus, assembly GCF_029289425.2. Classification (NCBI taxonomy): domain Eukaryota; kingdom Metazoa; phylum Chordata; class Mammalia; order Primates; family Hominidae; genus Pan; species Pan paniscus. Next base: position 53,189,446 of record NC_073270.2, read on the forward strand.
AATTTAATTATTTTTATTTTTATTTTATTTTTTTTGAGACGGAGTCTCACTCTGTTGCCCAGGCTGGAGGGCAGTGGTGCGATCTCAGCTCACTGCAAGCTCCGCCTCCCGGGTTCACACCATTCTCCTGCCTCAGCCTCCCGAGTAGCCGGGACCACAGGTGCCAGCCACCATGCCCGGCTAATTTTTTGTATTTTTAGTAGAGACGGGGTTTCACCATGTTAGCCAGGATGGTCTTGATCTCCTGACCTCGTGATCTGCCCGCCTCGGCCTCCCAAAGCGCTGGGATTACAGACGTGAGCCACCGCGCCCAGCTTAAATTTTAATTTTAATTAATTAATTTATTTTTTGAGACAGAGTTTTGCTCTTGTTGCCCAGGCTGGAGTACAGTGGCACAAGCTCGGCTCACTGCAACCTCTACCTCCTGGGCTCAAGTGATTCTCCTGCCTCAGCCTCCTGAGTAGCTGGGATTACAGGCACCCACCCCCACGCCCGGCTAATTTATTTGTACTTTTAGTAGAGATGGGGTTTTGCTACGTTGGCCAGGCTGGTCTCGAACTCCTGACCTCAGGTGATCCACCCGCCTCAGCCTCCCAAAATGCTGGGATTATAGGCGTGAGCCCCTGTGCCTTGCCTATAGTCTACTTTTTAAAAGGAGAGGGGGATTGGCCCTGAATGGATCAACTTAGGTCATATGACTCTCTGTTCTAATGAATGTGGCCAGAGGAACTGAGCACACTGGTTAGTCATGTTCAGGTGCATGCTCATCTCTGGAGCCAGGAGTGGAATCAGCCCTCCAAACACATGGAGGCCGGGTTTGGTGGCTCATGCCGGTAATCTCAACACTTTGGGAGGCTGAGCCAAGCAGACTGTTTGAGCCCAGGAGTTTGAGACCAGCTTGGGCAACATAGTAAGACCCTGTTTCTAAAAAAGAAAAAATAAAAATAAATTAATTAACCAGGTGTGGTGGCATGTGCCTGTAGTCCCAGCTACTCAGGAAGCTGAGGGGGGAGGATTGCTTAACTGGGTAGTTCAAGGCTGCAGTGAACTATGATTGTGCCACTGCACTCCTGCCTGGGTGAAAGAGCTAGACCCTGTCTTCAAAACCAAACCGAAACAACAAAAAAAAACACACGGATTAGGGATGGGAGGGATAGAATCCTAGAAAGAAATTAAGGACTTGTTTCCAGAGAACAGGGGAACAGATATTCAGAGGTTAAATCAATAGATATTGACTCTCCTAGGCAAAGAGGAGAATGAAATCCTTGTGATCAGACAGCACAGAGTCCAGAGGCCTTGTTGATAAAAGAGATGGAGTTTGTGGAAATACTGAGTGATCCATTCTCATTTAGATGTCCAATTAACTCCCATTCACGTCAGCTTTATTAATTTATTGACCACCTAATATGTCCCAGACTTTGTGCTTGGAGTTGAAGAGACTTTTGTGAATAACAACTCAGCCAACAAGTCCATGAATTTTCAAAGGCTCCATGTTTATTCCGTGCACATTTAGAAGACCTTGCAAATTTCACCACTATGAAATTAAATTTCACATGGCCTAATTAGAATATCCGCACCCCTAAATCATTGCAATTGCAGAGAATCGGAGGGTTCAAAGGAAAGCAGGGCACTCACGTAATTCACCACAACCCCCAGGCTGCTGGAACCCTTGGTTAACTTTTGACCTTGGCCAACTCCAGTGACCACTTGAAGGGAAGAAAGTGCCATCCCAGGATTGCCCATGATTACTCTTGGGTGGTTAGACCCCTAACTGTGTGCGTCAATCTGGAGATATTGTTACTGTTCAAAAGAGGGGGACATGAACCACAAATTAATTGGTTTTACATAGGCTTTTAAAACCAACAAAATTAACTTTTTAATATTGTTCATGAAACGAAATACAAACCCTTTATTATTTTAAATTTTAGTGTCTGGACACTTTTGAAGTGGTTTTGTCCGTTTTTTTTCATAAAATACTGCCACTGCTCCATTACTGTTTGTGAGGAAGAAAGTATAATAACACATTATTTTCTCTGCCCCCGCCACCACCCCACCATGGTTCCTGTTTTTATATATATATATGTATATATGTGTATATATGTGTGTATATATATTTTTTATTATTTTTTTTTCTGAGACGGAGTCTTGCTTTGTCACCCAGGCTGGAGTGCAGTGGTGCGATCTTGGCTCACTGCAACCTCCACCTCCTGGGTTCAAGCAATTCTCCTGCCTCAGCCTCCCAAGTAGCTGGGACTACAGATGTGTGCCATTATGCTTGGCTAATTTTTTTAATTTTTAGTAGAGACAGGGTTTTGCCATGTTGGCCAGGCTGGTCTCCAACTCCTGGCCTCAAGTGATCCGCCCGCCTTGGCCTCCCAAGGTGCTGGGATTACAGGCTTGAGCCACCATGCCCGGCCTCTTGTTTCTATATTAAAAAGACATTTACCTAACTAGATAAAGACCTGCTATGCCATTAACTTAATTTTTTTTTTTTTTTTTTTTTTTTTTTAGAGACAGGGTCTCACTCTGTTACTCAGGCTAGAGGTGAGTGGCACGATCACAGCTAACCTCAGCCTTGATCTACCTGGCTTAAGTGATCCTCCCACCTCAGCCTCCCATGTAGCTGGGACCATAGGTGCAGCGTAAGCCACCACATCGTTTAGCAGAAACGGGGTCTTAGTATGTTGCCTAGGCTGTTCTTGAACTCCTAGGCTCAAGCCATCCAACCACCCAATCTCTCAAAGTGCTGGGATTACAGGTGTGAGCCACCACACCCATCTCACACCATTAACTCTTTCAGTCAATCTGCATTAAGCATTTAGTATGTACTTGGTACTATGGAAAGCATCAAAGAAATTGACACTACAGGTTCTAAAAACTTTCCACTGAGGAATTAAGACTTAGTCGGTCTCTAGCTGTGTGATCTTAAGCTAGTTACTTAATGTCTCTGAGTTTCCATTTCCTGATCTATAAAATAAGGATGAAATATCGCTCTTGCAAGGCTCTTATATATCCATGTATTCAGCAAATATAGCTTGAGTTCCTACTCAGTGTTCCACACACCTTTAGGAAGCAGAGATTCAGTAGTGCTGGGCATTGGAAGGAGTTTTCAGTGGGGATGGAATCCAGGCTGCAAAGCGAAAGCATTTGTATGTGAACGCTTCTGGAAAATTACTTAAAGCTGGGCTCAGTGGCACACGCCTGTAGTCCCAGCTGCCCAGGAAACTGGGGTGGGAGGATCTCCTGAGCCCGGGAGGCTCAGGAGGCTGCAGTGAGCCATGATTGAGTCACTGCATTCCAGCCTGGGAGACAGAGCAAGACCCCGTCTAGAAAAATAAGTAAGTAAGTAAATAAATAATGACCTAAAACCATCCCAGAAGACAGGAACGTGAGTCTCTGAAGGCCTCTGTATTAGCTATCTATTGCTGTGTAACAAATTGCTTCAGAATTTAGCAGCTTAAACCAATAAAACATTTATCTCACAGTTTCTGTGGGTCAGGAATCCAGGAGTGGCTTTGCTGGGTGGTTCTGCCTCAGGGTATCTGCCCTGTTTACAGTCATGCTGTTGGCTGGGCTGCAGAGGCTGGAAGCCTCTTTGGGGCCAGATGATTTGTTTCTGAGCTTGTTCATGTGGTTGTGGTCAGAAGGTTTCAGTCCCTCATGACATGGAAGCTGGCTCCCTCACTAAGTGAGAGAGAGAAACCAAGAGAGAAGTTTTCAGAAAGAGAGAGGGGCTGGGTGTGGTGGCTCACAACTGTAATCCCAGCACTTTGGGAGGCTGAAGCGAGCAGATCACTGGAGGTCAAGAGTTTGAGACCACCCTGGCCAACATGGTGAACCCCATCTCTACTAAAAATACAAAAATTAGCCAGGTGTGGTGGTGCACGCCGTAATCACAGCTACCCAGGAGGCTGAGGCACGAGAAGCACTTGAACCTAGAAGGTAGAGGTTGCAGTGAGCCAAGATGGTGCCACTGCACTTCAGCCTGGGCAACAGAGTGAGACTCCATCTCAAAAAAAAAAAAAAAAAAAAGAGAGAGAGAGAAAGAAACCAAGACAGAAGCAGTATTGTCATGATGCACCATCACTTCTGCCTAATTTTACGGGTCACACAGACCACCCTGGTGCAATAGAGGAGGGCACTGCACAAGGTGGGCACACCAGGAGGCAAAGGATCATTGGATTACTGGAGGGCATTTTGGAGTCTGGCTAACACAGCCCCATGACTTTTTTGTGATTTTTCATTTTATTTTTTTGAGACAGGATCTCACTTTGTCACTCAGGCTGGAGTCCAGTAGCATGATCTTGGCTCAATGCAGCCTCAACCTCCCGGGCTCAAGTGATCCTCCCACCGCAGCCCCCCATAAGTAGCTGGGACTACAGGTGCACACCGCCACACTTGGCTAAATTTTTTTTGTGTGTATATTTTTAGTAGAGACAGGGTTTTACCATGTTGGCCAGGCTGGTCTCGAACTCCTGAGCTCAAGCTATCTGCCTGCTTCGGCCTCCCAAAGTGCTGGGATGACAGGTATGAGCCACTGCATCTGGCCCTGTTCTCACTTTAAATATTCACCTTTTTCCTTCTCCTCCTCCTCCTCCTCTTCCTATCCTCCTCCTCTTTCTTCTTCCTTCTTCTTCTTCTTTTCTTTCTTCTTCTTCTTTTTTATTTATGTTTTTGAAACAGGAAACAGGGATTTGCTCTGTCTCCCAAGCTGGAATGCAGTGGTGCAATCACGGCTCCCTGCAGTGTCAACCTTCTGGGCTCAAGCAATCCTCCTGCCTCAGCTCCCGAGTAGCTAGGACTATAGGCACATGCCACCACACCTGGCTAATTTTAAAAAATCTTTTGTAGAGACAGGGTCTCACATGTTGCCCAGGCTAATCTCGAACCCCTGGCCTCAAGCAGTCTTTCCACCTTGGCCTCCCAAAGTGCTGGGATTATAGGCATGAGCCACTACACCTGGCCTAAACATTCACTTTTATACCTAATTTTGTACTTAAATTTTGTATTTGTTTTAAAGAAGGCTCCCCCAAATTGTCTAAGCTTCAGGTACCACAAAACCTGGATCCATCCCTGGTCCTAAGACAGGTCTTCAGTTTTTTGTGACAGTGGGTGTTAGAGATTTTGTACAAAAGTTCAGAAGCTGGACTCAGCCCAGCGAAAAGGTTTGTCGATCTGCCTGGGGGAAGGTGTGGATTTCAGCCCATCCCTGTATGCCTTCACTCAATACTCCTTTGAAAGCATAAGCTGCTGGAATTAAACCAGCGGTTTTGATGTGCTTGGAGCTGAAGATAAAGTCCTGTTTGCACACTGTAATGGTGTATTTAAACATTTTGACAATTATCAGGTGAAATCTTTGGCTGTTATTGACTCTGCTCCTCTGTAAGTGATTGTGTGCGGCAGGAGAGTCTCTCCACCACATGACTGGGCCCTCACTTACAAGTTAATTGACTTGTTTGGTCGCTTTCTTCTTAAGCCACAGGAGTGGTGAAATGCAATTTTTTTCTTGTGTTCTTTCGTAACACACCAAGACAAACAAAGCTGAGTTTTAAATCCTGTTGCATTTATTAACTTTTGAGGGTCTAGCTATGAGTTTTCAGAAACAACAACCAACCACCAGCTCTTCTGATCTTGGTTTGAATCTCTATGATCTGAGATAAATTAGGTTCCCCCCAAAAAAACACACCCCCACCCCAAGTTGGACACTGAATGATGTATTGGGAATTTGTTTGATACAATAAATGGCCACTATTTATTTATTTTTTGAGATGGGGGTGTCTCTGTCACCCAGGCTGGAGTGCAGTGGTGTGATCTCAACTCACTGCAACCTCCACCTCCCGGTCTCAAGTGATCCTCCCACCTTAGCCTCCCGAGTAGCTGGGGCTACAGGCCTGTACCACCATGCCTGACTAATTTTTTGTGGAGGCGGGGTTTCACCATGTTGCCCAGGCTGTCTTCGACTCCTGGATTCAAGGGATCTCCCCCCAACCCCTGAGATGGAGTCTTGTTCTGTCACCCAGGCTGGAGTGCAGTGGCACCATCTCAGCTCCCTGCAACCTCCGCCTCCCAGGTTCAAGTGACTTTCCTGCCTCAGCCTCCCAAGCAGCCGAGATAACAGGCATGCAGCATCATGCCTGGCTAATTTTTGTATTTTTATTAGAGACGAGCTTTCACCTTGTTAGCCAGGCTGGTCTTAAACTCCTGACCTCAAGTGATCCGCCTGCCTTGACCTGCCAAAGTGCTGGGATTACAGGCCTGGACTCAAGGGATCTGCCCATCTCAGCCTCCAAAAGTGCTGGGATTCCTGGCGTCAGCCGCTGGGCCTGGCCTATTATTTCTTATGAGTCTTTGGGTGGTTGCGTGGCCCTTCTGTTGGTCTCACCTGGGTTTGCTCGTGAAGCTGCACGTGGCTGAAGGCTCAGCCGGGACAGCCAGGTGGCTAAGTCTCTCTCATTCTGTGGGTTTTCTTTCAGAGTTTCTTCTGGTGTGGTGGTCTTGGGGCAGAGTTCCAAAAGAGTGAAAATGGAAGCTGCAAAGTTTTTCAAGGTATAAGCTCTAGACGTGTGCAGCATCTCTTCTGCCCCACTATGTTGGTCAATGTAGGTCCCAAGAAGCTCCACGTGGGTTTAAATCATGTTGGTCTTTTCAGGGCTGTATCCTCAGTATCTAGAATAGAGCCTGGTACATAGAATATTTATTGATGCAACTGAGATTATCATAGTGTATTTTTCTGTGAGCACAGCAGCTTATTCACAGCAGCAGTTTCCTAAATGGTGGCTATTTTATTATAGCTTTCCTAGGGGAGACACATAATGTAAATTTTCTGTTATTTCTTTTCTTTTTTTTTTTTGAGACAGAGTCTTGCTTTGTCCCCCAGGCTGGAGTGCAGTGGTGCGATCTCAGCTCACTGCAACCTCCGCCTCCCAGGTTCCAGTGATTCTCCTGCCTCAGCCTCCCGAGTAGCTGGGACTGCAGGCACCGGCCACCACGCCCAGCTAATTTTTGTATTTTTAGTAAAGACGAGGGTTTCACTATGTTGACCAGGCTGGTCTCCAACTCCTGACCTCAAGTAATCCACCCGCCTCGGCCTCCGAAAATGCTGGGGTTACAGGTGTGAGCCACCGCACCCAGCCTCAGTTATCTGCTATTTCTAGGAATACTTCAGGTTGGCAGAGAATGAACACTGATCTTAACTGCTTTCCCCAACCTACCCCCAATTCGCTGTTATCTGATACTCAGTAAACTGCCAGAGATGCATTACCAAAATAACATGGAGGTGGTCGAAATCATCAGGAAGAATGTAGACATGGAATCTGTTTGCCTGCGTTCAAATCCCGGCCCCACCTCTTACTCGCTGTGAGACCTTGGATGAGTCATTTAAACGCTCTATGCTTTTGTTTCCTCATCTGTAAAATAGGCTTAATAATCGTACGTATTTCCTGAGATTGATAAAAATTAAATGGGTTAATATTTGTCAAGTACTAACAAGAGAGGTTGGCATGCAGTCACTGTTATGTAAGAGTTAACTATCATTATAAGTAACGCACAGGCCCTGACTTTGAGTTTCCAATGAGTCACTTTCTTCAGATACCACAAAAACTTTTGGGAGATATTGTTCTCTGCCTCATCTGACAGTCTTCTGGGAATTAGGAAGCCGTCAAGATGAACTCTGAGCAGGAGTGAAAGCAGTTCATGACTGGATAGCTTTAATTCACCTGCTTCTAATTTCATCCATGGTGTATAGATTGTTAACTGTGGTTTTCTATCAGTAGATATGAATTAGAATGCCTTTTATGGAGAAGTCAGCTTTACAGACTTAAATAGAAAAATAAGGCTGGGTGTGGTGGCTCAGGCCTGTAATCCCAGCATTTTGGGAGGCCGAGGCAGGTGGATCATTTGAGGTCAGGAGTTCCAGACCAGTCTGACCAACATGGTGAGACACATCTCTACTAAAAACACAAAAATTAGCCTGGCGTGGTGGCACGTGCCTGTAATCCCAGCTACTTGGGAGGCTGAGGCAGGAGAATCGTTTGAACCTGGGAGACAGAGGTGGCAGTGAGCCGAGATCACGCCACTGCACTCCAGCCTGGGTGACAGAGCAAGACTCTGTCTCAAAAAAAAAAAAAAGAAAGAAAAAGGAAAATTTATAGCAGGAGCTTTCCTTTATTGATTATTATTATTTCATTATGAAAAAATCAAACATACAAAAGGAGAGAAAATAGTATCATCATCTCCCTTGTCCATTATCTGGTTTCTACAATTATCAGCTCAACTGGGCACAGTGGCTCATATCTGCAATCCCACTGCTTTGGTAGGTTGAGGCAGGAGGATAATTTGAGCCCAGGGGTTAAAGACCAGCCTGGGCAACATGGCAAGACCCTGTCTCTACAAAAAATTTAAAAATTATCTGGGTGGGCCAGGCACGGTGGTTCACGCCTGTAATCACAGCACTTTAGGAGGTTGAGACAGGCGGATTACTTGAGCTCAGGAGTTTGAGACCAGCCTGGGCAACATGGTAAAACCCCATCTCTACCAAAAATACAAAAATTAGTCAGGTGTGGTGGCACACGTCTGTGGTCCTAGCTACTTGGGAGGCTGAGGCAGGAGGATCACTTGAGCCTGGGAGGCAGAGGTTGCAGTGAGCCAAGATTGCGCCACTGCACTCCAACCTGGGTGCACACCATCCAAAAAAAAAAAAAAATCAGCTGGGCGTGGTGGCACACACCTGTAGTCTCAGCTACTCAGGAGGCTGAAGCAGGATGGGGATCACTTGAGCCCAGAAGTTGGAAGCTGCAATGAGCTATGATCCCACCACTGCATTCCAGCCTGGGCAACAAAGCAAGATCCCGTCTCTAAAAGAAAAATAAAAACATAAAAAAGATACTGACAATTAGCAATTTAGGGGCAATCCTGCTTCATCTTTCCCTCCACTCTCGTTCCTGCTGCTTGGATTACTTTGATGCAAATCTCAGCTATCACACCACTCTGTGGATACTTCCGTGTGTATCTCTAAAAAATAAAGACTCGACTTTGGTCATAATCACAATTCTAATATCATACATTTTAAAAGTTAACAATGGCCGGGCGCGGTGGCTCAAGCCTGTAATCCCAGTGCTTTGGGAGCCCAAGGTCGGCGTCAGGAGCTGGATGTGGTGGCATGTGCCTGTAATCCCAGCTACTCAGGAGGCTGAGGCAGGAGAATTGCTTGACCCGGGAGGCAGAGGTTGCAGTGAGCCGAGATTGTGCCACTGCACTCCAGCCTGGGCTACAGAGCAAGACTCTGTCTCAAAAAAAAAAAAAAATTAACAATAATTCCTAATGTCATCAAATATGCAGGTACTTGATATATTCAAATTTCCCAGCTGAGAGCATTTCTTTGCTGAACTCTTTGTACCCTGTAACATTGGGACTCACTCCTTGACGTCCAGCGATTGGATGCTGTGTCAGAGAACACAAGGAACAGTAGAGCCTGTGTTTACCTTTATTTATCAGTGCAATTTTTCAACAATTTATGAGAACAGTTGCCAGAAAATTAAGCGGCACATAGACAGTGTTATAGTTAATCTACTGGCTAAGGGATGCCCAGGTAGCTGGTAAAACATTTCCAGGAGGGTGTTTCCAGAAGGGATTAGCATTTGAAACAATAGACTGAGTAAAGAAGAACCTCGCTTGCCAGCGTGCATGGACATCACCCAATCCTTGAGGGTCTGAATTGAAGAAAAAGGCAGAGGGAGGATGAATTCTCTCTCTGTTTCAGCTGAGACATCCACCTTCTCCTGCCGTTCTGACTTGGGCCTTCTGACTTGGACCAGGACAGATGCTGTTGGCTCCCTTGGTCCTTAGGCTTTCAGATTTGTACTGGAACCGCATCACCAGCTTTCTCGGGCCTCCAGCTTGCAGATGGCAGATAGTGGGACTCCTCCGCCTCCATAATCCTATGAATCAATCCCTGTAATAAATCTCTTCCTGTTCATAACTATCTATCTATTTATCTGTCTATCTATCTATCTATCTATCTATCTATCTATCTACCTACCTACCTACCTACCTATTATCTGTCTACCTATCGCTGATTTTTTTTTTTGAGATGGAGTCTCACTCTATTGCTCAGGCTGGAGTGCAGTGGTGTGATCTTGCCTCACTGCAACCTCTGCCTTCTGGGTTCAAGCGATTCTCCTGCCTCAGCCTCCCAAGTAGCTGGGACTACAGGCATGTGCCACCATGCCCAGCTAATTTTTGTATTTTTAGTAGACATGAGGTTTCACCATGTTGCCCAGGCTGTTTTCGAATTCCTGACCTCAGGTGATCCGCCCATCTCAGCCTCCCAAAGTGGTGGGATTACGGGCATTACCTATCATCTATTTATCTCTTTATTATCTATCTATCTATCTATCTATCTATCTATCTATCTATCTATCATCTGGTATCTATCACCTATCTCATCTATGATCTATCGATCTATTATCTATCATCTATCTATTAATCTATTATCTATCAATCTATCACCTATCAATTTCTATTATTTATCTATTATAAATCAATCTATTGCTCTATCTGCCTATCATCTATTTATCATCTATCTACCTATCATCTATTTATGTACCTATCTACCTATCATCTATTTATCATCTATTATCTATCACTTATCTATCATCTGTCAATCTACACTTGATTTTAGCCAAAAGGCCAAGAGGCGATCTATCTATCATCTATCAATCTATTATCTATCATCTATTAATATAATTATCTATCTATCTATCTATCTATCTATCTATCTATCTATCCTACTGGTTCTATTTCCCTGGAGAACCCTGACTAACACAGGCGGTAAGTAAGTTGTAGTGGTAACTGGGTTTGAGTCTGCCTCCTCCACTCCTCAACCACTTGAATCTCTCTATGCCCTGCCTTAGCCACCTATGAAATGGGAATAATTACAGCAAGGCCAACTCTTCTTCTTCTTTTTTGGAGACGGAGTCTCACTCTTTCACCCAGCCTGGAGTGCAGTGATGCGATTTCAGCTCACTGCAACCTCCGCCTCCTGGGTTCAAGTAATTCTCCTGCCTCAGCCTCCCAAGTAGCCGGCTAATTTTTTTGTATTTTTAGTAGAGACAGTGTTTCACTGTGTTGCCCAGGCTGATTTCAAACTCCTGAGCTCAGGCTAACCGCCTGTCTTGGCCAACTCTTCTTAATGTCTGTTCAGCATCTCTTCTCCCTGTCTTCCTTTTGTCTCTGGAACCCCCCCATAGGATGCCCTAACACACAGATTTTGGTATGAGTGTGTTCAGCCCCATCTAACTGAGGATGCATCGGAGAGGTCAGATGTGCACATTCACTGTGAAGGGACAGCCTTGAACGTGGACCCACACAGGGGTGATTACTGGTGATGAAAACTCCCTTGAGTTTTACTGAGTTGCATTGCCAGAAGTGACATGATTGTCTAAAGTAGTGAACAAGTTTTGGTAATGTTCCAAACAAAAGAAAGTACAGGCTTCCCTTAATTTATACAGAAGTGACCTTTGTGGAAAATTCAATAATATTGTCTTAAGTCTGTTTTTTGTTGCTTATAACAGAAATAACAGAATACATAAAACTTGGTAATTTATAAATAAAAGGAATTATTACTTTTTAAATTTTTAATTTATGTGGGTACATAGTAGGTACATATATGAGGAATTATTTCTTACAATTATGGAGGCTAAGTCCCAGGCTCGAGGGGCTGCATCTGATGAGTGCCTTCTTGCTGTTGGGGACTCTTTGCAGAGACCCAAAGAAGCACAGGGCATCCCATGAAGAGGGGCCTGAGCAGCTACCTCAGGTCTCTCTTCTTCTTCTTCTAAAGCCACAAGTCCCACTCTATGACAACTCATTAATCCATTTACCCATTAACTCATTGATCTATTAATTCATGAATGGATGAATCCATTCATGAGAGCTTTCATGACCCAATCACTTCTGTTTTTTGTTTTTCTGTTTTTTTTTTTTTTTTTTTTTCTTTTTGAGACAGAGTCTTACTCTGTCACCCAGGCTGGAGTGTAGTGGCACGATCTCGGTTCACTGCAACCTCCAGCCTCCTTGGTTCAAGCAATTCTTCTGCCTCAGCCTCCCCAGTAGCTGGGATTACAGGCATGCATCATCATACCTGGCTAATTTTTGTATTTTTAGTAGAGATGAGGGTTTCACCATGTTGGCCAGGCTGGTCTTGAACTGACCTCAGGTGATCTGCCCGCCTCGGCCTCCTAAAGTGCTGGGATTACAGGTATGAGCCACTGGGCCAAGCCCAATCACTTCTTAAAGGCTGAACCTCTCAGTACTGCCACATTGGGTATTAAGTTTCAACATGAATTTTCAAGGGGACAGTCAAACCATAGCAGATAGAAGTGTGCAAAAAAACGCAATCAGACCAGGTGCGATGGCTCACGTCTATAATCCCAGCACTTTGGGAGGCTGGGTGGGTGGATAACCTGAGGTCATGAGTTCAAGACCAACCTGGACAACACGGCAAAACCCCGTCTCTACTAAAAATACAAAAACTAGCCAGGTGTGGTGGCGCCTGCCTGTAGTCCCAGCTACTCAGGAGGCAGAGGCGGGAGAATCACTTGAACCAGGAGGCGGAGTTTGCAGTTAGCTGAAATCATGCCACTGCCTGGGCGACACAGCGAGACTGTCACAAAAAACAAAGAAACAAACAAACAAATGCCTTTTTTAGGAATGAGGAAGACACAGAGAGTTCATACATGTGCCCAAGGCCACATTAAGCTCCTAACTGCTATAAACTAGCTGCCTAAATAGAAAGAATGTTCTAGAAGGACAGAGCAGAAAGGCTCAGAGTGGTTACCTCTGAAGAAGGGTGAAGGAAACGGTACAAGGAGAAGGCTGGGTGTGGTGGATCATGCTCATAATCCTAGCACCTTGGGAGGCTGAGGCAGGCAGATCGCTTGAGGCCAGGAGTTTGAGACCATTCTGGGCAACACAGCAAGACTCTCTAAAAAATAAATAAATGCTAGCCAGGCGTGGTGGCGCATGCCTGTAATCCCAGCTACTCAGGAGGCTGAGTCAGGAGAATTGCTTGAACCCGGGAGGCAGAGGTTGCAGTGAGCCGAGATTGCACCATTGCACTCCCGCCTAGGCAACAAGAGTGAAACTCCGTCTCAAAAAATAAAAAATAAAAATAAATAAATACAACTTAAAAATAATATAGGTTAACTACAATACCTAATAAAGTTTGACATTTACCTACTGCTGACCCAGTAATTCCACTCTTGGATTAAGAGAAATGTGTGCCATGTCCATAAAAATACTTGTTCCAGGCCAGGTGCGGTGGCTCATGCCTGTAATCCTAGCACTTTGGGAGGCTGAGGAGGGCGGATCACCTGAGGAAAAAAATTAGCTGGGCGTGGTGGTGCGCGCCTGTAGTCCCAGCTACTCAGGAGGCTGAGGTAAGAGAATCGCTTGAACCCAGGAGGTGGAGGTTGCAGTGAGCTGAGATCTTGCCATTGCACTCCAGCCTGGGAGACAGGGCAAGATTCCATCTCAAAAAAAAAGAAAAAAAAATTTGTTCCAGAATGTTCATAGAAGCTTGTTTCATAATAGTCCAAACTGGAAACAACCAAGTGCCCGACAACAAGAGGGTAAACAAATGATGGTATGGTCCCAAAATGGAATTCTACTCAACAACAGCCAGGAAAGAATTACTGGGGCATCCAGCGTGACTCAATCTGAAAAGCATTATTTGAGTGAAAGAAGCCAGATACATGAGTTCATGCTGGATGCAGTGGCTCACGCCTGTCATCCCAGCACTTTGGGAAGCTGAGGCAGGTGGATCATTTGAGGTCAGGGGTTTGAGACCAGCCTGGCCAACATGGTGAGACCATGTTTCTACAAAAAATAAAAATATTAGCCAGGCGTGGTGGCGGACACCTGTAATCCCAGCTACTTGGGAGGCTGAGGCAGGAGAATCCCTTGAACAAGGGAGGCGGAGGTTGCAGTGAGCCAAGATCATGCCTCTGCACTCCAGCCTGGGTGACAGAGCGAGACTCTGTTTCAAAAAAGAAAAAAAAGAGTTCATTCTGTATGATTCCATTTATGTGGAGTCTAAGAATAGAGAAAACTAAGGGTGATAAAGGTCAGGATAGTGGTTATCTTGTTTTGGGAAGGGGCAAGAGGGAACTTTTTGGAGGATGGAAATGTTCTGTGTCCTAGGGGATGTTTGGCACTGTCTGGAGAGGTTTTTGATTGTCACAACTGGTGGTGGGGGTGCTACTGGCATCTAGTGGGTAGAGGCCAGAGATGCTGCTAAACTGAATCTTACAATGCACAGGATTACCCCAAAACAATTATCTGGCCTGAAATGTCAATCGGGCTGAGAGTGAGAAATTTTGGTATATGATTTAAATTGCTTAAACATGATCAAGGCATTTCTGCATCCTTGTGGGCATTTGCCATTATTACAGGCAATATTTGAGTGACGGAGATGGCTAGTTATCCTTAGGATATAGAGTTGTCATTGGAAAGCAGCCAGGGACAATATTTCCCAATCCCCTTTGCATCTGGGTACAGCCTGTGATTCATTCTGCAAATAGAATGTGAGCAAAAGCAATGTGTATTAGCTCTGCACAAAGCAGTTGAGAAACATGTGCGCCTTTTCCATTCTCCTTCCCCTGCCACCACTGGATGCAGACATCAACGATGAGGCCCCAGGGATGGAGGAAAGCTGTCAGTCAACTGGCAATGCAGCGCTAGAGGAGATAAACTTCTATTATGCAAGCCTCTGAAATGTGAGTGTTATTTGTTACAGTGGCTAGCGTTACTCTAATAGAGTATTCAACAAAAAAAATATAGTCTTTGAAGGGCAGGTCTCCCAAACTGATATATTAAGGGGCAGTTAATCTCACTTGTAAATTCTCTGAGAGCAGGGATCATGTGCTATACATTTTCTTAATCTTCGATAATGCTAAGTACCATGTTGAGCAAATGACATGTTTCTTTCTCTCTCCTTCCACCCCCGCCCCCAAAGTCCTATGACTTCCTGGGTTGGAAGAGAATGTAAGTGTTCTTTTGTAATCTTTCCAGGACACCATTAATGGAACCACAGAACACCAACTTTCACACTCTAATTCCATGTGTTTTGGAATAAGATTTACTTTACCCCATGCTCCAGAGTTGGGTCCTGATTGGCTTACATCAATCAAAGTCTTTTCTTTACCCTGGCCTTCCCACTCTGTCACCCAGGTTGGAGTGGCACAATCTCGGCTCACTGCAACCTCTGCCTCCTAGGTTCAAGTGATTCTCCTGCCTCAGCCTCCTGAGTAGCTGGGATTACAGGCACATGCCACCACGCCAGGCTAATTTTTTTGTATTTGTTTAGTAGAGACAGGCTTTCACCATGTTGGTCAGGCTGGTCTCAAAACTCCTGACCTCAGTTGATCCGCCCGCCTTGGCCTCCCAAAGTGCTGGGACTATAGGCGTGAGCCACCACGCCTGGCTTCCCTGGTCTTCTCGTTAGGGTTCGCAGATCAACACATCACTGAATGAGAGGCAATGAGATCCAAGGTTTTATCTGGGACTCCGGAAGGGAAGCAGTTTCTTCCCTTTCAAGAGAAAGCCCTGAGCATACGCTTTTCTCCTGTGTGGTGGTGTCGGTTTGGGAGGCTTCAGTTACTACAGTAACTTTGCCACCAAGAGAGCAACTCTTTCAAGTTGTCAAGGATCCATAGGTATAGATAGTTCTCAGGGGCTCAAATATTGTCAGAACCTAAATTCTTTCTGCAGTTCTTCTCTGCCTCTCTTAGTGTGTTAGATATTCTCACTCGTGATGCCACGATAATGCCCACAATTTCAGACATTCAAGTCATAACAACACGTTTCTGTTAATGAGAAAAACCTTTCCCAGCGTGCAGCGGAGTTTTTTTATTGTCTTATTGGCTAGAGGGCATCACGTGATAAGCCGAAACCAACCACTGACAAGTGGTCTGGATCACCGTGATTGGTTCATATGTATTCCTCAGGCTGGGGTTGGGACTGGGATCCATCTCCCTGGAAGCACATGGCCAGCAGGAGAAAGGTGAACATCTGGTCCCAACCAGAATTCTCGTTTAAAAAGGAAGAAAAGTTTTTGAGTAGGCCAACAATAATGTCTGCTATGTATCCTGCCATTTGTGGTGGTATATATATCAGTCAATTGCAAGTAACAAAAAACCAAAAAGAAAAAAGATGTTAGGGAGAAATGTATTGGCTGGCACAACTCAAAAGTTCGGAGTTTCCCAGCTTCAGGCATGGCTGGATCTGAGCAACAAGGTCATACTTATTTGGTCTCTGTTTTTATTGCTCATCTCCGCTTTATTCTCAGGCAGAATCTTACCGAGTGGTGGCTCCAGCAACTACAGACTTACTTCCTACCAAGTTAGCAATTCCAGAGGAATCTTTTAGGCAACTGTTGCAACAAAAGTTTAAGAACTGAGCCTCAAAGACTTGGCTTGGATCACAACCCCATTCTTGAACCAATCACTGTACCCATAAGGAATGAAAAATTCTAACTGGTCAAACCATTTCTTTTTTCTTTTTTTTTTTTTTTGAGATAGGTCTTGCTCTGTTGCCCAGTCTGGAATACAGTGGGGTAATCATAGCTCACTGTGGCCTCAAACTCTGGGTTCAAGTGATCCTCCCACCTCAGCTTCCCAAGTAGCTGAGATTAGTGGTGTGCACCACCACGTCTAACTAATTTTTTAAATTTTTTGTAGAAACAGGGCCTTTCTATGTTGGAAGAGGGTCAGGCGGGCGACTTGAGAAATCAAGCACCCTGTTTTACCTGTGATTTGTGTTTTATATGCTGACATACTTCCGGGGTCTTGAGTTCCTTCTCCCGTGATTTTTCACTGGGGATGGGCTGTCTGCACGTGCAATGTGTTTATTGGAGTTGCTCGTGCTCACTTGAGGCATTCTTCCCTTACCAGTTGAATGTCCCTAGACGGTCATCAGTTAAACTTTGCCATTTTGCCTCTTAATTCCCATGCTTGAGCCCATTTACCCAGTCCTGAGATCTTACTGGGAAGCTGCTGATCACCAGTTTCAGGTTGGTTTTTTTTTTTCTGCTTATTGGGAGACTGCCTTTCCCTGGCGTCGGCTGAGACCAATCATTATTTTAGAGAGATAGTTAACAACCGCCTGAGCATCACCTGATGGTCACCTCTGGTCACCTGACATTCCTGGTGTGTGTGTGTTGTGGGGGAACTCTCTCTTGCTCTGTTCCTGTCTGACTAGCTACCTACTGTAACAGCTGCACCACTGCATTCCAGCCTGGGTGACAGAGCGAGACGCTGTCTCAAAAAAAAAAAAAGGTGGTTTGTGGCGATGGCAAAAATCTCAAAGGCGTTACATGAGTCACTGAAATTTGGGGAACTCTGATAGACCCAGGTTCTATCCTGGACTTTATTTGGCTGAACCAAACTGAACAAAAATTCCCTTGCATGAAAACTGGTGCTGGAGGAATATTTTCTTTGATTGATTCATTGAGGCAGGGTCTCACTGTCACCCAGGCTGGCATTGAGTGATGCAATCACAGCTCACTGCAGCCTCAACTTCCTGGCCTCAGGTGATCCTCCTGCCTCAGCCTCTCAAGTAGCTGGGACCATGGGCGCACACCCAGCTACCCAGCTACCCAGCTAATTGATTTTTGTGGGTTTTTTTTTTTTTTTTTGAGATGGAGTCTCACTCTGTCACCCAGGCTAGAGTGCAATGGCTCGGTCTCGGCTCACTGCAACCTCCGCCTCCCAAGTTCAAGCAATTCTCCTGCCTCAGCCTCCCAAGTAGCTGGGACTACAGGCACGTGCCACCACACCCAGCTAATGTTTGTATTTTTAGTAGAGATGGGGTTTCACTATGTTGGCCAGGCTGGTCTCAAACTCCTGACCTCGTGATCTGCCCACCTCAGCCTCCCAAAGTGCTGGGATTACAGGTGTGAGCCACTGCGTCTGGCCTATTTTTGTGTATTTTTTGTAGAGCTAGGATTTTGCCATGTTGCCCAGGCTGGTCTTGAACTTCTGGGCTCAAATGATCCTCCCGCCTTGGCCTCCCAAAGTGCTGGGGTTACAAGTATAAGCTACCATGTCCAGCTTGAGGAAATCTTTCCAAGGACTGCTGCCTTCAGGTGGAGCTTCAAGGTTCAAACGGTCTTTATTCATAGCCTTTTTAAATTTGGTGGGGGCTACATTTTTCAAATATATTTTCAAAGGCCTTCATTTGGGGAGAGGCCTTAAATGTGCCAACTGCCAGCTGCAAGAACCAAGTGGCCAGAACATCGAGGTTTTGAAGTCTCGCAAAACAGATGTGTAAAAGTCAACTGCACAGGCAGGACCTTAGAGTGGCACCCAGAACCCAAGGCCTTGAAAGATCCCAGCTTGTTTCTTTACAGAAAGCTTGGCTTTGTTGACCAGGCTGATAGAAACCGCGCCCAGCTGTAGAAAGGTTGCGTGTGTATATATGTGTGTTTCTGCTTCCTCTTTTTTTTATCTCATACGATTACAAACACATAATCTCAAGGGTCTGCAGCACATGTCACCTTGGAGTTATTTTTGATTTACCCCCGGAACATCAAATGTTCATTCCAGAAGGGTTTGACAGGGCATAGAGAGTGCCGACTAAACCCAGAGGGGGCAAGTTCAAGCATGTTTTTCGCTACCCCAACTTGCATCAGTGCCTCCCCACCCCCCAAAAACACATGCCTCTTTTGCATTACTCAGTGAAAAGTGAAAACTGATAAAGAAAAGGCATGTTTTGTTAATTAAAAACATCTTTATTTAATAGCGTGGCTGCTAAATCTGGTAAATAGCAGCATGCTGCTAGATCTGAATAATGGGGTCGTTTTTTTCTTTGACACAGGGTCTCACTCTGTCACTCAAACTGGAGTGCAGTGGTGCAGTCATGGCTCACTGCAGCCTGGAACTCCTGGGCTCAAGTGATCCTCCTGCCTCAGCCTCCTGAGTAGCTGAGACTACAGGCACGTGCAAGCATGCCCAGGTAATGGGGTCATTTTTGTTTCTTTTTCTTTCTTCTTATTTCAACCCTATTATCTGACCTTTTTTTTCCCTTGCAAATATTCTTGTTCTGTCTCCTATGTCTGGAGATGGAAGATAAGGAAACCCATACTAGTCCTTTTGGGTTGCTCTGATCAAATAACAGAGCAACAGACAGAGAAAACAACAGAGGGAGGGAGGGCTTTCCCTCTTTCCCCCTCCCTCCCTCCCTCCCTCCCTTCCTTCCTTTTTTTCCTTCTTTTCTTTCTTTTCTTTCTTTTTTTAAGACGGAGTCTCGCTCTGTCGCCAGGCTGGAGTGCAGTGGCGTGATCTCAGCTCACTGCAACCTCCGCCCCTGCCCCAGGGTTCAAGTGATTCTCCTGCCTCAGCCTCCCAAGCAGCTGGGACTACAGGCGTGTGCCACCATGCCCAGCTAATTTTTGTATTTTTGTATTTTTTGTATATTTTGTATTTTGTAGAGACGGGGTTTCACCATGTTGGCCAGGATGGTCTCGATCTCTACCTCGTGATCTGCCCGCCTCGGCCTCCCAAAGTGCTGGGATTATAGGCATGAGCCACCATGCCCGGTCTTCTTTTCTTTCTTTCTCAATTTTATTAAGTGCATCCTATGGTACTATGCTGGGCATAATGGAAACCAAAACAGAAATAATGTCTACTCAGATGGAGTTTAATTTCTGGACAGGAGTAACAAACTGAAATGCGTTAACAGGAACCTAAGATGCAATGAATAGAGCTTGCTTAAGAAAGATAACCTGTAATCTTCACTGGCCGCAGTGTCTGGAAGGCATCAGGGAATAGTGGGTACCATGGTAAACTGGAGAGCCCATGCTCCTTTCCAGATCCTCAGATCAGCCATCAGGAAAGTAGACCCTCTTTTCCCATACTTTTATATACATATTTCAAAAGAAGCCAGAAATTGACAGAAATTCAGATCTTTATGTGAAATCTACCAGTATTCAAATACTGACAACTCATTCAGATTATTTAAAATGCTTGTATGGGCCGGGCGCAGTGGCTCACGCCTATAATCCCAGCACTTTGGGAGGCTGAGGCGGGCGGATCACGAGGTCAGGAGATCAAGACCATCCTGGCTAACATGGTGAAACCCCGTCTCCACTAAAAATACAAAAAATTAGCCGGGTATGGTAGCAGGCGCCTGTAGTCCCAGCTACCTGGGGAGGCTGAGGCAGGAGAATCGCTTGAACCCGGGAGGTGGAGCTTGTAGTGCAGTGAGCTGAGATCGCGCCACTGCACTCCAGCCTGGACAACAGAGCGAGACTCCGTTTCAGACAGACAAACAAACAAAACGCATGTATGGGCCAGGTGTGGTGGCTCATGCCTGTAATCTCAGCACTTTGGGAGGCCAAGGCAGGTAGATCATGAGGTCAGGAGATCGAGACCATCCTGGCTAACATGGTGAAACCCCATCTCTACTAAAAATACAAAAAATTAGCCTGGCATGGTGGCAGGCACCTGTAGTCCCAGCTACTAGGGACGCTGAGGCAGGAGAATGGTGTGAACCCAGGAGGCAGAGCTTGCAGTGAGCCAAGATCATGTCACTGCATTCCAGCCTGGGTGACAGAGCGAGACTCCGTCTCAAAAAAGAAAAAACAACAACCACCTTAGGTTCTATAGGTGATGTTATCTATAGAAGCAATTGGGAAAGTTACAAATCTTGTGACCTCTGGCCACATGACTCCCGAGCAGTAAAGGATTATAGAAACTGTGCCTATTTTATCAGAATTCAGTCCCCTCTCATCCTGCTAACCTTGTGGCCTTTCATTAGTTTTACAAAGCTGGTTTGGTTTTGGGGAGGGCTATTATTATCTTTGCTTTAAGATAAAACTATAAACTAAATTCCTCCCAAAGTTAGCTTGGCCTATGCCCAGGA
The DNA here is from genome assembly GCF_029289425.2 of Pan paniscus. Classification (NCBI taxonomy): domain Eukaryota; kingdom Metazoa; phylum Chordata; class Mammalia; order Primates; family Hominidae; genus Pan; species Pan paniscus. The sequence goes on from NC_073270.2 coordinate 53,210,365, forward strand.
ATGACCAAGGAGTTTGGAGGTCAGAAGCAAGATGGAGTCAACTATGTAAAATTCATCTTACTGTCATAATTTGGCAGAGGCAGTTTCAAGGCCAGCAGTGAATGATAGCCGCAGTGTGCTATCATTGCACCTGTGAAAAGCCACTGTAATCCAGCCTGGACAACATAGCAAGGCCCTGTCTTTTAAAAAATCTATTTTAAAAAAGGCTGGGCAAGGTGGCTCATGCCTGTAATCCCAACACTTTGGGAGCCTGAGGTGGGCAGATCACCTGAGGTCAGGAGTTCCAGACCAGCCTGGCCAACATGGCAAAACCCTGTCTTTACCAAAAATACACAAATTAGCTGGACATGATGGCGCGTGCCTGTAATCCCATCTACTCAGGAGGCTGAGGCAGGAGAACTGCTTGAACCCAGGAGGCAGAGGTTGCAGTGAGCTGAGATTGCACCACTGCATTCCAGCCTGGGGGACAAAGGGGGACTCCATCTCAAAAAAAAAAAAAAAGTGTATAATCAGGCATCCAACTCAACCCAATTGACTAGGACTTTCCTGATTTTAACACTGCAAACCTGGAAAGTCCTGGACAGACCAGAAGGAGTTGGTCATCCTACTTATATGGTACTTAGCATTCGCCAGGCATGAAGTCAGTGGTCAGGGACTGCTAACAGGCGGTGGGCCAACTCACAGGCCAAATCCAGCCCCACCACTAGTTTTTTTTGTTTTTTGAATTGAAAAAATTTTGGACCAAGCATGGTGGCTTACACCTGTAATCCCCACACTTGGGAGGCTGAGATGGGAGGATTGCTTGAGGCTGGGAGTTTGAGACCAGCCTGGGCAACTCAGGGAGATCCTATCTCTACAAATTAAAATGAGAAGTAAATAATTTTGATAATTGCAGATTCACACGCACTTGTAAAAAATAATACAGAGGTCTCTTTTACATTTTGTCCATTTTCCTCCAACTATGCAAAAGCATAGTATAATATCACATTCGGGATGTTGATATTCATATGACCCACCAATCTTATTCAGATTTCTCTTATTTGTAGAGATGGGGTTTTGCCATGTTGGCTAGGCTGGTCTTGAACTTCTGGCCTCAGGTGATCTGCCCATCTCAGCCTCCCAAAGTGCTGGGATTACAGGCATGAGCCACCTCACTGGACCAGATTTCCCTTTTTAGCTGTACTCATTTGTGTGTGTATTAAGTTCTATAAAATTTTATCACATGTCTTGTGTGTCCACCACCGCAGTCCAGATACTGAACAGTTTCAAGACCACAGGGATCCCTCATTGTGCCTTTGTATAACCTCACCCAAACCTCTGTCCCGCAGACTGCACTCGCAGCCCTCATCCTTAACCCCCTGGCAACTGCTAATCTGTCCTCCAGTTCTAAAATGTCATTTCAAAAATGTTACAAGCTGGATGTGGTGGCTTACGCCTGTAATCCCAGCACTTTGGGAGGCCGAGGTGGGCGGATCACCTGAGGTCAGGAGTTTGAGACCAGCCTGGTCAACATGGTGAAACCCTGTCTCTACTGAAATTAGCCGGGTGTGGTGGCAGGTACCTGTAATCCCAGCTACTCGGGAGGCTGATGCAGGAGAATCACTTGAACCCGGGAGGCAGAAGTTGCAGTGGGCTGAGATCACACCACTGCACTCCAGCCTGCGCAACAGAGCAAGACTCTTCCCCCCTGCCCCCCTGCCCCCTACACAAAAAGTTACACAACTGGAACCATACCCAGTCCCCATACAGTGTGTAATTTTAGGGGATTTTATTTCCCCCTCAGCATAATTTTCTGGAGATTCTTTCTAACTGTCGCATGAACCAACAATTCATTTCTCTTTATTGCTGAGTAGTATTCCATGATACAGATGTACCAGTTTAACTATTTACTTGTTGAAGCATATCTGGGCTGATACCAGTCTTTGGTTCTGCCTCCTGTTTTTATATAAAGTTGTATTGGAACACAGCCATGCCCATTTATTTACATTTTGTCTATGACTGCTCCTTAGAGTTGAATAGTTTCATCACAGACCATAGGGCCCACAGCCTAAAATATTTACTCTCCAGCCCTTTGTAGAAAAAGTTTGCCAACCCTTATGCCAAGCACCTAACATTTATTAATCTTAATTTTCACAACATCCCTATATAATTGTTATCTTCATTTCGCAAAGGGAGAAACTGAGGCATAAAGAAAGTAAGTAATTTGCTCATAGTCACACAGCCGAGCTAGGTTTTGAACTCAGCAATATGGCTCTAGGGGGCTGCCTCTTAACCAATCCTCCTCAAAAGATAATCTGACTTCTCAGTTCAAGACAGAGGGACTCGGCTGGGCGCGGTGGCTCACACCTGTAATCCCAGCACTTTGGGAGGCCAAGGTGGGCAGATCACCTGAAGTCAAGAGTTCCAGACCAGCCTGGCCAACATAGTGAAACTCTGTCTCTACTAAAAATGCGAAAATTAGCTGGGCTTGGTGGCAGGCTCCTGTAATCCCAGCTACTCGGGAGGCTGAGGCAGGAGAATCGCTTGAACCTGGGAGGCAGAGGTTGCAGTGAGCTGAGATCACACCATTGCACTCCAGCCTGGGCGACAAGAGTGAGACTCTGTCTCAAAAAAAAAAAACAACAAAAAACCACACGCACACACACAAAAACAGAGGAACTGAAAACTGAGATAAGCACACAAGAGAGCTAGCAGCTGAACAACAGGGCTTCTCTTTGAGGGCTAGAAGGAATAGTAGGATTTAACTTGTGATCATTTGCTTTGTTACCTGAATAATGCTTGGAACAGAGCTAAAATTTCTCATTCATTTGAATTAATTTGATATAGGGCTTTTAAAATTTTACCAGGATTTTACAAAGGTTCAGGACCCAAGTGTCTCTGGTCCCCTGACTTTCTTTCTTTCTTTCTTTTTCAGACAGAGTTTCGCTCTTGTCACCCAGGCTGGAGTTCAGTGACACGATCTCGGCTCACTGCAACCTCCGCCCCCCGGGTTCAAGCCATTCTCCTGCCTCAGCCTTCTGAGTAGCTGGGATTACAGGCACCCACCACCGTGCCCGGCTAATTTTTGCATTTTTAGTAGAGATGGGGTTTCACCATCTTGGCCAGGCTGGTCTTGAACTCCTGACCTCATGATCCACCCACTTCAGCCTCCCAAAGTGCTGGGATTACAGGCGTGAGCCACCGCATCTGGCCAGTCCCCTGACTTTCACAGCCACATTTGTAACTGGAAAATTAGCACAGTCATTGTTATCTTTTGCTTGTCTCCCAGGGGTTTTTCAGGTAAGTACAGACCTGAACCTAGAGAAACTTCCCTAGGCCAGCATGAGGCTAAATGGTGGCTTTTAATGGAAATACTTTTCTTTCTTCTTCTTTTTTTTTTTTTTTTTTTTGAGAGGGAGTCTTGCACTGTCGCCCAGGCTGGAGTGCAGTGGCATGATCTTGGCTCACTGCAAGCTCTGCCTCCCAGGTTCACGCCATTCTCCTGCCTCAGCCTCCCGAGTAGCTAGGACTACAGGCACCCGCCACCATGCCCGACTAATTTTTTGTATTTTTAGTAGAGACGGGGTTTCACCGTGCTAGCCAGGATGGTCTCGATCTCCTGACCTTGTGATCCGCCCACCTCGCCCTCCCAAAGTGCTGAGATTACAGGCGTGAGCCACCGCATCTGACCGCCTTTCTTCATTTTTGTGGAGAGACTTATGCCCAGCTGAGAGAATTTGGGTCTCCCTTTAGGGTGACCAACTATCATGATTTTCCTGGGATTGAGGGGTTTTCTGGATTGTAGGACTTGCAGTGCTAAAACCTCTGCCTCCTGGGCCCAAGTGATTCTCCTGCCTCAGCCTCCCAAGTAGCTGGGATTACAGGCACACGCCACCACGCCCGGCTAATTTTGTATTTTTAGTAAAGACGGTGTTTCACCATGTTGGTCAGGCTGGTCTCAAACTCCTGACCTCAGGTGATCCACCCACCTCGGCCTCCCAAAGTGCTGGGATTACAGGTGTGAGCCACCACATCCAGCTTGTAACATTTTTGAAATGACAACATTTTAGAACTGAAGGACAGATTAGCGGTTGCCAGGGGGTTAAGGATGAGGGCTGGGAGTGCAGTCTGTGGGAGAGAGGTATGGTGGCTCATGGCTGTAATCCCAGAACTTTGGGATTACAGGTGGGTGGATCACCTGAGGTCAGGAGTTCGAGACCAGCCTGGCCAAAATGGTGAAACCCCGTCTCTACTAAAAATACAAAAATTAGCCAGGCTGGTGTGGTGCTGCACACTTGTAATCCCAGTACTTTGGGAGGCTGAGGTGGGTAGATCACTTGAGGTCAGGAGTTCGAGACCAGCCTGGCCATCATGGTGAAACCCCATGTCTACTAAAAATACAAAAATTAGCCAGGCTTGATGGCGCATTTCAGTAATCCCAGCTATTTGAGAGGCTGAAGCAGGAGAATCGCTTGAACCCAGGAGGCAGAGGTTGCAGCGAACTGAGATCACTCCACTGCACTCCAGCCTGAGTGACAGAGTGATACTCTGTCTCAAAAAAAATAAACAAATAAAATTAGCTGGGTGTCATGGCACATGCCTGTAATCCCAGCTACTCACTAGGCTGAGGCAAGAGAATCACCTGAACTCAGGAGGCAGAGGTTGCAGTGAGCTGAGATCACACCACTGCACTCTAGCCTGGGCAACAGAGTGAGACTCTGTTGGGCAAACGGAGAGAAATCAGTCACCCTAGTCCAACTAGTCCCTGACCCAGACTTGGAAGGAGAGGGTAGATTTCAAAAGACAAAGATATATTCATTCATTTTTTGAGATAAGGTCTCACTCTGTTACCCAGACAAGAGTGCAGTGGTGCAATCATAGCTCACCGCAGCCTTGAACTTCTCAAGGGATACTCTTGCCTCAGTCTCCCAAGTAGTCAGGATTCAGGTGTGCACCACCCCGCCCGGCCACAAAACAAAGACCAAAAAAAGCAACATTTCAGCCCTGGGTAGTGGCTCATGCCTGTAATCCAGTGCTTTGGAAGGCCAAGGTGGGTGGGTTGCCTGAGGTCAGGAGTTCAAGACCAGCCTGGCCAACATGGCGAAACCTTGTCTCTACCAAAAAATAGATAAAAATTAGCCAGGTGTGGTGGTACTTGCCTGTAATCCCAGCTACTCGGGAGAGTGCGGCAGGAGAATTGCTTGAACCAGAGAGGCAGAGGCTGCAGTGAGCCAAGATTGCGCCACTGTACTCCAGCCTGAGAGAGAGCATGAGACTCCCTCTCAAAAAAAAAAAAAAAAAAAAAAAAAAGAAAGTAAAGGAATGAAAGAATGGCTACTTCATAGGCACAGCAGTAGCATGGGCTGCTGATTGGCTATTTTTATGGTTATTTCTTTCTCCAGCCTGGGCAACAGATCAACACTCTGTCTCAAAAAGGAAAAAAAGAAAAAAAAAGTTACCTTGCCACATATTGAAATGGCCCCAGGAGCCTCCTCCTTTCTCCCCCTCCCCTCAACCCATTATGAAAAAAAAAAAAAACGGCCCTACAAAGCCTTCTTTTGTGGGGGAAAATTTGCATTGTAAAGAATTTCTATGAATATAACTAGATTTTTCGTCTTCCAGGCTCTCCAAATCCTGGTGAGATTAACTGAGAATCTAGCATCCTGTAAAGGTCTAAATAGAAAACATTAAAAAAAAAATTATAGAGATGGGGTCTCACTCTGTTGCCCTGGCTGGTCTTGAAGTCCTGGGCTCAAGTGATCCTCTTGCCTTGGCCTCCCGAAGTGCTAGGACTACAGGCATGAGTTACCATGCCCGCCCAACAAATAGGAAACATTTGTCCTCTATTGTCTCAAAGGGCAGCCACCTATGAGACTTCATCTACTTCATACAAACCTTGGTCTCCATAGCCCCTTATTGTAACCCAGACACTCCTTTCTTTTGATTCTAGATCTCTAGATAGTAACTTAACTTTCAGCCAATTGCCAATCAGAAAATCTTTGAAACCACTTGTTACCTGTAAATACCCTCGCTCACTTTGAGTTGTTCCACCTTTCTGGACTGAACCAATACACCTCACATGTATTCATTGATATCTTATGTCCTCCTAAAATGTATAAAACCAACCTCAAAGGGCGGGTGCGGTGGTTTATGCCTGTAATCCCAGTACTCTGGGAGGCGGAGGTAGACAGATCACCTGAGGTCAGGAGTTTGAGACCAGCCTGGCCAACATGGTGAAACCCTGTCTCTACAAAAAATAAAAAATTAGGCCAGGTGCAGTGGCTCACACCTGTAATCCCAGCACTTTGGGAGGCTGAGGTGGGTGGATTGCCTGAGGTCAGGAGTTTGAGACCAGCCTGACCAATATTGTGAAATCCTGTCTCTACTAAAAATACAAAACTTAGCCGGGCATGGTGGCGTGCACGTGTAGTCCCAGCTACTCGGGAGGCTAAGGCAGAAGAATTGCTTGAACCCAGGAGGCAGAGGTTACAATGAGCCGAGATCGCACCACTGCACTCCAGCCTGGATGACAGAGGGACACTCTGTCTCAAAATAAAAAAATAAAAAAATAATAAAATTAATTAATTAAAAAATTAGCTGGGTGTGGTAGTGCACACCTGCAGTCTCAGCTACTCCAGAGGCTGAGACGGGAGGATTGCTTGAGCCCGGGAGGTGGAGGTTGCAGTGAGCTGAGATTATGCTACTGCTCTCCAGCCTGGATGACAGAGCAAGACCCTGCCCCCCACCCATCCCCCCCAAAAAAGTCTTCTGCTAGCCATCATCACTCATATTTGGCTCAGAATAAACCTCTTTAAATATTTTGCAGTTCAGCTTTTTCAACACCTCCAATTTGAACTTGTCTGATTGTGTCCACAGGTTTAGATTCAGGTTGAATATTTTTGGCAAAAATACTATAAAAGTGATATTGTGTGTGTCCTTCTTGGGGAATGATTTTTATTATACTACGTTTTAATAAATTTACTTTTAGCCGGGCATGGTGGCTCACGCCTGTTTCCCAGCACTTTGGGAGGCCAAGGCAGGTGGATCACCTGAGGTCAGTTGTTCCAGACCAGCCTGGGCAACATGGTGAAACCCCATCTCTACTAAAAATACAAAAAATTAGCCAGGTGCGGTGGTCGGTGCCTGTAATACCAGCTACTTGGGAGGCTGAGGCAGGAGAATCGCTTGAACTGGGGAGGCAGAGGTTGCAGTGAGCTGAGATCACGCCATTGCACTGCAGCCTGGGCAGCAAGAGTGAAACTCCATCTCCAAAAAATATATATTTTTTATTTATTTACTTTTCATTTATTTAAGAGGGGTATAACATCACATGGAATCTTTGTCCAGTGGCCTTAGCAGGAAGATTGTTTCAGAATTTGGCATGAACTATGCCCATAATTCCATGGGTCTGAGTTACCTTTCCTCACATCACTCTGGTTTTGTTCAGTTTGCTGCCGGGAGTCACTGTCCTGTTCTTTGCTTTGTATGCATAAGCGCATCTCTTGCCCAAATAGGATTCAGTTTCATCTCAGGCATAAATGCCTTCAATGTTAAGAAGAGCTGTGTACTCCCTTTGGTTCAAGAGACCCTGCTTATAGCCAGCAAAAGTGGCCTTGGGTCCAGGCCCAGTGGTTCATGCTTGTAATCTCAGCACTTTGGGAGGCCTAGGCAGGAGGATCACCCGAGGCCAGTAATTCAAGACCAGGCTGGTCAACATAGTGAGACCCTGTCTCTACAATAAAAAGAAAATAAAGCCAAGTGCAGTGGCTCACGCCTGTAATCCCAGCACTTTGGTAGGCCGAGGCGGGTGTATCACCTGAGGTCAGGAGTTTGAGACCAGCCTGACCAACATGGTGAAACCCCGTCTCTACTAAAAATACAAAATTAGCTGGGTGTGGTGTCACATGTCTGTAATCCCAGCTACTCGGGAGGCTGAGGCAGGAGACTCACTTGAACCCAGGAGGCGGAGGTTGCAGTAAGCCGAGATTGTGCCATTGCACTCCAGCCTGGGTGACAGAGTGAAAGTCCGTGTCAAAAAAAAAAAAAGAAAAAAAAGTAAAAGGAAAAAAGAAAAAATGGCCTTAGACCACAGCCTTCCAGACATATCTGCCTTTTAGAAGTCCTGTCCTGGTTGAGCAGGGTGTCTCATGCCAGTGATCCCAGCACTTTGATAGGCCAAGGCGAGAAGATCCCTTGAGCCTAGGATTTAGAGACGAGCCTGGGTCTCTAAATATAACATAAGGAGATCCCATCTCTACAAAACACTAAAAAAAAGTTAGCTAGGTGTGGTGGCATGCACCTGTGTTCCCAGCTACTGAGGAGGCTGAGGTTAGAGGATCACTTGATCCTGGGATGCTCTAGGTTACAGTGAGCTATGATCGCACCACTGCACTCCAGCCCGTGCGATGGAGTGAGACCTTGTTTCAAAAGAAAAAAAAAAAAAGGCCCTGTCAAGCAGACAGGCTCCAAGATGGTAGAAAGAGAAAGGCCTTGGGGAAAGATTTTTAAATTTACGGCAGCAGAGAACCTAACTTCTTAGAGGGGGAAAATTGTGAAATACTAAAATGTGAAGGTGAAATCCCTTGCCCAAGGTCATATGTGCCTTTTAGTTGGTGACCCCAGACTCTAATCCTGGTCTGCTTGTCTGTCTGTACCTATGTGTTCTTCTGTCTTCTCTGTTCTTAGAAACAAACTTTTTCCTCCCCCCACCTACAGCATGCCTTCTGTGGTCAGAATTCTGCTTTAAAAAGCCTTTTTCCCTTATTACTTTTGCACACAACTCAGTTCTCTCCAACAAGGCCTGAACTGCCATTGTTTGCTTCAAACTTCCTTGCATCCAATCCTTCCTCTTTTCAAGATAAGGCCTGTTTTTCCCAGGGCTCTGGGGGAACCACACCTAGAAGAGGCTGTTCCAGACAAGTCTAGCATTGCTTCCCTTTTTCTGATAAGGTTCCATTGTTGAGAACACTCCCTTTGTTTCTTACCTGTCTCCAAAACATTCTGGAATTTACTTCTATTTTAGTTTGCTGATGTGGCCATTACTGTTAAGTGGTGGTTAATTATCTTTGTATTCTACATTCTTTTTTTTTTTTTTTTTTTGAGACGAGTCTCGCTCTGTTGTCCAGGCTGGAGTGCAGTGGTGCGATCTCGGCTCACTGCAACCTCTGCCTCCTGGGTTCAAGTAATGCTCCTGCCTCAGCCTCCCAAGTAGCTGGGACTACAGACGTGTGCCACCACGCCCAGCTAATGTTTTGTATTTTTAGTAGAGACGGGGTTTCACCATGTTAGCCAGGATGGTCTTGATCTCCTGACCTTGTGATCCACCCGCCTCCCAAAATGCTGGGATTACAGCCGTGACCCGCAGTGCCAGCAAGAATTTGTATTTCTAACCTAACCTAATCTAATCTAATCAAGTGATTCTGGCCCACAGATAACACTTAGAGAATCACTGGGAGCTGGGTGTTGTGATTTGTGTCTGTAATCCCAGCACTTTGGGAGGCCAAGGCAGGAGGATCTCTTGAGGCCAGAAGTTGGAGACCAGCCTGGACAACACAGCAAGACCTCATCTCTACTAAAAATTTAAAAAGTAGCCAGGCATGGTAGCATGCACCTGTAGTCTTAACTACTTGAGAGACTGAGGCAGGACGATGGCTTGAGCCCAGGAATTTGGCTGCAGTGAGCTATAATCACACCACTGCGCTTCAGCCTGGGCAACAACAGAGGGAGACCCTGTATGTTAAAAGAAAACAAAACAAAAAAATCATTGGCTTAAACTGACATTTATATAATGTCAAACTGATTAGGCTGGGTGCAGTGGCTCACACCTTGAGCTTTGGAAGGCTGAAGCTGGCAGATTGCTTGAGCTCGGGAGTTCAGGACCAGCCTGGGCAACATGGTGAAACCCCATCATAAGAAAGAAAGAAAGAAAGAAAGAAAAGAAAAGAAAGAAAGAAAGAAAGAAAGAAAGAAAGAAAGAAAGAAAGAAAGAAGGAAAGAAGGAAAGAAGGAAAGAAGGAAAGAAGGAAAGAAGGAAAGAAAGAAAGAAAGAAAGAAAGAAAGGAAAGAAAGAGAGAGAGAAAGAAAGAAAGAAAGAAAGAAAAAGAAAGAAAGAAAGAAAGAAAGAAAGACAAATTCTCAGCTCTTCTTCCTTCCTTCCCTCCTTCCTTCCTTTCTTCCTCCTTCCTTTCTTCCCTCCCTCCTTCCTTCTTTCTCTCTCTTTCCTTCCTTCCCTCCCTCCCCTCCTCTCTCTCTCTTTCTCTTTCTTTCTTTCTTTCCTTCTTTGCCTTCCTTCCTTCCTTCTTTCCTTCCTTCCTTCCTTTCTTCTTTTCCTTTCTTTCCTTTATTTTTCTATTGACAGGATCTTGCGCTGTCACTCAGGCTGGAGTGCAGTGGTGCAATCTCGGCTCACTGCAACCTTCTCCCCCAGGCTCAAGCAATCCTCCCACCTCAGCCTCCCGAGTAGCTGGGACTACAGGTGTGCACCACCATGCTGGCTATTTTTTGGTATTTTTAGTAGAGATGGAGTCTCATTATGTTGCCCAGGCTGGTCTTGAATTTCTGAGCTCAAGCGATCCGCCCGCCTTGTCCTCCAAAAGTGCTGGGATTACAGGTATGAGCCACCATGCCTGGCCAAAACCCCGTCTCTACAAAAAATACAAAAGTAGCCAGGTTTGGTGGTGTGCGCCAGTAGTCCCGGCTACTTAGGAGGCTGAGGTGGGAGGATAGATTGAGCCAGAGAGATCGAGGCTGCAGTGAGCCATTATCCCACCACTGCACTCCAGCCTGGGTGACACAGTGAGACAACGAGACTGTCTCAAAAAACAAAAACAAACGAACTGATTATATTGAAGTATCATAAAGCAAGTTATAGACATGAAGTCACCCACAAAACCTAAAAATGTCCACTTCCCAGGGGTTCAATTCTCTACTTTCTCTTGCTGTCCACATCTAATCTGTTTTGAAGTTTTTCTTGTCTAGCTTCAACATATACCCTGAACCCCCATCCTTTCTCCTACATCGTCTTAGCCCAAGCTCATATCCCCTCTCGCCTAGAATACCGCAGCCACTTCTCATCTGGTATCCTCTCCCAGTCTTGACCCAACTCCCCACACAGTCACCAGGGTTATCGTTGGAAAATGCAAGTCAGATCATATCACTCTGTTAAAAACACATCCAGTGGCTACTGCAATTAGAATAAACGGCAAACTTCTTTTATGACTGACAAGAACCTGCATGCCCAGACCCTGCCTGTCTGTCTGGCATTCTCCTTGCTTCTTGAGCCTTGTTTATCACGCCCAGGTTTACTGGCGTCTTCCTCTTTCTGCACATATCAAACTCTTGGTACTTGTAATCGTCTGGATTGTACCCCACTCCCAGCCTGAATTCTGTGCTTGACAAAAGGCTACCTTTTCTATCCACTTACCTAAAGAAAGTGAAGAAATGTCTAAGATGTGCTGGTAGGTGAAAAAAGTAAGGTGGGAAGTACATATTGCATACATGTTACCTTTTTATTTATTTATGTATTTGAGATGGAGTCTTACTCTGTTGCCCAGGCTGGAGAGCAGTGGCGTGATCTCAGCTCACCGCAACCTCTGCCTCCCGGGTTCTAGCGATTCTCCTGCCTCAGCTTCCCAAGTAGCTGGGATTACAGGCATGCACTATCATGCCTGTCTAATTTTTGTATTTTTATTTTTCATTTTTATTTCTATTTTTTTGAAACAGAGTCTCTCTCTGTCGCCCAGGCTGGAGTGCAGTGGTGCAATCTTGGCTCACTGCAACCTCTGCCTCCCGGGTTCAAGCGATTCTCATGCCTCAGCCTCCCAAGTAGCTGGGATTACAGGCACGTGTCACCACACCAGCTAATTTTTGTATTTTTAGTAGAGATGGGGTCTCGCCATATTGGCCAGACTGGTCTTGAACTCCTGACCTCAAGTGATCCACCCACCTCGGCTTCCCAAAGTGCTGGGCTTACAGGCCAGGCTGTAATCCAGCCTGGCCTGTGAGCCACCGAGCCCTGGTCATGTTGGCCAGGCTGGTCTTGAACTCCTGACTTCAGGTAATCCACCCGCCTCAGCATCCCAAATTGCTGGGTTTACAGGCGTGAGCCACTGCACCTGGCCTAAAAATTTTGTAGAGACAAGGTCTTGCTATGTTGTCCAGGCCAGTCTCAAACTTCTAGCTTCCAATGACTCCCACCTCAGCCTCCCAAATACTGGGATTACAAGCATAAGCCACTGCACCTGGCCTCTATGTTACCATTCAGGAGATATATAGCCCTTTGCTTGTACATGATTCAACTACTTCTGAAAGCATACACAAGAAACAGTTAACTCTTGTTGTCTCTAGGGAAAGATGCTGGGTGTCTAGGGAAGAGTGGAAGAAAGATTTTTACCAGAAATCTTTTGTACCTTTTGGATTTTGAACCACATTATACCTGGTCAAAGTAAATTAACAAATAAATACCATCAAGACTAACTAGTTAAATAAGTAGTTCTGTGGCTATTCTGTGCCTGTCACAAGCTGTTTTTTTTTTTTTTTTTTTTTTTTGTAGCACTGATTACAATCTGTAATTATCTTGCTTTTGTGTATGTGTTAACTGATGTTTTGTCCCCGTCCCCGCTGGATTACAAAGTCCTGAGAAGAGAGACTGTTGCTGTTTGTGTCTCACCATTACATGCCTAAGAATTAGCACAGTGCCTGGTAAACGGCAGGATGTCAACAAATATTTCTCTGGGATTTTTTGGTTTTTGTTTTTTTCTGAGACAGAGTCTCGCTCTGTCGCTCAACCTGGAGTGCAGTGGCGCAATCTCGGCTCACTGCAACCTCCGCCCCCTGGTTCAAGTGATTCTCCTGCCTCAGCCTCCCCAGTAGCTGGGATTATAGGCACCCGCCACCAAGTCTGGCTAATTTTTGTATATATATATATATCTATGTATTTTTTTTTTTAAGATAGGATCTTGTTCTGTCTCCCAGGCTGGAGTGCAGTGGCGCTATCATGGCTCACTGCAGCCTGGAACTCCTGGGCTGAAGTGCTCCTCCGGCCTCAGCCTCCCAAGTAGCCAGGACTACAGGCATGTGCCACCATACCCAGCTAATTTTTTTTTTTGAGACCGAGTCTGTTGCTCTGTCTCCCAGGCTGGAGTGCAGTGGCGCGATCTCAGCTCACTGCAACCTCTACCTCTTGGGTTCAAGCGATTCTCGTGCCTCAGCCTCAAGAGTAACTGGGACTACAGGCACACACCACCATGACCAGCTAATTTTTGTACTTTTAGTAGAGATGGGGTTTCACCATGTTGGCCAGGCTGGTCTCGAACTCCTGACCTCAGGTGATCTGCCTGCCGCAGCCTCCCAAAGTGCTGGGATTACAGGCATGAGCCACTGCACCCGGCCTCCCAGCTAATTTTTGCATTTTTTGTAGAAATGCGGTTTCACCATGTTGCCCAGGCTGGTCTCGAACTTCTGGGCTCAAATGATCCTTCTGCCTTGGCCTCCCAAATTGCTGGGATTATAGGGATGAGCCACTGTGCCTGGACTGTTTTTTTTTTTTTTTTAAATATGAAACACTTCATGAATTTGCATGTCATCCTTGCACAGGGGCCATGCTAATCTTTGTGTTATTCCAATTTTAGTATATGTACTGCTGCAGGGAGCATAAATATTTGTTGAATGAATGAATCTTGTCCAGCAGGGACGAAGTGGAAAGGAAGGTGCAATACAATCACTTGTGGATTCAGGATCTGCATACCTGACCGGCAGACCTGCTTGCTGGCTTGGAACCTCCTGAAGTTCATGACTGTCTAATGAATTCTGAATCAGCCATCCTCTGCAATTTCCTTGCTATGTCGGAGTCAGCGAGATTCTATTACCTGCTCTGGGCCTTAGGTTTCATGCCTGCAAAATGGGCCGAGTGAAATAGATCTGTGTTTGCCTAACTGGAGTTGTTCCTGTTCTATCTTTATGATTTTTGCCATATCGTCTATATTATTTAGCATTTTTATATCTGTACCATCTATATTATTTACTTAACATTTTTCTTGCATCGGTTCACTTATTTTTAGCTATATAAATATTATTTCAAAAGGAAACCTTATGTCAATACATAAGCAGAAAACCTATACCTCTTGCCATAAATGGGAGCTAGAAGTAAAAATAAAGACAGTGAAACAACACAATATGATTACATGCTGGCTAGAGACTGTTGCCTGTACAGGCTTTAGGGTCCAGATCTGCTTGTCCTTTGTCATAAAGGAGATTGGGCTGGGGGTGGTGGCTCATGCCTGTAATCCCAGCACTTTGGGAGGCTGAGGTGGGAGAATATTTTGAGGTCAGGAGTTTGAGATGAGCCTGGGCAACATAGGGAGACCCTTGTCTCTACAAAAAAAAAAAAATTAGCAGGGCATAATGGCACCTGCCTGGGGTCTCAGCTACTTGGGAGGCTGAGGTGGGAAGATCACTTGAACCTAGGAGGTCGAGGCTGCAGTGAGCCACGATTGTGCCATTGCACTCCAGCCTGGGCAAGAGAGTGAGACCCTGACTCAAAAAAATCAAAAACAGAAAAGGAGATTGCACCACACTGAGACTTCCTACTAGAGGTAGAATTAGAAGAGGATTGAAAAAGGGGTGACTGAGGCCAGGCGTGGTGGCTCAAGCCTGTAATCCCAGCACTTTGGGAGGCTGAGATGGGTGGATCACCTGAGGTCAGGAGTTCGAGACCAGCCTGGCCAACATGGTGAAACCCCATCTCTACTAAAAATACAAAAAAATTAGCCAGGGGTGGTGGTGGCGCCTGTAATCCCAGATACTCGGGAGGCTGAGGCAGGAGAGTCACTTGAACCCAGGAGGCAGAGGTTGCAGTGAGCCAAGATTGCACCATTGCACTCCAGCCTGGGCAATGGGAGCCAAACTCCATCTCGAAAAAAAAAGAAAGAAGAAAGAAAGAGAGAGAGAGAGAGAGAGAGAAAGACAGAAAGAAAAAGAAAGAAAGAAAAGAAAGAAAGGAAAAGGGGTGACTGGCTGGGTGTGGTAGCTCACGGCTCTAATCCCAGCACTTTGGGAGGCTGGGATGGGAGGATCACTTGAGGCCAGGAGTTTGAGACCAGCCTGGGCAACATCGTGAGACCCCCCATCTCTACTTAAAAAAAAAATGAAAGAGAGATTCCTTTCCACAGTGCTTTTTAATGGTGCCCGAATATTTTACCAAAAATAATCTTATCTACACTAGGGGAAACATTGAGTTTAAATTGCTCATTTCACAAATGTAGAAACTGAGGCCCAGTATGGGGGTTGAAATTTTCCAGGGTAGTCATTTGGGAATTTGTCAAGTCTGGACTGTAAGCTTTCATAATAGGAACTGCATTGGCATGTGCTTGGGACAGGTCTGGTACACAGTGTCATTCAATAAATGAGTCCTGGGCCAGGCATGGTGACACATGCCTGTAGTCCCAGCTACTCAAGAGGCTGAGGCTGGAGGGTCCCTTGAACCCAAGAATTTGAGGTTGCAGTGAACTATGATTGCACCACTGCACTCCAGACTAGGCTACAGAGTAAGACCATGTCTCTAGAAAAAAAAAAGTAATAATAAATAAGAGAAAAAAGAGAAAGAAATTAGTTTTTTTTTTTTGGAGACGGAGTCTCGCTCTGTTGCCCAGGCTGGAGTTCAGTGGCGTGATCTCAGCTCACTGTAACCTCTGCCTCCCGGGTTCAAGCGATTCTCCTGCCTCAGCCTCCTGAGTAGCTGGGACTACAGGCGCATGCTGCCACGCCTGGCTAATTTTTTGTATTTTAGTAGAGACGGGGTTTCACTGTTGTTGCCCAGGCTGGTCTCGAATTCCTGAGCTCAGGCAATCCATCTGCCTCGGCCTCCCAAAGTGCTAGGATTACAGGCGTGAGCCACCGTGCCCGGCCAGAAATTAGTTTTTATTTTATTTATGTATTTATTCATTTATTTTGAGATGGAGTCTCGCTCTGTCCCTTGGCTGGAGTGCCGTGGCGCGATCTCGGCTCACTGCAAGCTCCGCTTCTGGGGTTCACGCCATTCTCCTGCCTCAGCCTCCCGAGTAGCTGGAACTACAGGTGCCTGCTACCATGCCCAGCTAATTTTTTTGTATTTTTAGTGGAGACGGGGGTTTCACCATGTTAACCAGGATGGTCTTGATCTCCTGACCTCGTGATCTGCCCACCTCGGCCTCCCAAAGTGCTGGGATTACAGGCCTGAGCCAGGTTCTTTATCAAACCTGCTTGCTTTTTGTTTTTGTTTTTTTTTTATAATATTATTCTGTTTGCATATTTTGGTACCTTCTTTTGTGTCTTTAATAATTATTAGCTCATCTTTCGATGGTTTTTGTGCAAACATGCTATTATCTGAAGCTACGCCTTTGCTTGCTGGGTTGACTCCTAGCTCCAGGAGGATGATTTCTGTATTGTAATTTTGGATTATATGAGCCCCAAGGCCTGATTTCCTGCCCTTGCATTTGCATTGCATTTGGAGGTCTTTGCTTTCTGAGACCCGTGACACCTCCTGCTCTGGCATAGTATCTATCAGTTCACACTACCGGTTGGGTTTCAGTTCCATTTTTGTTTTTTGACATGGGGGATTTCCCTTTCTTTCCTGTGAACCCTGTGATTCATTTAAAAGAGAACTTGTTATCTTTTACTCAGAATTTCCAGATGTTTTTGCGGGTGGGGTTGAGTGTTTCAGGCTATCTAATCTGCTGTATTGCTGGAAACTGACCACCTTTGCGCTTTTTTTAGTTTCTTTTCTCTACCCCCTAGCTCTGAATATTCAGTTTCTGTTCTTTCATTTCCCACCCTACTCCCTCCTGTCTATCTTTTATACCTTCAGCTTCAAATCCTTTTCTTAACAAGTTGATTTACTCTGGAGTTTCTAATTTAAATGCATCCCAGGTGGCAATCTCACAGGTCAACCTGGTTCCTGTTGGGCCAGATATTCTGGGTCCAGCTATCTCATAAATCACTTGCCCTGCCCATGCATTGGCTGCCCCTGGGGCTGATGCCCATGTCTGACACAATCAGCTGTGGTGTGAGCAGAAGTTGCCAGTCACATGGTACCAAAGAAGGTGACTTCTGCTCTGTCTTTAGAAGGGTCTGTGGGTAAGTGGGGCAGACATCATGACTGACATGTACAGTAACATCCTTAACAGGTTTGCAATGTAGTTGATTGATAATAGCCAGAGGGTTTAAAATATTTTTTTTTTTTGAGATGGAGTTTTGCTCTTTTTGCCCAGGCTGGTGTGCAATGGCACGATCTCGGCTCACTGCCACCTCTGCCTCCCGGGTTCAAGTGATTCTCCTGCCTCAGCCTCCCGAGTAGCTGGGATTACAGGCATGCACCACCACCCTGGCTAATTTTGTATTTTTAGTAGAGACGGGTTTTCTCCATGTTGGTCAGGCTGGTCTTGAACTCCTGACCTCGGGTGATCCGCCCACCTCGGCCTCAGAAGGTGCTGGGATTACAGGCGTAAGCCACCACGCCTGGCAAATTTTTATTTTTTTTTAAAGCTAGAATCTTAACTTGCCTTATACATTCACCTCTGGCATAGATACTGTTTGCATGCCCCAACATGGCTACTCCTTCCATGTTCCTACTCTGTAAGTACTAAATCATTGGTAGAGGGTTTATCCTCTCAAATAAGCTTACTGTCATCACTTTAAAACACTATTTCTTTACTTTTCTTTTTTTTTTGAGATGGAGTTTCACTGTTCTTGTTGCCCAGGCTGGAGTGCAATGGCACGGTCTTGGCTCACTGCAACCTCTGCCTCCTGGGTTCAAGCAATTCTCCTGCCTCAGCCTCCTAAGCAGCTGGAATTACAGGCACCCGCCACCACGTCTGGCTAATTTTTATATTTTTAGTAGATACGGGGTTCCACCATGTTGGCCAGGCTGGTCTCGAACTCTTGACCTCAGGTGATCCGCCCGCCTCGGCCTCCCTAAATTCTGGGATTACAGGCGTGAGCCACTGCACCTGGTCCCCGAATTCATTTTTTAAAAAAGGAAGTGTTTTATTCCAGGGCTGGAGTCAGCCAACCTTTAAATGCCCCTGAAACTCTATATGATGGGATACCATGTAGCCAGTGAAACATTATGAAGCTGCTTAACACTCAACAGTTAAAAAAGATCTCCCAGATACTTTACTTTTAAAAGAAGTTGTGGATACATTGTAGGTGTATATATCAATGGGGTATATAGGATGTCTTGTTACAGGCATGCAATGTGAAATAAGCACATCATGGAGAATGGGGTCCAGATACTTTAAGTTAAAAAAAAAAAAAAAGAGATAAAGCAGTGTGTATAATAGGCCTTATTTTGTGTTACAAAAATGTATATATATACACCAGATGCGGTGGCTCACGCCTGTAATCCCAACACTTTGGGAGGCCAAGGCAGGCGGATCACTTGAGGTCAGGAGTTCAAGACCAGCCTGGCCAACATGGTGAAACCCCGGCTCTACTGAAAATTAAAAAAATTAGCTGGGTGTGGTGGTGCACGCCTGTAATCCCAGCTACTTGGGAGGTTGAGTCAGGAGAATTGCTTGAACCCAGGAGGTGGAGGTTACAGTGAGCAGAGATCACGCCACTGCACTCCAGCCTGTGTGACAGAGGGAGACTCCATCTCAGAAAAAAAAAAAAAAGAATATATATAAATACGTGTGTGTGTGTGTTTATTTGTAAATGCATCTCTTAAATAATACCTAAGAAATTGGCAATGGTGGCTCCTCTGGAAGAGGAAGTGGGTGGCTGAGGGACTTATATCGCATTTCCTTTGTAGAAGTTAAAAATAAATGAAGAGGCTGGGCGCAGTGGCTGACGCCTGTAATCAAAGTGTAAGCAGCAGTTTGGGAGGCCAAGGCGGAAGGATCACTTGAGGCCAAGAGTTCAAGACCAGCCTGAGCAACATAGTGAGACCTTGTCTCTACAAAAAAATTTTAAAAATTAGCTGGGTGTGGTGGTATGCGCCTGTAGTCTCAGCTACTCAGGAGCCTGAGAAGCAGTGGAATAGTTTGAGCTGCGGTGAGCTATGACTGTACCACTGTACTCCAGCGTGGGTGACAGAGCGAGACCTTGTCTCTAATAAAATAAAAAATAAGGGCAGGGTGCGGTGGCTCACGCCTGTAATCCCAGTACTTTGGGAGGCCAAGGAGGGTGGATCACCTGAGGTCAGGAGTTCAAGACCAGCCTGGGCAACATGGTGAAACCCCGTCTCTACTAAAAATACAAAAATTAGCTGGGTGTGGTGGCATGTGCCTGTAATCCCAGTTACTCGGGAGGCTGAGGCAGGAGAATCTCTTGAGCCCAGGAGGTGGAGGTTGTAGTGAGCCAAGATTGCACCATTGTACTCCAGCCTGGGTGACAGAGCGAGACTCTGTCTCAAAAAAAAAATAAAATAAAATAAAATAAAAGGAAGGAGGAAAAAAGAAAGGAAAGAGGAAGAGAGGAGGAAAGGAAAGAAAATATTGTCTGGGTACAGTGGCTCATGCTTGTAATCCCAGCATTTTGGGAGGCTGAGGCAGGCAGATCACCTGAGGTCAGGAGTTCCATACCAGCCTGGCAAACATGGTGAAACAAAAATTAGCCATGTATGCTGGCACATGCCTTTAATCCCAGCTACTCGGGAGGCTGAGGCATGAGAATCACTTAACCTGGGAGATGGAGGTTACAGTGAGCTGAGATCTCGTAACACTGCACTCCAACCTAGGTGACAGAGCAAGACTCTGTCTCAAAAAAAAAAAAGAAAAAGAAAAAGAAAATGGGCCCGGAGTGGTGGCTCACTCCTGTAATCCCAGCACTTTGGGAGGCTGAGGTGGGTGGATCACCTGAGATCGGGAGTTCGAGCCCAGCCTGACCAACATGGAGAAACCCTGTCTCTACTAAAAATACAAAATTAGCCAGGCGTGGTGGTGGACGCCTGTAATCCCAGTTACTCGGGAGGCTGAGGTGGGAGAATCGCTTGAACCCGGGAGGCAGAGGTTGTGGTGAGCCGAGATCATGTCATTGCACTCCAGCCTGGACAACAAGAGCAAAACTCCGTCTCAAAAAAAAAAAAAAAAAAAGAGAAAATGTAAGAATAGCTCCTAAGCCAAGCTGGGAAAATATTTGCTGAAGAATGGCAACACCTCACATTTATCTGTCTCTAGAAAAAGGCAAGGGTTAAGTCAGTTCCTCAAAAAGGCCACCTCAGAAGCCATGGCCTTCCCACTGGCAGTACTTCTCTCTTGACTTTACCCTTAAGAGGAATTGGGATCTCAGATCTATATACCAAGCCTGGCCCATAGGTTTGAGGTCATGAAAAAGAATGTGGGGGCCAAAAATTCATCCTCCTAGCTCAGTGTCTTCAAGCCTTTGGCTGAATCGCAGAACAGCAACAAACATATTTCACATTGTGATTCAGTATTGACACTTGTATTTCTTTCTCTTTTTTTGAGATGGAGTTTCACTCTTGTTGCCCAGGCTGGAGTGCAATGGTGCGATCTCAGCTCACTGCAACATCTGCCTCCTGGGTTTAAGCAATTTTCCTGCCTTAGCCTCCAGAGTGGCTGGGATTACAGGTGCACGCCGCCATGCCCGGCTAATTTTTGTAGGTTTTTTTTTTTTTTTTAAGATGGCCGGCTAATTTTTGTATTTTTTTAGTAGAGATGGGGTTTCATCATATTGGTCAGGCTGGTCTCGAACTCCTGGCCTCAGGTGATCCGCCCACCTTGGCCTCCCAAAGTGCTGGGATTACAGGCGTGAGCCACCACGTCTGGCCTATATATATACATATTTGTAACACAAAAAAAGGCCTATTATACATACTGCTTTACCTTTTTTTTTTTTAACTTAAAGTGTCTGAACCCCATTCTCTGTGATGTGCTTATTTCACATTGCAAAACTGTAACAAAACATCCTATGTACTCCATTGATATATACACCTACAATGTATCCACAACTTTTTTTAAAAGTAAAGTATCTGGGAGATCTTTTTTAACTGCTGAGTGTTAAGCAGCTTCATAATGTTTCATTGACTACATGATATTCCAACATATACAGTTTGGCTGACTCTTGGTATCCCATCATATAAAGGTTGGCTGACTCCAGCCCTGGAGTAAAACACTTCCTTTTTTAAAAAATGAATTTGGGGACCAGGTGTGGTGGCTCATGCCTGTGATCTCAGCACCTAGGAGGCTGAGGCGGGCAGATCACCTGAGATCAGGAGTTCAAGACCAGCCTGGATAACATGGTGGAACCCCGTCTCTACTAAAAATACAAAAATTAGCTGGACATGGTGGTGGGTGCCTGTAATTCCAGCTGCTTAGGAGGCTGAGGCAGGAGAATTGCTTGAACCTGGGAGACAGAGGTTGCAGTGAGCCAAGACCATGCCATGGCACGCCACCCTGCGCGACAAGAGCAAAACTGTCAAAAAAAAAAAAAAAAAGAAAATGAGTTTTAAAGTGATGGCAGTAAGCTTATTTGAGAGGATAAACCCTCTTCCAGTGATTTAGTACTTACAGAGTAGGAACATGGAAGGAGTAGAGATGTTGGGGCATGCAAACAGTTCTATGCCAGGGGTGAATGTATAAGGTAAGTTAAGATTCTAGCTTTAAAAACATAAAAGTTAAAACCCTGTGGCTATTATCAATCAATTACATGGCAAACCTGTTAAGGATGTTACTGTACAAGATTTTGCATGGACATATGTTTTCAATTCACTTGGGTATATACTTAGGGGTATAATTGATGGGTCATATGGCAATTCTTTGTTTAACACTTTGGAGAACTGCCCACCAATTTTGCGAAATGGCGTACCATTTTACAGTCCCACCAACAGTGTACAAATGGTTCAATTTCTCTATATTGTTGTTAACACTTAAAAAACAAAACAAAACAAAACAAAAAACTGGGGTCAGGCGCGGTGGCTCACGCCTGTAATCCCAGCACTTTGGGAGGCTGAGGCAGGCGGATAACCTGAGGTCAGGATTTCAAGACCAGCCTGGCCAACACGGCGAAATCCCATCTCCATTAAAAATACAAAAAATTAGCTGGGCCTGGTGGTGGGCGCCTGTAATCCCAGCTACTTGGGAGGCTGAGGCAGGAGAATGGCTCGAACCCGGGAGGCAGAGGTTGCAGTGAGCCGAGATTGTGCCATTGCACTCCAGCCTGGGCAACAAGAGCGAAACTCCGTCTCAAAAACAAACAAACAAACAAACAAAAAACCAAAAAAAACCCCAAAACTGGAATGCTTCACGGAATTTGCATGTCATCCTTGTGCAGGGACCACGCTAATCTTCTCTGTATTGTTTCAGTTTTAGTGTATGTGCTGCCAACATGAGCATAGTCCTTATTTTTATTTTAGCCCTCTTACAATGGGTACTTTTAAAGCATTTGATAGCAAATGATTTTTTCTTCCAAAGCAAATATGTTTAATATGTAAGTCTAGAAAGGAAAAGCAAAACAAAAATGAGCTGGGCTTCAAATTCTTCCAGCTGTGGAGTCATTTGCAGGTTGTGGAGCAGGACAAGTCTGTTGCAGCCAGGCCAGGTGCCAATTCCAACAGGCGCATGTGTCATCTCTGGCACAAAAATCACAGGTCGCCAAACCCTGATTTGAGTTTAAAGGAAGAGGCATGAACAAGGCGACTCTGGGTTGTAAAGCTCAGGCTGCTCTTTATCTCCAAAAATTTGCCTTAAATATGATTCTTCTCAGGGGTGTTTTTCCCCTCTTTTAAGCAAAACAAGAAGTCAAGTACTTGTTTACCCTAAATTGCATTTTTTGATCTCTCTCTTCTGCTCTCTCTTTCCCCCTCAGTTGTGTGTCCTTCCCAGGGAGAAAAGTGGTTCAGAGTACAGCCTGGGGGTGGAGCTTGGGGCTGTGCCAGCTCATTTTCAGATTAGGTATTTCGAAACAGAGTTTTAGGCATGTGCAGGGTTTAGGCTTCTACCCAAGGAATCTATTTTCACTTGCAGGGAAATTTCACACTGTAATTACTATAATGAAGCAAAATATGGTGTGGGGTGAGGGAGGAGAACATTGTTACTAACCCTTGGATATTAACCCCTACGAAGCAAGTTTGGAACTGCCATACATTATCATTATTAACATTTGAGTGCTCTGTGCTTGACGCTGTGTTTAGAGCTTTCACTATGCTGTTCTATTTAATCCTGATAATACCCTATGACATAAGCATTATTGTTGTTGCTATTATTATCATTATCAGTGTTCTCACTTTAGGAAATGGAGGCACAGAAAGTTCAAATAACCAGCCACTATCACACAGCTTTGTAAGTAGCAGAACCAGCTTAGCAGGTTAGGCAGTGAGTGTCAAAGCCCACATTTTCTTTTTTCTCTTTTTGGACTCCAGGGTGGAGTGTAATCACCTTGACTTCCCTGGCTCTAGTGAGCCTCCTGCCTCAGCCTCCCAGTAGCTGGGACTACAGGTGCATGCCATCATACTTGGCTAATTTATGTATGTTTGTATGTATTTGTTTATTTTTGAGACCGTGAGCCCCGCGATCTCGGCTCACTGCAGCCTTAACCTCCTTGGCTCAGGTGATCCTCCCACCTCAGCTTCTTGAGTAGCTGGGAGGCTACAGGCGCATGCCACCACACTTGGCTAATTTTTTTTTTTTTTTTTTGGTAGAGGCAGGGTTTTGCCATGTTGCCCAGGCTGGTCTCAAACTCCTGAGATCAAGTCATCCGCCCACCTGGCCCTCCCAAAGTGCTGGGATTACAGGCAGAGCCACTGCGCCTGGCCATAATTTTTCTAATTTTGTAGAGACAGGGGTCTCACTTTGTTGCCCAGGCTGGTCTTGAACTCCTGGAAAGTCCACACTCTTAACCATTAGGGTATCTGGCTATATCTCACACAATGAAAGAGGGAAGAATGTGGGAGATAGCAGTAGGGACAGAAACTGAGGCATGAAAATGACTTGAGCCCAAAAGGTCCAGGCTGCAGTGAGCCGTGAGCATGCCACTGCACTACAGCCTGGGTAGCAGAGTGAAACCCTGTCTCAAAAAAAAAAAAAAAAAAAAATCAGTCGGGCACGGTGTCTCACTTCTGTAATCCCGGCACTTTCAGAGGCTGAGGCGGGCGGATTTTAAGACCAGCCTGGCCAACATGGTGAAACCCCATTTCTACTAAAAACAAAATTTGCCTGGCGTGGTGGTGCACGCCTGTAATCCCAACTACTCGGGAGGCTGAGGCAAGAGAATCGCTTGAACCCAGGAGGCAGAGGTTGCAGTGAGCCAAGATTGTGCCATTACACTCCAGCCTGGGTGACAGAGTGAGATTCCATCTCAAAAAATAAAAACAAAGGCCGGGCAAGGTGGCTCATGTCTGTAATCCGAGCACTTTGGGAGGCCGAGGCGGGTGGATCACAAGGTCAGGAGTTCAAGACCAGCATGGCCAACATAGTGAAACCCTGTCTCTACTAAAAATACAAAAAATTAGCTGGGCCTGGTGGCAGGCGCCTGTAATCCCAACTACTCAGGAGGCTGAGGCAGAAGAATCGCTTAAATCTGGGAGGCAGAGGTTGCAGTGAGCAGAGATCGCGCCACTGCACCCCAGCCTAGACGACAGTGTGAGACTTCGCCTGAAAACAAACAAACAAACAAACAAAAAAACCCCAAACCAACCTGTGTACCCTAAACCTAAACGTACTAATTGATCACATTTTGCCATATTTGCTCATCTGTACTCTCTCTCCCTGTGTGTGTGCATTTTTTCTCCCTAAATCATTTGAGAGTAAGTTGCAAGCAGGCTAGTTACCATTGTTACCGGTCTGGAGTTCCTTTCATATAAAACATGTGATCCAAGCTAGATCAATTGAACAGATTACTCTTCGGAATTTGAATCTTGGAATAGGGTAATGAGAGGACAGGATAAAATGAGTGGTCTTCTCTAGATCTACTGCTGGTCTCAGATAAGATGTTCAAGTATGGCCAGGCGCAGTGGCTTACACCTGTAATCCCAGCACTTTGGGAGGCCAAGGCAGGTGGATCACCTGAGGTCGGGAGTTCAAGACCAGCCTGGCCAAAGTGGTAAAATCCTGTCTCTATTAAAAATACAAAAATTAGCCAGGTGTGGTGGCACATGCCTGTAATCCCAGCTACTTGGGAGGTGAGGCAGGAGAATTGCTTGAACCTGGGAGGTGGAGGTTGCAGTGAGCCATGATTGTGCAATTGCACTCCAGCCTGGACCACAAGAACAAAACTCCATCTCCAAAAAAAAAAAAAAAAGGAAAAAGAAAAAGATGTTCAAGTATCTTCAAGTATCTTCTCTTCCCTTGCTTTCTTTTTCTTTTTTTAAATCTTTTTTTCTTTTTTTATTTATTCACTTTTACTTTTCTTCTTTTCTTCCCTTTGTTTCTGACATTTCCGACCTGGCCCTCCAGACTTCCCATTGATTCTTTGAGTTCCTGGATATCATTTTGCTACATTTCAAAGTCTATTGCTGTTGCTTGCAACCCAAGAATCCTAACTGGCACAGCTGCCCTTGAGGAAGTTCACAGGGCAGCATGTAAGTAGAGGCTTCATGCACTCAGAAATATTTGTAGGCAGGATCTCTTCATTTCTGGAGGGCTTGTTCTAGTTGACCTTCTAATCGTATCCTCAGAGAATTTGTGCCTTTGGGTCCCCTAGGTCAAGCCAATTTTATTGAGGGATAATTTCAGAATTTGAAATTATTCTTCCTACCTATTAAAAGTTCTCAGCCACAGTTCAACAAAACTTCACACTTACATAGTATTTCAATAATCCATTGCTGCATAGTAAATCACTGTAAAGATTAGTGGCTGAAAGAACAATATCTTTATTATCTCCCATGATTCTCTTGGTTGATTAGGTTTGGTGGGATGGTTCTTCTGTTCCAGTTCTTTTTTTTAAAAAATTATTTAATTATGATTTAGTTTTTTTTCTTTTTTTTTTTTTTTGAGACTGAGTCTCGCTCTGTTGCCCAGGCTGGAATGCAATGGCGTGATCTTGGCTCACTGCAAGCTCTGCCTCCTGGGTTCAAGCGATTCTCCTGCCTCAGCCTCCCGAGTAGCTGGGATTACAGGTGTGTGCTACCATACCCAGCTAATTTTGTATTTTTAGTAGAGACATGGTTTCACCATGTTGGTCAGGCTGGTCGCGAACTCCTGACCTCAAATGATCCACCTGCCTTGGCCTCCCAAAGTGCTGGGATTACAGGCATGAGCCACTGCGCCTGGCCATTTATTTTTATTTTTAAAAACTACCTATTTTCCTTTTTTATAATTTTTTTTTTCACAATGTTCTGGTCAAGGCTATAGTCACCTGGGGCCTCTAAGGACTGAAATGTATGAGAAGGCTCATTTGCATGGCTGACAGTTACTGCAGGCTCTTGCCTGGAATCTCAGCTGGGGCTGCCAAGTGGAGTGCTTCAGTTTTTACTTCATGTAGCCTCTCCATGTGGCTTAGGCTTCCCATAATCTGGCAGCTGGGTTCCATGAGGAAGAAAGTGTAAGCTGCCAATCATCTTTATTTTATTTTATTGAGACAGAATCTCACTCTGTCGCCTGGGCTGGAGTGCAGTGGCACAATCTTGGCTCACTGCAACCTCCGCCTCCCAGGTTCAAGCGATTCTCCTTCCTCAGCCTCCAGAGTAGCTGGGTTTACAGGCATGTGCCACGGCGCCTGGCTAATTTTTGTACTTTTAGTAGAGACGTGGTTTCACCATGTTGGCCAGGCTGGTCTCGAACTCCTGACCTCAGGTGATCCACCCGCCTCAGCCTCCCAAAGTGCTGGGATTACAGGCATGAGCCACCCCAATCATCTTAAAGCCTAGACTTGAAAGTCCCATGACATCACTTCCACTATTTCCATCGGTCAAACAGTTACAGTGTCAACTCCAGTTCAAGGAAGAGGAAATAAAGCCTACCTTTCGATGTAGGAGTGGCCTGTGCAAACAGCAGGAAAGAATGATAGTGGGCACCTACACAGACTATCTTGTAGAGTGTGTCACTCATTTGGCTTAGATTTTGAGTCTAGAGCAGTGTTTCCACATGTCACGCACTACAAGATCACCTACAGGTTCCATCAAACTCTGCCAATGTTTGCCAGGCGCAGTGGCACACGCCTGTAAATCCCAGCATGTTGAGAGGCCAAGGAGGTTGGATTACTTGAGGTCAGGAATACAAGACCAGCTTGGCCAACATGGTAACACCCCATCTCTACTAAAAATACAAAAATTAGCCAAGTGTGGTGGCATGTGCCTGTAATCCCAGCTACTCGGGAGGCTGAGGCAGAGGAAGCCCTTGAACTCAGGAGGCGGAGATTGTAGTGAGCTGAGATCACACCACTACACCCCAGCCTGGGCAACAGAGCAAGGCTCTGTCTCAAAAAAATTCAGCTGAGCCAGAAGTTTGAGGTTACAGTGAGCCATGATTGTGCCACTGCATTCCAACATGGAGAAACCCCATCCCTACTAAAAATGCAAAAAATTAGCTGGGCATGGTGGCACGTGCCTGTAATCCCAGCTACTCAGGAGGCTGAGGCAGGAGAATCACTTGAACCCGGGAGTCGGAGGTTGTGGTGAGCCGAGATCACGCCATTGCACTCCAGTCTGGGCAACAAGAGTGAAACTCCATCTCAAAAAAAAAAATTTCTAAAAAAATTCAGATGGTGTATGGTATGAATCATTATGAAGACAAAGCAGGGTGATATGACTGTGTTTGTGTCTGTGTGTGTGTTTAGTGCTTTAGAAGTTCTATCTGAGAAGGAGACATTGCAGCAGAGACTTGAATGGCAATAGAAAGCAAGCCAGGAGGAAAGAAAATTCTAGACAAAAGGAACAACAGGTGCACAGGTCCTAAGGCAGGAATATGCTTGGTGTGTTCAGGAATGTTAGTGTGACATGGGGTGAGATATAGGGAGAGATATATCACCTGAGATCAGGGAGGGGAGCAGAGACCAAATCAATTAGGGTCAGAGTAGTTTGTTTTCTTAAATGGAGTCAGGGTCTCCCTCTGTCACCCAGGTGGAGTGCACTGGCACAATTACGGCTCACTGCAGCCTCGAACTTCCGGGCTCAAGCAATCCTCTCACCTCAGCTTTCTGAGTAGCTAGGACTAGAAGCGTGGGCCACCACACCCAACTAGGGTCTGAGTTTTATCCCAAATGCAATGGGATGCCATTCAAAGCTGTTTAGGTTGGAAGTTTTTTGTTTTGTTTTGTTTTGTTTTTGAGATGGAGTTACGCTCTTGTTGCCCTGGCTGGAGTGCAGTGGCACGATCTTGGCTCACTGCAACCTCTGCCTCCTGGGTTCAAGAGATTCTCCTGCTTCAGCCTCCCAAGTTGCTAGGACTACAGGTGTGTGCCACCATGCCCAGCTAATTTTGTATTTTTAGTAGAGACAGGGTTTCACTATATTGGTCAGGCTGGCCTCAAAACCCTGACCTCAAGTGATCTGCCTGCTTTGCCCTCCCAAAGTGCTGGAATTACAGGTGTGAGCCACCGTACCCGGCCTAGGTTGGAAGTAACATGATTTAATACATGATTTTTCAAGGATCCCTCTGGGTACTGTATTGGGAGTGCCTTGTAGAGGACCAGTGGGAGAGAAGAAAGGAGAGTAGCTAGGAGACAGGTGAAGTTGCTGAGGTGAAAGGCCATACACGTGTGAGCATTTCATCTCTGGGTTCTCAGCATCTAACGCAGTATTTTATTTTATTATTTTTATTTTATATATATATATATATATTTGAAATGGAGTCTTACTCTGTCGCCCAGGCTGGAGTGCAGTGGTGCAAGCATGGCTCACTACAGGCTTGACCTCCCCTACTCAGGCAATCCTCCCACCTCAGCCTCCTGAGTAGTTGGGAATACAAGCAGGTGCCACCACACCAAGCTAATTTTAAAATTTTTTGTAGAGACTGGGTATCTGCTTTGTTGCCAAGGCTGGTCTTGAACTCCTGGGCTCAAGCAATCTCTCGGCCTTCCAAAGTGTTGGGATTACAGGCCTGAGCCACTGTGCCCTGGTGGAAATATATATATATATATATTTTTGAGACAGAGTTTTGCTCTTGTGGCCCAGGCTGGAGTGCAGTGGCGTGATCTCGGCTCACTGCAACCTCTGCCTCCCGGGTTCAAGTGATTCTCCTGCCTCAGCCTCCCGAGTAGCCAGGATTATAGGCGCCTGCCACCATGCCCAGCTAATCTTTTGTATTTTTAGTAGAGACGGGGTTTCGCCATGTTGGGCAGGCTGGTCTGGAACTTCTGACCTCAGGTGATCCGCCCACCTCGGCCTCCCAAAGTGTTGGGATTACAGGTGTGAGCCACCGTGCCCGGCCCAGAAATGAGATATTTAATTTTTTAATTTTTACTTTTTTTTTTTGAGACGGAGTTTCACTCTTGTTGCCCAGGTTGGAGTGCAATGGTGCCATCTCGGCTCACCGCAACCTCTGCCCCCAGGTTCAAGTGATTCTCCTGCCTCAGCCTCCTGAGTAGCTGGGATTACAGGCATGTGCTACCATGCCCAGCTAATTATGTATTTTTAGTAGTGACGGGGTTTCTCCATATTGGTCAGGCTGGTCTTGAACTCCCGACCTCAGGTGATCTGCCTGCCTTGGCCTCCCAAAGTGCTGGGATTACAGGCGTGAGTCACCGCGCCCAGCCAAAATGAGATATTTTAAATAACATAAGTAAACAGAAATATATCTTGATTTTAATGATAATTCATGCTCTGAAAATAAATGAAGAAAGGAATAGGAGTAGGGAAAGCTGGGATCAGAGTGGGCAGGAAGTTAAAATAGAGCAGTTAGGGAAAGCCTCACTGAATAAGTGACATTTGGACAATGACCATGGGGAGATTAGGGAATGGGTTATTTGAATTTTCTGGGAAAATACTGTTCTAGGCAGAGGAAATAGCAAGTGCACGATCTTTAAGGCCAGAGTGTGCTAAGCACGTTGGAGAGGCCGAGTCCATTGTAGCCGAGTTACAGAAGTGAGTGGAAGAGAAGAAGGTGATGAGTTTAGAGAGGGAAGGGGAGGGCAAGAGACGGGCTGTATGGGGCTTTGCAGGTTACTGCAAGAATTTTGCAGGAGGGACATAGACTGACTTGGTTCTTACCAGGATCCCTCTGGCTGCTGTGTTGAGTATAGACTGTAAGGGGAAAGAGTGGAAGCAGGCAGAACACTGAGGAGGCTGTTGCAGTGCTCCAGGTGGGAAATGAGGTGCTGACCGTGGAGGTGGTAAGTGGTCAGATTATTTTATTTTATTTACACTCAACACATCTAATACTGACTCAATATTATCTAACATACAGTCCACATTGAAATTGCCCCCCAAATTCTTTTTACATAAATAAACATCCTGAATCCAATCAAGTCTCACCTATTGCTTTTGGTTTTCACCTCTTTCATGCTGTCATATTTTAAAAGACTCCAGGCTAGATGTTGTGTAGAATGTCCCACATTCTGAATTCGTTTATTTTTTCAGGTAAGCTTTTTGTGTGTGTGTATGTGGCAAGAATGCGACAGAGGTAGCAATATGCTTTCCCCACTGCATCATATTAGGAGACACACAACAACAGTCCTGACCCATTATTGGTGGTGCTAAGTTCGATCACTTGGTAAGGGGCACCCATTGTAAAGCAAGCTGTTCTTTATTGTAAGTCATAAATACGCTGTGGGATGATACTTCGGGACTAAATATACCCTGAATATACTGCTGCCCAACAACATTTCACCCAGTGACTTTAGCAGCTAAGGAACAGCCTCGTGGCTTCCGACCTTGTGCCTCAGTTCGCTCATCTGAAAAATGAGGATGATCATGGTCCCTACCGGATGCTTGTTTTGAGGATCCGTGCTTGGCATACCAGAAACGCTCCACAAATGTTAGGTATTACTGGACGAAGGCAAATATGAAAAAAATTAAGGGCAGGGCTAGGACTGCATTCCGGTTCTCCGGATCCCGAGGGAGCTCCCAGTTGATGCTGGGCGAAAGCGGCCGCACGAGCCCACGTCGCCACGCCCTCCGCCGCGGAAGCCAGGGTGGGGGGCGCTGGAACCCTAGGCCGGCCGCGCAAGGCCCCCTGGGACCGGTAGTGCTGGGCGTGGCCTCGGGACTACATATCCCAGTGGCCCCCCGTGCGGCGACTTCAGCTGCTGCTGCCTCAGCCGCTCCACAGCGACGGCGGCGGCTGCGGCTTAGTCGGTGGCGGCGGCGGCGGCGGCGGCTGCGGGCTGAGCGGCGAGTTTCCGATTTAAAGCTGAGCTGCGAGGAAAATGGCGGCGGGAGGTGAGTGGAGATAAAGGAGGAGGCGGTGGCGGGCGAGGGGGTGGAGTGCGAGGCGGAGGGAAGAGGGGCGAGTTCCCCAGGCTGCGAGAGCCAGCGGCTTCAGATCTGCCAAGGCACTGAGGGGCGCGCCGGCCGGGGGACGCGCTGAGGTAGTTTCGGGGTGTCGGGGCCGCGCCGCTTCCCCTCAGCCCGGGGGGCGGCCCGCGGCGGTCGGAGCTGAGACGAAGCTGGGTGGCAGTCCGCTTGGGGATCCGAGAGGGTCCCCGCGCGGAGGGGTCCCCCGAGGAGTTTGCGGGGGGACTGCAGGGGCCCACTTTCCCCTTCTGTCCCTAAAGTTTTTTCTTCCTCTTGCCTCCCCCAGCCCTTTTGAAAGCTCCCCGCGTCCTCCTC
This sequence comes from Pan paniscus, assembly GCF_029289425.2. Lineage (NCBI taxonomy): Eukaryota > Metazoa > Chordata > Mammalia > Primates > Hominidae > Pan > Pan paniscus. The sequence goes on from NC_073270.2 coordinate 53,241,977, forward strand.
CTGCTGCCCCGGCTCCTTAGCAGCTACTGGGACGCACGGGAGGGAAAAGCCGCGGGGACCCCCCCCACCCCAGCCTCCCAGCCGGGTGAGATTTGGTTGCTGTGTTTCCTCCTCACTTGGGCATTTAAAAAATATTTTAACACGAATTGTCCGCGGAATTTTCATGTTGGGCTCGGGTAGGTTCTTAGTTTTCTCGGTAAAAAGGCGTTTTACTACCTCTGGTGTGAAGGCTGGGAAATGGGAAGTGGGAAGTTGGTTGATTAAATTTGGGGTTTGGCTGTCTTTATTACTACTTTTTTTTTTTTTTTTGCTCTCCCTATCTCTCATTTTATGAACATCGACCCAGTTCGTCACGGTTTAAATAAACTGCTTGTCTTGTACCTGCCTTAACAAAACTAGCCATGGGTCGTTGGGAGACTTAGTTGCTTCCTAAGCAGTTTGAGGGCATCTAGGGTGGAAAAGTTAACCGAGAGAGCGAGCATCTACCTCACTAGCAGGATCTGGGATTCCCAAATGGAATGACACGGAAGCTATGAGATTCTCTCGAAGTCGAAACTTTTTTCCCCCTCCCGAATGCGAAGACTTCCTTTTTGCAGTATTTGAGCAGGGCTTCAAAACCAACCTGTTTTTGTTATTAAGCCTGTACGGTAAAGAAACAGGAAGGAGAGTACCAGCTGTCTTGCTGCAGTGGTTTTAAATGGAGTTGAATGAGATGCGTGAGAGTGGTGGTAGTATTGAGTAAGATTGCTGCATCTCTTTGATTTAAATGCCTGGCCTCGGATCCACCTAACTGATCCCTGGCTGCAAAAAAGCTTCAGTATTTGTTGCAGCAGGTTGTTGAGAAGGTGATTGGAGGAATAAAAATCCTAGGTCTTCAGCGAATGCTGCACAAACGAAAATGTTAATGGAAACCTGTAAGTTTGTGAATTGTTTGTTCTTGAAAATATTTTAAATGTATGCTCATTTAGAATATGGTTCTACCGAATGATATCCAATTGGAAAGGTACAAACACATTGAAAAGTGAATCTCTCTTTCACGCCAAACCCTACAGTTTCCCCTTCTCAGAGGCAAAGACTGTTACTGGTTTTTAGAATATCCTTGGTCTTTGGAATAATTATTTCAAGATTTTCATTTGAAACCACTTCTGTTGGATACCAAAAGCAGGGAAATAAAATGAACAGAAGAAACAGAAAATGTGGGAATACTGTTTTTGCTCTCTTAAAAAAAATGTTGATAGCTATTGGAAAAAGCTCTTCTGAACTTACTGCTTATGTCACCTTATCTATTAATACCGTTAAATAACAATCTGTGAGGCTTTAGGATGAAGAACTCTGCCAGGGTTCATTGTTTGTATGTACAATGAAGCCTCTGCTTGTAACATGTAAAATGATATTGAACACTATAGCTCCTGTCACTAGAGGTTGCTTCAGGTTCTGCAATGAGCAGAAATCTAAATTGCCTGTGATCCTAAATTATAGGGGCATTTTATGTATAGATGGAAATGACTTAATTGTCCAATCAGCATTTGAAATAAGAGGCATATACCAGCTTTTGGCATATAGAAGATGGGGATTGTGGACTAAGCGGGAGGCTGTAATATTTCTAGAGCAGTTATAGGAAATATTTCTGCCATAAGATATTTAATTACAAAGGCTTTGAAAATGTACAACTTAAGCATCAATAGCGAGATTTTTATTTTTATATTTTAGAATGGTTGTTTGAACAGCTTGCCAACACTAACAATTTGCTAAGGAAATTCAGTGATATTAGAGCTAGGTTATTAAAGATTATATTAAATAATTTAACTATTTTGAAAATGATTATGCTGTGCATTTCCTTCTCTGTATAAAAATTATTTCTAAAAAGTGCCACGCACCTCCCGAGCAAATAAAATAGAATTCAGTAAGGAGTGAAGTACTGTTGTACCTGGGACCCTTTTTCTAGGGGATATGCAAATAAAAAGTAGTTTAAAAATGGTTGCTTACTAATGTCTTCTTGACTGGTCTTTTGAAATAAGCTTTCTTGCAGGGACATTACATTAAAGATAAAAGCTAAGTGTGTCTTTTTTTTTTTTTTTTAACGAATTCAGTTCTTCCTGCCGGGCTGCAGTGGCTCAGGCCTGTAATCCCAGCACTTTGGGAAGCCAAGGCTGGTGGATCACGAGGTCAGGAGTTTGAGAACAGCCTGGCAAAGATGGTGAAACCCCTTCACTACTAAAAATACAAAAAATTAGCCGGGCGTGGTGGCGAGCACCTGTAGTCCCAGCTACTCAGTAGGTTGAGGCAGAAGAATGGCTTGAACCCGGGAGGCGGAGGTTGCAGTGAGCTGAGATTGCACCACTGCTCTCCAGCCTGGGCGACAGAATGAGACTCTGTTTCAAAAAAAAAAAAAAAATTCTGTCTTGTGCATTAGCAGTGTGATTCTGGAATAATTCATTTTAACTTGGAGTACTGTAATTGAAAAGTCTTTAAAAGAAAATTAAAAAATAAATTTTAGTTTGGACAATAGGGTAAGATTTAAAAACTCTGCTATTGTCCTATCCCAAATTGATGGTTAAAATAAATGGCTTTGGGTTTTTGTTTTTGTTTTTTTTTTTTTTTTGCGGGCAGGGGCGGTTTTTTTTTTCTTTTCTTTCTTTTTTTTTTTTTTTGAGATGGAGATTTGCTCTGTTGCCCAGGCTGGAGTGCAGTGGCGTGATCTTGGCTCACTGCAACCTCTGCCTCCTGGGTTCAAGCAATTCTCCTGTGTCAGCCTCCCAAGTAGCTGGGATTACAGGTGCGCACCACCACGCCCCGCTATTTTTGTATTTTTAGTAGAGACAAGGTTTACCATGTTGGCCAGGCTGGTCTCGAACTCCCAACCTCAGGTAATCCACCTGCCTTGGCCTCCCAAAGTGCTGGGATTACAGGTGTGAGCCATCACGCCAGCCTGCATTTTAAAAAACTATATAATTTCACACTTTGGCCAGAGGAGGTAGAGTACTTTTGAAAACTTTTAATTTGTTGCAAGTTTAGAATGCATATTAGCCGCCAGTGACTTTTGGTCTACAACAGCAAATTTGTCACAATTTAATACAGTTGTTACCCTGTAAAGCTATCTAGGATTAGAAAAAAAACAAGACTTGTTGATCATGATTGAAGAGATTACCTGTAGCAGTTTGGTTCATATCCTTGGTATAAATATTTGTTTTTTGCATTACTGAGCGGTTAAAGCTCTGAGAGCAGAAAATTAGTATTGGAAATGTATGTTAACTTTTTCTTATTTTTTTCTCATACTTCAAAAAATTGAAAAACAAGTGCACTATATTGGTTTGGATTCTCAGGAATAGCTTTGAGATTGAGTGCTGCAGTAAAATGTAGGCATTTTCTCCTTTTTTTTTTTTTTTTTTTTTTGAGACAGAGTCTCACTCTGTTGCTCAGGCTGGAGTGCAGTAGCATGATCTCGGCTCACTGCAACCTCTGCCTCCCAGGTTCAAGCGATTCTCGTGCCTCAGCCCCTGCCCGAGTAGCTGGGACTACCGGCGCTCACCACCATGCCCGGCTAATTTTTGTATTTTTAGTAGAGACGGGGTTTCATCGTGTTGGCCAGGCTGGTCTCGAACTCCTGACCTCAAGTGATCCTCCTGCTTTGGCCTTCCAAAGTGCTGGGGTTACAGGCGTGAGCCACCGCTCCCGGCCTATTTTCTCCCATTTTATGAGTGCTTCTTGGGGTTGGGGAGGGGTTACAAAATAAACACTTCAGAATTAAGGTGGAGGAGGGGCTTTGTGGTAATGAGGCATATTCCATGAGTTTGGTCATGTTTTTACTAGGTAAATTCATTTTGTCTATCATTTTTCTGAGAGGGTTTCTGGGAGAAGATTATTTTAGGTTAAAGATGCAATTTATCCAGAGGCTAACTTTATTTTCAGCCCCCTAACAAATTATGGAATTGAATTTAATTGCCTTTCCCTTTCCTACCTTCTGGTAGAGAGTTTTTAAATGAACAGGAAAATGGCCAGAAAATACACAGCAGGAGTAGGATGGGAGACCTGTGGTGTGTAGAAGGCCGATTTATCCACAAACTGGATAATCTTCTTAGGCTGCATACTGCCAGTACCAAACTTTGTTAGCATTAACTCAGTTTGGTAGGTACTGCCAGCCTAGGTCAGTTTACAGTGGGGGGCAGTAATAGGGTTTATTTAACTAACTGTGTAGTAAACTTTGTGGCCTAAAGGCAAAGGAAAGGAGTCGGACCTGACTGGCAAACAGGTTTTACCCATTTAAAGTAATATTCCAAGAGCAAATGGACTAGTGTCTTTTTTGTTTGGCTTTTTAAATATTTTTGTTAGGAACATCTGTGTCTTTTTTTAAAAATTTTCTGTTAATTTTTTTTATTGATATGTTCTAGGAAAGGGTGTGACATTTTTCATCTGTTATTCCTATGAAAAGGTATTCTGTTGAAATGTTTAATTTCCTTGGTTAGAGGCTATGAGTGAGGGTTATGCAGCTTCACTTTTTGGAAACCAGGGTGACTAGATTACAGAATTTAACTATTGATTAGCCACATAATGATGAAAAGGGAATCTTGGCCTGGGTATCACACAGTAATGGATAATCTGCTTCCTGGGGCTTTGCTTTGGTGGCTATGGCAGCTGAGTTGGAGTGGTAGATGGATAGATGGGAAAGGACTGCAGAAGTCAGCATAATCCTCAATTAGGATAAGCCTTATGGTTAATTGAATGTTGAGTGTACAGGTTAAATCCCATTATAACGAACTCCAGGGGACTGGCCAAATTATTTTGTTGTACTGGGATTAGACTTTATTAAATATTGTTTAAAACAGTCTTTTTGTTAGAGGTGTTAGAGATTTTGGAAAAATTTCCATTTATTGTAACAATTTGACAAGTTGTTCATGAACCTTCCATCTTTAATGCTTTTACCTTTAAAAAGAAAAGAAAGCATGTTGAGCTGGGCAGTGGCAGAGCATGTATATCACCCCTCCACACCATGTTTTGAGTAGCTCTTGGTTTATGTCGACAACCTAATTAGTTTGTTAGTAAGTACTACCACCATCTAAGTGTGGTCAGAAGAATGGGAAATTCCCCAGGTTTGCAGGTGACTGGAGCTGTTAATTTTTTCTGTCCCCAACAACATGTATATATATTTTTAAATTTAACCCTGATCCTTAGAGCACCCAACAACTTTTTGTTGTTGTTGTTGTTTTGAGATGGAGTTTCACTCTTGTTGCCCAGGCTGGAGTGCAATGGCACGATCTCGGCTCACTGTAACCTTTGCCTCCCAGGTTCAAGTGATTCTCCTGCCTCAGCCTCCTGAGTAGCTAGGATTACAGGCATGTGCCACTACACCTGGCTAATTTTGTATTTTTAGTAGAGATGGCGGTTTCTCCATGTGGGTCAGGCTGGTCTCGAATTCCCAGCCTCAGGTGATCTGCCCGCGTCGGCCTCCCAAAGTGCTGGAATTACAGGTGTGAGCCACCACGCCTGGCCAACAACTTTTAAAAAATAAATGAATATACATCATTTTAGTGTGAAATTTAAGTCAGTAATAATTGACTTACCCCCTTTCTCCTCAGCTATCAATGTAGGTTGAGATTTTTAGGTCTATAAATTGTATTGTTAAAAAAAAAAAGGGATAGTAATGATGTAGTTTTTAACTTCGTGATACTATCCATATAAATATGAAAATTTTCAGAAACAAGCTTAATTTATATACATATAAGAAAAAGACTGTTCTTATGCTTGGCCAGAAATATACTTCTTTCTGTCCTGTACTTTTATTAGATTGGTGTTTGCCAAGCTTCAGGCATTTACATCCCACCTTCATATCTAAGGCTAGCATTTTTAGTTTGTTTAGAGAATTTGGATTGGGTGCAGCAAGACATTTTTGAAGTCATTGTTTTAAATAGATGTTCCATGAAGGAGGGAAAATCTGAAAGAAGGAATTTCAAAGCAACCCAAGCAGTGTTTTGAAAATTCTCAAGACTGAAGAATAATGACTGACTAGTAGGCAGGAAGCCTGCAGTTGTATTGTGGTATTGTTCCTCCATCTCATGCATTTGAGAACTTTAGTACAAAAGAAGAGAAAGCATGGGGAGGGGAAGAAAGGGTTTTAACAAAAAAGGGGGCACTTTTGGAGTAAATATTCTTTGCCCTTCTGTTTAAATGAAATCTAAAGCCATATTATTTTACTTTGAAAGAAAATGTGTATCATAATAGAAATGTCCTAAACTGACATTTTTATAAATGAAAGTTAATTGCTGTTGGTGGAAAGAGCAGCATGATCATATGTTCAGTTTCAAAACAGAACTTTGATTAAAAAGAAATCTACATGTGAAAACCTTTTTTTCCTTTTTGGTACCTGATCAATATATTTTGTTAGCTTGTTACTTTGAAAAGAAGACTTACCTAGGGCAGAGTTCAGAATAATTTGTAAGCATGTGCTATAAGCTTTGGACAAATCAATCTCTCTAGGCCAGTTTTTAAAATTTTAAAACAAAGGGTGCTCTGTATGGTTTTCCAAGGTTCCTTATTTTATACAATTCTATAAACTTAAGGCATTATGTAGATATGTACAATGCTCTTTTACTTAAATTTTGTTGATCGAACATAACTGAATTAAGCTCTTTATACCAGATAACTGTGTGAAGTTAGATGCAGCTTTCAGTGCTGACTTATAAAGAATTTAGAGGCTGGGTCCCATGGCTCACACCTGTAATCCCAGCACTTTGAGAGGAGGATCACTTGAGCCCAGGAATTTGAGACCAGCCTGGGCAACAAAGTAAGATCCTGTCTCTATAAAAAATAGGAAAAAAAAATTAGCCGGGCATGGTGATGTGCGCCTGTGGTCCCAGCCGCATGTGAGACTGAGCTGGGAGGATGACTTGAGCCCAGGAGGTTGAGGGTGCAATGAGCTGTGATTGTGCCATTGCACACCAGCCTGAGTGACAGAGTGAGACCCTGTCTCAAAAGGGACTTTAATCGCCTGACTTCATCACAGTATATGCTATAACTGGGTAAAAGTGTGTGTGTGTGAGAGAGAGGGATTTTCAGTCCCCTCCTTCTCGTGTAAGAAAAGCAAGTGTTACTTTCTTTACTCTCAGTGAAATTGCTGTCGTTGAAATGGATTATTTAAGTCATCTTGTGGAGTAGCTATATCAGCTTGAGTTTGTTTCCAGATTGAAATTTGGCAATTTTTGGGCTGAGTGCAGTGGCTCCTGCCTGTAATCCCGGCAATTTGGGAGGCTGAGGCCAGAGACATGCTTGAGCCTAGGAGTTCAAGACCAGCCTGGGCAACATAGCAAGACCCCCCCATCTCTATTAAAAAAATTTGGCAATTTTATTTGAAAATGTTATAAGAGTTACTCAGTACTCTTTATCAAATTGTCCCTTTAGTCTACTACACACTCTGTGTTCCATCCCAGCTCATCTGTTTCCTTTTACTTGCTTGGTGGTACTTGTGTTTTATGACAATGTGTTAATCTCAATTGAGGTAGTTGTCTTCACCGCAGTTGGAACAGTAGTTGACTACATATAGGAAAATCTACCAGTGAAGAAACTCCACCAGTGAGAAAAATAACTCTGCACATCTTGCATCACTGGAGGGTCAGTGATATCTTTGTCATATAATAAGACAGGACTGTTACCATATTAAGTTTAAAACTACTTTCATCAGGAATCAATAAAATGGAATCCAGAAAGCGACTTTAAAAGTACACAGTCATGGCCAGGTGTGGTGGTTCACGCCTGTAATCCCAGCACTTTGGGAGGCCAAGATGAGTGGATCACGAAGTCAGGAATTGGAGACCATCCTGGCCAAGATGGTGAAACTCCGTCTCTACTAAAAATATAAAAAAATTAGCTGGGCACGGTGGCGGGTGCCTGTAATCCCAGCTACTCAGGAGGCTGAGGCAGGAGAATCGCTTGAACCCTGGAGGTAGAGGTTGCCGTGAGCCGAGATCGCGCCACTGCACTCCAGCCTGGGTGACAGAGCAAGACTCCATCTCAAAAAAAAAAAAAAAAAAAGTACACGATCATATCTAGAATGGTAGAAGCCTTGAGTGTATGGGTTCTAAGATTTGGCAAACCTGTAAGCATGAACTTGCCCAGTAACCTTCAGTTTCCCTTTTCTTTCCCCCAAATCACAATATAGTCATCCACATGTGACTTTTAAAAATTAATTCAATTTTTGGAGAGGGTCTTGCTCTGTCATCTAGGATGGAGTGTAGTGTCACCATCACAGTTCACTGCAGCCTTGACCTACTGGGCTCAAGCGGTCCTCCCAGCGCAGCCTCCCAGTAGCTGTGACTACAGGCACATGTCACCACTCCTGGCTGATGTTTTTAAGTTTTGTGTAGAAGGTGTGTCTTTGGCTGGTCTTGAACTCTTGGGATCAAGTGATCCTTCTGCCTTGGTCTCCCAAAGTGCTGGGATTACAGACGTGAGCCATCGTGCCCAGTATAGTGAGTTTTCTTAAACTTAGTTTTCATACCACTGTTCTAAGTCTTGAGGCCTTAAACTTCAATCATCTTTAATTTGCTGCTGCTTGGTTGTTGTTGCCTACTCTTCCATGCACAGACATACTTAATCAGTGATTATTATGCCTTTACTATTTAAGGAACTGTGAGAGTTAACAAAGTTTGTGACCTCCAAGTGTGCACAATCAGGTACTCATATCACTTCAGTACAAGGCAATCAGTGATAAGTCGGTTTTGCCTATAGAGATTGTAGAGAAGTTCAGAGGAGGCAAGGGACTACTACTGATCCAGGCCATCAGGGTACAGCATGTTGAAGAATAAGATTTAAACATTTTTTTCTTTCTTTCTTTTTTTTTTTTTTTTTTGAGATGGGGGTCTCACTGTGTTGCCCAGGCCAGAGTGCAGTGGCATGATCATGGTTCACTGCAGCCTTGACCACCAGGGCTCAAGCGATTTTCCTGCCTCTGCCTCCCAAGTAGCTGGGACTACACGTGTCCACCACCATGCCTAATTTTTTTTTTTTTTTTTTTTGAGACAGAGTCTCTCTTTGTCACCCAGGCTGGAGTGAAGTGGCGTGCTCTTGGCTGTATAGATATATAGCTGAGATATGTATCTTTCTTTTTTTTTTGAGACAGGGTCTTGCTCTGTCACCCAGGCTAGAATGCACTGGTGCTATCTCAGATCACCGCAACCTCCGCCTCCCCGGTTCAAGTGAATCTCCTGCCTCAGCCACCCGAGTAGCTGGGGTTACAGGCAGCACTACCACGTGGACCCAGCTAATTTTTGTATTTTTAGTAGAGACGGGGTTTCACCTTGTTGGCCAGGCTGATCTTGAACTCCTGGCATCATGATCTGCCCGTCTCCAAAATAAAATAAGTGGGAACTATGCTACACATGGACATATTGTGTGGAATAATAGACAAGAGACTAGGAAGGGTGAGGAGGGGGATGATGAGAGATTACTTAATGGGTACAATGTATGTGATTTGAGTAAATGATGCCCTAAAAGTCCTGGCTTCACCACTAGGCAATCTATGCATGTAACAAAATTACACTTGTACCCCATAAATTTATACAAATTAAAAAAAATCAGGCTGGGTGCAGGGGCTCATGCCCATAATATCAATACTTTGAGAGGCTGAGGCAGGAGGACTGCTTAAAGCTGGAAGTTAAAGACTAGGCTGGGCAATATAGTGAGACCCCATCCTATGAAAAAAAAATAGGAAATAATAAAATAATTTTTACAAAAAACAAAATATAAACAAAAAAAGGTTTTCTTCTAGAAAAAATAACTAATTTACATCTCAATAAGATAAAAACAATCCAACTTAAAAATAGGCAAAAGAGACTGGACCCCGTGGCTCACACCTATAATCCCAGCACTTTGGGAGGCTGAGGCGGGCGGATCGTGAGGTCAAGAGATCGAGACCATCCTGGCCAACATGGTGAGACCCCGTCTCTACTGAAAATAAAAAATTAGCCGGGCATGGTGGCACATGCCTGTAGTCCCAGCTACTCGGGAGGTTGAGGCAGGAGAATTGCTTGAACCCGGGAGGCGAAGGTTGCAGTGTGCCGACATAGCGCCACTGCACTCGAACGTGGCAACAGAGTGAGACTCTGTCTCGCTAAAAAAAAAAAAACAAAAAACACAAAAGATATATACAGAGACTTCACAGAAAAAAGGTACCCCAGTGGCAAGTAAGTACGAAAAAAGATGCTCAACATCAGCCATTAGGGAAACTGAAAACTACAACGAGATACCACTATACACCCACTATGAGGGGTAACATTAAAAAGACTGACCATACCATTTGTTGGTAAGGATGTGGAACAACTAGAACTGTATCATACGTGGATACATGGCTAGGAGAAATGTGAAATGGTACAATCACTTTGAGAAACAGTGGGCAGTTTCTTTAAATTTGTAAATATTGGCTGGGTGCAGTGGCTCAAGCCTGTAATCCCAGCACTTTGGAAGGCTGAGGTGGGGGATCACTTGAGATCAGGAGTTTGAGACCAGCCTGGCCAACATGGCAAAACCTGGTCTCTACTAAAAATACAAAAAATTAGCCAGATGTGATGGCGTGTGCCTGTAACCCCAGGAGGCCGAGGCATGAGAATAGCTGAGGCATGAGAAGAGCCCAGAAGGCAGAGGTTGCAGTGAGCTGAGATCCCACCACTGCACTCCAGCTGGGGAAACAGAGCAAGACTCTGTCTCAAAAAAATTAAAAAAAATAAAATAAACTTGTAAATATTATACACTTAGCATATAACCCAGCCATTCTACTTCTGGGTTCCCCCCAAGAGAAACACAAGCTTAGGTCCACACACTACCCTATACACAAATACGCAGAGAAGCTGCTTACTTACCATCAAATACATATGAGGATATTTACTTCCAGTTTTGTTTGAAATAATATGAAACTGAATAAATCATGATATAACCATACAATGGAATGCAGTGTAATTATTAGAAATTTCTAAGCAACTATTAGCCGGGCGAGGTGGCTCAAGCCTGTAACCTCAGCACTTTGGGAGGCTGAGGCAAGCAGATCATTCAAGGCCAGGAGTTTGAGACCAGCCTGGCCAACATGGCAAAATGCGGTTTCTACTAAAAATACAAAAATTAGCTGGGCGTGGTGACACACACCTATAATCCCAGCTACTCAGGAGGCTGAAACATGAGACTCACTTGAATCCAGGAGGCAAAGGTTGCAGTGAGCCAAGATCGCGCCACTACACTCCAGCCCGACGGAGCAAGACTCTGTCTGAAAAAAAAAAAAAAAAAAAAAATTATAAGCAACTGTAAATCAAACTGATATGAATCCTTCCTCAAGATCATTTTTAAAGTATGTACAGTGCAAAACAGGGCTCTTGAGTGCCAGTTACTTAGGTGTGTTCATTTTATAACAATTTAGCAAGCTGTAGTTGTGCCCTTCCATAAATATATTATACATCAATTTAAAGTTTGCCAAAAATATAGGAGAAATGCTTAAACTTAAAAACTTTAAACTATATGCATGTATATGTACCTAGACTAGGGTAACAATGGTTCCAGGGCAGGGAAGGAGGCAGCTAAGAAAGGACGGCCACTGTATACCCTCTGATAACTTTTAAATTGATCTGATATGTACCTGTAATTTATTTCAAAAAGTATTTTCTTAACTGAGACCATTTGCAACTCTCTTTAAGTCAACATTTTCTTTTTTTTTTTTCTAGTATCAGAAGATTTTTTTTTTTACTTTTAGTTTTTTGAATTTCTTTTTTTTTTTTAATTTATCAACATTTTCTTAATATAGAAATAAAGTAGAGGCAGAGATGGATTTAGGTCCATAACAGTTCTTCATAACCCAATTTCAAATTTTCTACATATTATAACAGTCTCATTCTCACTACTTTTATAACTGAAAAAACAGTATAAATTTCAAAAATAAACTTGTAACAAATCTTTTTTTTTTTTTTTTTTTTGAGACGGTCTCTGTTGCCCAGGCTGCAGTGCAGTGGTACAATCTTGACTCATTGAAATCTCCGCCTCCCAGGTTCAAGCGATTCTCATGTCTCAGCCTCTGGAGTAGCTGGGATTATAGGCATGTGCCATCATGCCCACCTAATTTTTTTTTTGTATTTTTGGTAGAGATGGGGTTTCACTATGTTGGCCTGGCTGGTCTCAAATTCCTGCCCTCAAGTGATCTGGCCCACCTCGGCCTCCCAAAGTGCTGGGATCACAGGTGTGCTGTTTTTTTGTTTGTTTGTTTTGTTTTGTTTTTTGCTTTTTTTTTTTTTTTTTGAGACAGAGTCTTGCTCTGTCACCCAGGCTAAAGAGCAGTGGTGCAATCTCAGCTCACTGCAACCTCCGCCTCCAGAGTAGCTGGGATTACAGGTACCTGCCACTATGCCTGGCTAATTTTTGTATTTTTAGCAGAGACAGAATTTTGCCATGTTGGCCAGGCTGGTCTTGAACTCGTGACTTTAGGTGATGCACTTGCCTCAGCCTCCCAGAGTGCTGGGATTACAGGCATGAGCCACCACACCCAGCCTCTTGTATTTTAAATAGTGTTTTGTATAAGATTTCATTTGTGTTAAAAAAAAAAATTCTACAGCAAAAGAGGTTTGAAAAACCGGGACTATGAATGATATAATGTATATTAAGCATTTAACACTGCCCAGGGACAGACACACAAATAGTAACTTTTAATAGCTATATATATATATATTTCTTTTAATTTTTTTTTTTGAGATGGAGTCTCGCTCTGTTGCCCACCTGGAGTGCAGTGGCACGATCTCCGCTCACCACAACCTCCGCCTCCTGAGTTCAAACAATTCTCCTGCCTCGGCCTCCCCAGTAGCTGGGACTACAGGCGCACACCACCATGCCTGGTTAATTTTGGTATTTTTAGTAGAGATGGGGTTTCACTGTGTTAGTCTCGAACTCCTGATGTCGTGATCCACCCCCCTCGGCCTCCCAAAGTCCAAAGTGCTGGAAATACAGGCATGAGCCACCACACCCGAGCTTTTTCTTTCTTTCTTTTTTTTTTTTTCTTTTTTTTAAGACAGGTCACTGGGTCACTCTGTCACCCAGGCTGGGGTACAGTGGCGTGATCTCGGCTCACTGCAGTCTGCCTTCTGGGTTTAAGCGATTCTTATGCCTCAGCGTACTGAGTAGCTGGGACTAGAGGCATGCACCACCACTCCCAGCTAATTTTTTATTTTTTAGTAGAGACGGGATTTCACTATGTTGGCTGGTCTTGAACTTCTGGCCTCAAGTGGTCCGCCTACCTCAGCTTCCCAATGTGTTAGGATTACAGGCGTGAGCCACTGCCCTCAGCCTTAATACCAATATTATCATCAATCAATAAGTGGTAGCTTTTCTGTGGTACATCCAGACAATGGCATATTATTCAGTACTAAAAAGAAATGTGCTATCAATTCATGAAGAGATGTGAAGAAAACTTTAAGTTTTCACTTAGTGAAAGAAGCCAATTTGGAAAGGCCACATACTGTGTGATTCTAACTATGTGACGTCTTAGAAAAGGCAAAATTTTGGAAACACTAGAAAGATCAGTGGTTGCCAGGAGTTAGTGGGGAGGAAAGAATGAGTAGACAGAGCACAGTACTCAGGGTAGTGAAACTACTCTGTATGATAGATACTATAATGGTAGATACATGTTGTTATAAATTGTTCCAAACTCATAAAATGCATGATACCAGGAGTAAACTCTAATGTGAACTACACACTCTGGATGATAATGATGCCTCAGTGTAGGTACAAATGTATCAAGATGGTGGGGGGATGGTGATAGGGGAGGCTACACATGGGTTTGGGCAGGAGGTATATGGCAAATCTCTGTATCTTCTGTTCAATATTGCTGTGAACCTAAAACGGCTCTAACAAAATAAAGTGTTAAAAAATAAATGGCAGCTTTTATCTTTTCTACCCAGGAATAGGAACTGAAATATAGATCAGGACACAGGGAAGAGAATTTTATTGGAATAAGAGGGTAGAAGACAGAGCAAGGGTCTAGACTATCAAGCAACTGACATATAAATAAGATACACACATAGAATTAGAAAGATGGTGGTTGAAATGAAAATTAATAGTCAGATTATGAAAATCTTTGGGAGCTCCATGTGAAGTTTAGTTTCGAATTTTAGACAATAAAAAACAAAGGTTCCAAGCAGTCAAGCAGGCTGGGTGCAGTGGCTCAAGCCTGTAATCCCAGCACTTTGGGAGGCCGAGGCAGGCATATCATTTGAGGTCAGGAGTTCAAGACCAGCCTGGCCAACATGGTAAAACCCTGTCTCTACAAAAAAGTACAAAAATAAAATTAGCCAGGCATGGTGGCACACACCTGTAGTCCAAGCTGCTCGGGAGGCTGAGGTGGGAAAATTGCTTGAACTGAGGAGGCAGAGATTGAGCCAAGATCACGCCACTGCCCTGTAGCCTGGGCGAGAGTGAGACCCTGTCTTAAAAAAAAAAAAAAAAAAAATTTGCTGGGTGCAGTGACTCACATCTATAATCCCAGCACTTTGAGAGGCCTAGATGGATGAATCACTTGAAGTTAGGAGTTTGAGACCAGCCAGCATGGTGAAACCTCATCTCTACTAAAAATACAAAAATTAGCCAGGCATGGTGGCACATGCCAGTAATCCCAGCTACTCGGGAGGCTGAGGCAGGAGAATTGCTTGAACCTTGGAGGTGGAGGTTGCCATGAGCTGAGATAGCACCACTGCACTCCAGCCTGGGTGACAGCGAGACTCCGTCTCCTCCCCCAAAAAATTACCTTATAATATTTTTTACTATAACGAAACAGTACAGAGTAAAAAGAGATGAGAAAGAGAAGAAACTGAAGCAGCAGTTAATTCCCTTTAGATCTATTCCATCTTCTTCAAGTATTCGCTAATAATCCCAGTTGAAAAGGACTTTTCTTCCTCTGAACTTGTGAACCACCTGCTTATGTTGATGCAATTACATTTTCTTCTTCTTTTTTTCTTTTTTCTTTTTTTTTTTTTGAGAAGGAGTCTTGCTCTGTCGCCCAGGCTGGAGGGCAGTGGTACGATCTTGGCTCACTATAACCTCTGCCTTCCGGGTTCAAGCGATTCTCCTGCCTCGGCCTCCCTAGTAGCTGGGATTACAGGTGCTCGCTACTACACCTGGCTAATTTTTGTATTTTTAGTAGAGACGGTTTTTTGCCATGTTGGCCAGGCTGTTCTCGAACTCCGAACCTCAGGTGATCTGCCTGCCTCGGCCTCCCAAAGTGCTGAGATTACAGGCGTGAGCCACCACGCCTGGCCAATTACATTTATTTTTCAACTAGATTATAAACTCCTAGATCACAAAGGGATTCTAACAGT
The DNA here is from genome assembly GCF_029289425.2 of Pan paniscus. Taxonomy (NCBI): domain Eukaryota; kingdom Metazoa; phylum Chordata; class Mammalia; order Primates; family Hominidae; genus Pan; species Pan paniscus. The sequence goes on from NC_073270.2 coordinate 53,257,303, forward strand.
CACATTACTTAGCACAATTCTTTGAAAAACAGTGGTACTGAATAAAAACATTTAAATGATGTAAAGAAGGATCGTCCAGTCCTAGGGCAATTTAGAAAACATGGAATGTACTCTAAGGCTGATATGATTTTCCTGGGACAACTCTGTGAGGGAGACACAGGTCCCAAGCAAATCCCTAGGAATATTTAATTTTAACTCCATTTCCAGGTAGAAAAACTGACTCGAGAGTTGAATTCTAAAAACTTTCACATCCAGGCCAGCCATGATGGCTCACACCTGTAATCCTAATACTCTGGGAGGTCGAGGTGGGAGAATTGCTTGAGTCCAGGAGTTCATTACAAGTCTGGGCAACATAGGGAGACCCCGTCTCTGCCAAAAAAAAAAAAAATTAGCTGGGCATGGTGGTGCGCACCTGTAATCCCAGCCACTCAGGAGACTGAGGTGGGAGGATCGCTTAAGTCTAGGAGTTCCAGGCTGCAATGAGCCATGATTTCACCACTGTACTCCAGCCTGAGAAACAGAGGGAGACCCTGCCTCAAAATAAATAAATTAAATTGGGGGGAAAAAAAAGAAACATAATTGAAAAAAATAATAGAGGATTTTCTTTTTCTGTTTTTTTTTTTTTTTGAGACAGAGTTTCGCTCTTGTTGCCTGCCCAGGCTGCAGTGCAATGGCATGATCTCGGCTCACTGCAACCTCCACCTCCCGGATTTTCAAGAGATTCTCCTGCCTCAGCCTCCCGAGTAGCTGGGATTACAGGCATGCACCGCTACGCCTGGCTACTTTTGTATTTTTAGTAGAGATGGGGTTTCACCATGTTGGTCAGGCTGGTCTCGAACTCCTGACCTCAGGTGATCTACCCGCCTCGGCCTCCCAAAATGCTGGGATTACAGGGGTGAGCCACCATGCCTGGCCAATAGAGGATTTTTAAAGCTTATAAAAGGATTACTCCTTACCTTCAAGAAATAGACAATTTGAATCCACGCTACCAATCAAGAAGTACTGACTCACATGCACATGAACAATTAAGATTCATCTAAGAAATGACTGGTGCGGTGGCTCACGCCTGTAACTCCAGCACTTTGTGAGGCCGAGGTGGGTGGATCACTTGAGGTCAGGAGTTTGCAACCAACCTGGCCAACATGGTGAAACCTTATCTCTACTAAAAATACAAAAATTAGGCGGGCGTGGTGACGGGCACCTGTAATCCCAGCTACTCAGGAGGCTGAGGCAGGAGAATCGCTTGAACCTGGGAAGTGGAGGTTGCAGTGAGCCGAGATTGTGCCACTGTACTCCACACTGGGTGACAGAGCAAGACTCCATCTCAAAAAAAAAAAAAAGAAAAAGCCGGGCACGGTGGGTCATGCCTGTAATCTCAGCACTTTGGGAGGCCGAGGCGGGTGGATCACTTGAGGTCAGGAGATCAAGACCACCCTGGCTAACATGGTGAAATGCTGTCTCTACTAAAAATACGAAAAGCCAGGCGTGGTGGCGTGTGCCTGTAGTCCCAGTTACTCAGGAGGCTGAGGCCGGAGAATTGCTTGAACCTGGGAGGCCGAGACTACAGTGAGTCAAGACTGCACCATTGTACTCCAGCCTGGGTGACAGAGCGAGACTCCGTCTCAAAAAAAAAAAAAAAAATGATATTTTTAGTTTTGGTGTTCTGGTAATTTACCTACATGAGATGGTACCTGAGATGGGCCCAACAACTAGACTAGAAAGCAGTGGAGAAACAAGGGAGAAGACGGAGAAAAAACAGTATGTCTGAAACCAAGGGAAATTAGTCTGAAAGACTGATAAAAAGACGGTGATTAAGAACTGAATATCAGGTTAAGAAATTTGGAGCCAGGCATGGTGGCACACACCTGTAATTCTAGCACTTTGTGAGGCCCACTTGGGAGGATTGCTTGAGACCAGGAGTTCAAGACCAGCTTGGGCAATGTGGCAAAACTCTTGTCTCCACAGAAAATTTTTTTTTTTTGAGAGAGTCTCGCTGTGTTGCTCAAGCTGGAGTGCAATGGCACAATCTTGCTCACTGCAACCTCTGCCTCCCAGGTTCAAGAGATTCTCCTGCCTCAGCCTCCCGAGTAGCTGGGACTATAGATGCCCACCACCACGCCTGGCTAATATTTGTATTTTTAGTAGAACCGGGGTTTCACCATGTTGGTCAGGCTGTTCTCGAACTCCTGACCTTGTGATCCGCCGGCTTCAGCCTCCCAATGTGCTGGGATTACAGGTGTGAGCAACTGTGCCTGGCCAAAAAAAAAAAAAAAAAAAAGGAAGGCTACAGGTTGTCAGTGGCCTCAGTGCTTTCGGGCTACACCCTTGTTTACAGTGACAACAAGGTGGTATTGGAGTGTTACAGGGTCAGAGAGAAGACCTTCAATTATCAATTAGAGGTTTTAAATTTAAATTTACCCTGGCTTTTAAAGGAATAGGGTACACTGTTTTCTCTTTACTACTTCTCTCTCTCTCTGACTCTGTCTCTCTCTTTCTCTCTTTGACTCCCTCTTTGTCTCTCTGCCTCTCTCTCTTTCCTCTGCTGGTCTTTCCCTGCCTCTGCCAGCCACTTATGCCGCTGTTCTCCCCTCTCCTTGCCCTTCCCCAAGGGAGGAACCGGCAGGAGTGGAGCTACTCTTTCTTCCCCTGAGAAGAAAGGAAAGGGGAGTTCTGAATATTTTCCTTACTACCGGAGGTTTGTGTGAGGTTCAACCCCCTGAAATTTGCGGAAGGCTCAACCCCTCAAACCAGTGGTGTCTTGTCTTGGCTGTCCTGGAAGACTCAACCTCTCAAACCAGGGATGTCTTGCCTTGCCTGCCCTGGAAGGCTCAACCCCTCAAACTAGGGATGTCTTGTCTTGCCTTGCCTGCCCTGGAAGGCTCAACCCCTCAAACTAGGGAGTGTCTTGCCTTGCTGCCCTGGAAGGCTGACCTGTTTCCTCCCTTTCCCCCTCTGAAGGTCCTTTGCGCTCACTGAACTTGTGTTGTCCTCTCTGGCTGCTCCCCCGAGGGAGAATTAGGCCTCTCTTAGCGTTGGCGTGCCGGTATAAATCCCACGGCAGGATCTGCCCTAAGCCATATGAGGTAGCTACGGAACGCAGAGGGTACCCACTCACTCTGTCCAGCAGTAGGACTTGTCATCATCTACACGAACAACACCGCAAGTACGGTTGTTTGTGATCATTCACAAACATACACATTTAGCCCTCCAGAATTTGACCACCAAGGAAGTACTCTATCGGCTCCCACGGCTTCTCCTTCCTTGGTGTGTGCACAGAGTCGTCGCCGCAGTATGTGAGGATCTTTTACCTAGGTTGCTGGCCAGTTTCTTTCCGCCTTGCTGAGAGCTCAGCTTATTCCTCGCACTGCGTGGGTCCTGATTTGTCACCCCTGAGGCCGCCACAAGGGGGCGGGGTGCACCTCCTCACAAGGGAGAACCAGAGACCGCCCCCGGAGGGGAATGTAATCACAGGCAAGCCCCCAAATTTGTATAAAGTTTCGGTGCCACAAAAGAAATAGCATTCGAATATAAGATTTTCTTTTTTTTTTTCTCAGCAAGGCAATTTACTTTTATAGAAGGGTGCACCTTCACAGATGGAGCAATGGTGAGCGCACACCTGGACAAGGGAGGAGAAGGGGTTCTTATTCCTGACGCACGTGGCCTCTGCTGCTGTGTCGTTCCCCTATTGGCTAGGGTTAGACTGCACAGGCTAAGCTAATTCCGATTGGCTAATTTAAAGAAAGTGTTGGGGTGAGTGGTTTGGTGGGAAAAATGGCTGTGGCAGAGCAGGAAACAGGAATGAGTCAAGGTGAACAATGAGTCAGGGTGGAGCAGGTAATCAGAATAAGTCAGAGTGGAACAGGTAATCAAAAAAGGTTGCTCTACAGGGAAGTTAAGTTTAAAAGTAGAAGGCAAAGAATTGAACATACTGACATATTCTTTGAAGAGAAATTTAGAACTCATATCCAACACTCAGGCACCATACCATATAGATTATGGAGGTCTTGAAATCAGATAGAGTAATTCTTCTAACTTTATTCCTTTTCAAGTTGTTTTGGCTATTCTAGGTCCTTTGCATTTCCATATAATTGCTAGAATCAGCTTATTTCTGTGAAATTTCTGTTGAGATTTTGATTGTGATTGCATTGAATCGGTTGATCAATTTGGAGAGAATCAACATCTTAACAGTATTGTGCCTTTGCTTCCATGAACACATTGTATATCTTTTCATTTATTTAGGTTTTATTTAGTTTCCGTTAGCACGTTAGCAGTGTTTTGTAGTTACCATTGTACAGATCTTTTTTTTTTTTTTTTTTTTTTGAGACGGAGTCTTGCTGTCTCCTAGGCTGGAGTGCAGTGGAGCGATCTTGGTTCACTGCAAGCTCCGCCTCACTGGTTCACGCCATTCTCCTGCCTCAGCCTCCGGAATAGCCGGGACTACAGGTGCCCGCCACCACGCCCGGCTAATTTTTTGTATTTTTAGTAGAGACGGGGTTTCACCATGTTAGCCAGGATGGTCTCGATCTCGTGACCTCGTGATCTGCCCGCGTCGGCAAAGTGCTGGGAGTGCTGGGATTACAGGCGTGAGCCACAGCGCCCGGCCCTTTTTTTTTTTTTTTTTTTTGTGGTTTTAAGGAGAGAGTTTAATAGGCAAGAAGAAAGGGAGAAGACGGAAGAAGCTCCCCCATACAGAGACAGAAGGAGGGGGAGCTCCAAAACCAGAAGAGGAAAGTCCCCACCTGCCACAGATACCAGCCAGGTATATATGCAGCGGCTGGAGGAGGCAGTGTTTGATTTGCATAGGGCTCGGGATTGGTTTGACTCAACAAATCATTCACGTAGCCCGTGAAAAAGCTGACCCTCCCACCCTGGCCTTTTAATATGCAAATGCAGGGGCGCTATGATGTTCTACACACGTGGGGATATGTGGGGGAGGCCATGTTGCCAGGAACTTGTGGGGAAAGGGCAAGAAGGCTGAGGCAATCTCCATGTTTGGGTGGACCCATTTTCTAATGGCCTGCATTTGCATATCAAAGGTTGTTGGCCTGGCTCTAAGAGCTGAGGCTTTACGAGAAACTTTGCCAGAGATGCTTTAAAAAAAAAAAACGAGCCGGGCGCGGTGGCTCACCCCTGTAATCCCAGCACTTTGGGAGGCCGAGGTGGGCGGATCACGAGGTCAGAAGATCGAGACCATCCTGGCTAACACAGTGAAACCCCGTCTCTACTAAAAATACCAAAAATTAGCCAGGCATAGTGGCGGGCACCTGTAGTCCCAGCTACTCGTTAGGCTGAGGCAGGAGAATGGCGTGAACCCGGGAGGCGGAGCTTGCAGTGAGCCGAGATTGCACCACTGCACTCCAGCCTGGGTGACAGAGTGAGATTCTGTCTCAAAACAAAACAAAAACCCTGAAAATTTGGCTGGGCGCGTTGGCTCACGCCTGTAATCCCAGCACTTTGGGAGGCCTAGGCGGGCAGATCACAAGGTCAGGGGATCAAGACCATCCTGGCTAACATGGTGAAACCCCGTCTCTACTAAAAATACAAAAAGCCAGGCGTGGTGGCCTACACCTGTAGTCCCAGCTACTCCGGAGGCTGAGGCAGGAGAATGGCGTAAACCCGGGAGGAGGAGCTTGCAGTGGGCCGAGATCGCGCCACTGCACTCCAGGCTGGGCGATAGAGCGAGCCTCCGTCTCAAAACAAAACAAAAAACCACGAAAACTTCCCAAGGACACCTTTTCCTATAACATTATCCCCTGTGGAGATGCCACACTAACTGTTAGGGGGTTTTGGGCGACGACTCTTTCTGGCTACTTCCTGCTGAAAAGGGGCGTCGAATGGGAAACAGCAGCTAGGGCTCCTTCTGGGGTTGATCCAAGGGTCTTCGGAGGAATGGCTGGCCTGTCCATGTGTGGTTCAGTTTATGGCACCATTTGGAGTTTGATTGCTTCTAGGCGAGAAGAAATATTTCGAGTGATAGTATTAACTATACGGGGTCCAAATATTAGTACAAGACATATAAGCAAGAGAGTGCTTAGTAAAGGGGTTAACCAATTCCATAAAGAAGACTGGAATTTATTAAAGAGGGGTTGTAGCCACTCGGAGCTGAATCTGGCATTTTCCCTGAGCCTGTCAATAATTTTGATTTTTAAGTACCTGTAGATTTTCCTCTACTTTACTAGAGGTGTTAATCCCAAAGCAGCATGTTTCGTTTAAAACTGCTTTACTAAACCCAATAAAAAGTCCTAGCGGACTCAGCGATAGTAAAACTTTCATGCTTCCTTTTTGTCAACTATTATCCCTGCTATAAGGATAATAATTAAGCAAAATATTACAGCAGTGGAAACTCTCTAATATTTCAGTTAGAAGGTGCTACCATGTATAACCCTATTGCAAATAGTAGAGTGAGGATAGCAATTCCCACAAGTGTGGTATTTTCATAGCCCATGCTAAAGCATTTACCCATAGAAGAACGGTTCCAGTTAACTTCTGAACTTCAAATCGCCTTACTAATTAAGTACCATCTTAATAGGAGCCAGAATAGATGGCTTAAAGGAATGTAGGAACCGAATGGTCATTTTCCTGTCAGTGGGACAATATTGAGACAAAAATTTGTCTACGGAAGACATTTTACTCCTGTTAAAAGCAGAAACTTCCTGTTCCCAGAAGAGGCCTACAGCCTGATTTCTACTAGGTGGCTTAGAAATACCATGTGTTTGCCAGAATGTAGAGAGAGAGAGAGACATTTATTGAATTACTGCCTGCCGTGATTCACAATCTTTCTAACATACCTGTTTCCCTGAACTGTAAAGACTCCTGCATGTTAGACACACGGAGAGAGGGTAAGAGGCTGAGGATAGAAAGAGAAAGAAAGTTTGGCGACAGGGTAGCTGGAAGAGAGCCTTGAAATTAAAGGACAGATTTAAAGTTGAAATCCATTCCATACCCACCACTCTGATGGTTGAATTTCCTTTCCTGGCCCATGCACCAAAATGATACGGCTCTAATGAGTGGGGGAACACCAGGGTTCTTGGTCCTCATGCCAGTTTAGATAAAATGACTTGGGCACACGTGGAGTGGTTTTAAGGAGCAGAAGGTTTAATAGATAAGAAGTGAAGGGACAAGTGAAGGGAGAAGACAGAAAGAAGAAGCTCCCTGGTACAGAGACAGAGGGAGGGGGCTCCAAAGCCAAAAGAGGAGGTCCCCTCAGTGTACAGATCTTATAAAGCTTCTGTCAGATTTATCAGTAAGTTCCATATATATATATTTTTTGAGATGGAGTCTTGCTCTGTTGCCCAGGCTGGAGTGCAGTGGCACAATCTCGGCTCCCTGCAACCTCTGCCTCATTCTCCTGCTGCAGCCTCCCCAGTAGCTGGGATTACAGGCATGTACCACCATGTCCAGCTAATTTTTGTATTTTTAGTAGAGATAGGGCTTTACCATGTTGGCTAGGCTGGTCTTGAACTCCTGACCTCAGGTGATCCACCTGCCTCGGCCTCCCAAAGTGCTGGGATTACAGGCATGAACCACCACATCCAGCCAGTTCCATATTTTTAAATGAGATTATAAATAGTATTGGATTTTAGATTTCAATTTGAATAATTTATTCTTAGTATATAGCAATACAGTTGATTTTTGTATTTTTGCCTAATATAACTTTGCTAAATTAATTTTAGTAGCTTTTATGTAGTTTGCTTAGGATTGTATATATAGGTGATCATGTCTGTGAATAAAGACAGTTTTATTCCTTCCTTTCCAGTCAGCATACCTTTTTTTTCTTGCTCTATTGTTATGGCGAGTAATTCTAGTACATTGTTGAGTAGACGTCTTTGTTTTGTTCTCAGTGTTCGGGGTGAGTATTAAGATGTTATGGGTCTGCTGATCTGCTTTGTATTAGTATAGTATTGTTTCTAGAATTTCATATAAATCTCATGTAATCATAAAGTATGTTGTGTCAGCTTCTTTTTTTCTTTATGTATATTTTGTTGCTGTTGTTGTGTCATACTTCTTTTGCTTAGTCTAATTCCCTGAGATTCATTCATGTTGTTGCATATATGAGTTCTTATTTTGTTTCTGAGTATGTATATAGTATATAGACAATACATATGGGCAGTTTGTTTATTTACCAGTTGAGCAACATTTCTTAGCTATTATGAATAGAGCTGCTGTGAACATTTGAATACAAACATTAGCGTGGGCAGAAGGTTTCATTTTCTTGGACAAATATCTAGGAGGTGGAATTGCTGGATCATATGGTAAATGTATGTTTAACTTTATAAGGAACTGTGAAACTGTTTACCTGTCTGTTCCGTTTTGTGTTCTCACCAGCAGTATAGCCAAATTTCAGTTTTGTAACCTCACCAACACTTGGTATTAATATTCTCCTATGTTTTAGTCATTCTGGTAGATATGTAGTGGTATCCCATTGTGATTTTAATTTGAAATTTCATTCAGCTTCTTTGGTGAAGTGTCTGTTCAAATCTTTTGCCTCCTTTTCCTTTCCTTTTTCTTTTCTCCTCCCCCTTCTGTTTTAAAAATCAGGTTGCTTTTCTGTTACTGAATTCTTAGAAAAAACTGAGTTCTTAGGAAAAAAACTCATTTTTTAAAATGTTCTCGATATCCATCTTTTATTAGATATGGTTTGCAGATATTTTCTCCCAGGCTTTGGTGGTACAATTCTAATTGATCAGCTGAGTCTCTGTAGTAATGCTCCATTTCTTGGTCATATGTATATTTTGAGGAATAACAAGTGTTTTAAAGCTCAAAATAACAGTTATGCTAACATATACTATAAACTGCATTCTTTAATCCATATATAGGGAAAGAAAAACCTAGATTGTTAATCCGGAACATTTACATTCTTAAACATAGTAAATTGTCTACTGTACTTAACTATGTTAAATACTTTTAAATGGCCTAGAGCTTCATCTTTTTATCTAATAAAAATGAATAAATAATTCCTTGTCTGTTTCATTATTTATTATTACTAACTAAAATGAAAAACTATGAATATATTGGTCTGGTATAAACCTAATGAAAAGTTGCCAAATAAAAAAACACTTAATCTTGCCTATAAGCGTTTGCCATTGTTCCCTCTCTAACCCTCACTGAAAAACCCAATCTTTATGGCTTACCTCTATTAGTATACAATATATTACTTTTGCATCAAGTATATACACATACTGTCTTGTCTTTTTGTTCTTTCTATGCGTAACTGTTCTACTGACTTGAATTAGTTTTTGAATGCTTGCTGTATAAGCTGATGAGAAAAAAAATCAGCTTTACAATGGTTATTTGTCACATTTAGCAATTATATTAAATTATTGTAACACTATATTACCTAAGTATCTACCTGGACACTTTTTTTTCTTTTTCTTTTTTTTCTTTTTGAAACGGAGTTTCGCTCTTGTTGCCCAGGCTAAAGTGCAATGGTGTGATCTTAGCTCACTGCAACCTCCGCTTCCTGGGTTCAAGCAATTCTTGTGCCTCAGCCTCCCAAGTAGCTGGAATTACAGCCACCATGCCCAGCTAATTTTGTATTTTTAGTAGAGACGGGGGTTTCTCCACGTTGGTCAGGCTGGTCTCGAACTCCCGACCTCAGATGATCCACCCGCCTTGGCTTCCCAAAGTGCTGGGATTACAGGCGTGAGCCACTGTGCCTGGCTGGACACTTTTTTTTCTTACTCAGGGTGATACTCAACTCTATTTATTTATTTATTTAAAAATTTTTTTTTTCTTTTTTTTTTTTTGAGATGGAGTTTCACTCTAGTCACCCAGGCTGGAGTGCATCTCAGCACTGCAACCTCCACCTCTTGGGTTCAAGCGATTCTCCTGCCTCAGCCTCCCAAGTAGCTGGAATTGCAGGCACCACCATGCCCAGCTAATTTTTGTATTTTTAGTAGAGATGAGGTTTCACCATGTTGGCCAGGCTGGTCTCGAACTCCTGATCTCAGGTGATCCACCCACCTTGGCCTCCCAACGTGCTAGGATTACAGGCATGAGCCGCCGTGCCCAGCCTCTAAAAAACTTTTTTGAGACAGAGTCTTTGTCGCCCAGGCTGGAGTGCAGTGGTGTGATCTTGGCTCACTGCAGCCTCCATCTCCTGGGTTCAAGTGATTCTTGCGCCTCAGCCTCCCGAGTAGCTGGGACCACAAGTGCATGCCACCACACCTGGCTAATTTTTGTATTTTTAGTAGAGGTGGAGTTTTGCCATGTTGGCTGGGCTGGTCTCGAACTCCGACCTCAAGTGATCCACCGGCTCAACCTCTCAAAGTGTTGTGATTACAGGCGTGAGCCACTGCTCCTGGCCTTACCTCAATTTATTTAACAGTCCCCTCACCCAAATGTGAAGATGATAAACAATTCTTTTCTGTCTGAATTATTCTTTCTCTCATGCTGGAATTTTGGAACATTTTACAACTTACATTTAAGAAGGCTAGTTTAAAAAGAAACAGTGGAAATTTCCACCTTTTAAAAAAACTTAATTTCTGGTCTATTGACTGCTTTGCAGGAAGAAAGAAATATGAAGAAGAACCGCAGACATTCTGGATGTCAGCCTGTGAAATTTTCCACTATTTCCCAGAATAACATGCAGGCATGCTTATACTGCTGGATTCATTGCAATTGCAGTTGCACTCTGAGTGGAATTTGAAGCTACTCTTATCAGTGATAAAATGGCATGTAGCTTTTAATGAGCAGTGCATATATTTTCACATCTAAGGTATTGTATGTTTGTTTCATCTCTGCCTGAATAGTGTGGCCATAAACACTGAAATTGTAAAATTATTTTAAAAACTTCTGATTCCAAAATTCCTGATTGTTTCAAATGGTTTTGATTGTTTTATTTCAGTAGATTATGTATCTGAGAAGATATATAATCATCCTTTTAGTTACAGTGCTGCATACATAAAATTTTACAGGGTTTTATACATACAGAAGAATGATGAGAAAAAGTTTTAAAAGGATTTGTATAGAGGAGAAAATTGAGACAAAGTTTTAAAAAGATTTGCATAGCTCAGTATTTTGGTTTGATTCAATAAATTTTTAATGATTTAACTTTTTTTTTTTTTTTTTGAGACAGAGTCTTACTCTGTCACCCAGGCTGTAGGGCGGTGGCACGATCTCGGCTCATTGCAACCTCCGCCTCCCGGGTTCAAGCATTTCTTCTGCCTCAGCCTCCCAAGTAGCTGGGATTACAGGCTCCCGCCACCATGCCTGGCGAATTTTTGTATTTTTTTAGTAGAGACAAGGTTTCACCATGTTGGTCAGGCTGGTCTCGAACTCTTGCCCTCAAGTGATCCACCTGCCTCGGTCTCTCAAAGTGCTGGGATTACAGGCGTGGGCCACTGTGCCTGGCCAACAATTTTAACTATTTTAGGTTCCTGTTAATCTTTTAAAATGTCAGTAGACTTTATATTAAAATTGATGCTGTGTTTTTGTTTGGCTCCTTGAAATTTAAAGGCAAACATGGTGTTATTATCCAACTTTTCTAATGATGTAAGTCCAGGTTTCCTAGATCTGTAAACTGGCGTAGCAGTAGGGTGAAGAGTAGATTACAAATACATTGTAATTATCTACTCTGTTTCATCTTTCATCTCTTCCATGGCTAATGCCTAACAGTGGTATTAAGGAATAAAATTGAGGAATTTGGCTGGGTGCGGTGGCTCACGCCTGTAATCCCAGTACTTTGGGAGACTGAGGGCAGGCAGATCACTTGAGGTAAGGAGTTCAAGATCAGCCTGGCCAACGTGGTGAAGCCCTGTCTCTACTAAAAATACAAAAATTAACCGGGTTTGGTGCTGGTCACTTGTAATCCCAGCTACTCGGGAGGCTGAGGCAGAAGAATCACTTGAACTCAGGAGGCAGAGGCTGCATGCAGTGAGCCGAGATTGTGCCACTGTACTCCAGCCTGGGCGACGGAGCGAGACTATCTCAAACAAACAAACAGAAATTGGGGAATTCAAGATATATAAATTAACCTTTAAACTGCACTTTTGCAGAGAGGAATTTAAGGGTTCAAAGTGATGAAACAGTTGTATTACAGATATCTTTCTGTGTTTTTACACTTGCACATCACTGACATTTTGGAAGTACAGCCATATTAATGCAGAAGTATATCTCTTCTGGACTGTTGGGCTAGATTTGAGCAAGAACAGTGTTGTGACATAACAGTGTTCTCCATCCCTTTCCTGTGATCTGCTCCTCCCTTGTACAGTCTCATCCTTCCTCTTGACCTTTCCTGTATCTATAACTTTTCTCTTGACCTCTTCATGCACTTCCCCTTCTCAGCTTTCCTTCAGTCTGCAACTGTCTTATCCCTTCCCTCAGCCTAAATTTCCATCTGGCTTGTAACCTTTTTACCTCTGTCAACTTTCCATCCTTCAGGTCCCTCACTTTTTCTGGTTTCTCACTGTTAACCAAGTCTTTTCTTTACCTTTGGAAGCTTCTTTACTGCGTGTGTTCTCTGCTCCTGTCAGATTGATTTTTATTTAGTCCTTGACCCCTCAAACGTGTACATCCTCACACCCTCCAAAATCCTTTAACTTTCATTTCTTCTTCCATGCTTTAATTTATTCTGCAAAAATTTATTGAGAGCTAGCCATGTGTTGCCTATTCCTTAGATGTTAGGAATATTCCAGTGACTAGAATGGTTACGGAAAAAAAATAAAACTTTGTAGGGGGGGACTTGTGTGTGTGTGTTTGTGTGTGTGTGTGTGTGTGTGTGTGTGTGTGTGTGTGTTGGAGGGTTTACGTTTTAGATATCATGGTAAGTTTTGCTAAGTAAGTGATACTTAAACAAGGACACCAGGAAGTAAGTAAGCCCTGAGAATATTGGGTTGGGGTAAGGTTGGGATGGGGAGCTTTCTGTTTAGAGGGAACTACCAGTGGAAAGGCCCTTTGTTAGGAGCATTCTTAGTGAATTTGAAGAACAGCAAGGTGACCAGTGTTTCGGAGCACAGTATTTGGAGGACAGTGAACAAAGACGTAAGTAGCAAGAGAAATCTGAGAGGTAACAGTGAGGCCTTGCAGACAGTTGTAAGGACTTCAGCTTTAAAAAAAATTCATTTTTTAAAAAATAGCATAATAGCATATAAATGCATGGTTTCCATTATTTTCCTTTTGAGATGGGATCTCATTATATTGCCCAGGCCCAGGCTGGTCTAGAACTGCTGGGCTCCCACCTCAGCCTCATGGGTAGCTTGGCCTACAGGTGAGTGTTAAGACGTGCAGCTAATTAAAAAAAATTTTTTTTTCTTGTAGAGACAGGTCTTTTTTGCTGCCTAGTCTAGTCTTGAACTCCTGACATGAAGCAATAGTCCCACCTCAGCTTCCCAAAGTATTGGCATTACAGGTGTGAGCTATCATACCTGGCTTCCTGCAGATTTTTTAATTGTATTTTTGGTTATTCCAAAAAGATCATTTGGCTGGGCACGGTGGCTCACACCTGTAATCCCAGCACTTTGGGAGGCTGAGGCGGGCGGATCACTTGAGGTCAGAAGTTTGAGACCAGCCTGGCCAACATGGTGAAACCCCGTCTGTACTACAAATACAAAAAAATTAGCCACACGTGGTGGCGGGTGCCTGTAATCCCAGCTACTCGGGAGGCTGAGGCAGAGAATTGCTTGAATCTGGGAGACGGAGGTTGCAGTGAGCCAGGATTGTGCCATTGCACTCCAGCTTGGGCAACAGAGCAAGACTCTGTCTCAAAAAAAAAAAAAAAAAAAATTAACCGGGCGTGGTGGCAGGCACCTCTGTAATCCCAGCTACTCAGGAGGCTGAGGCAGGAGAATCATTTGAATTTGGGAGGCGGAGGTTGCAGTGAGCTGAGAACACGCCACTGCATTCCAGTCTAGGTGACAGAGCCAGGTTCCGTCTCAAAAAAAAAAAAAAAAACAAGATCATTGATTTTTTTTTTTTCTTTTTCCCCTTCAAATTAAAGCATTTCTTTTTTCTTTGGTTGTAAAGGTGATTAATTCATGTTCATGTGGAAAACATGGAAAATCCAGAAAAGTACAAAAAAATAAGGATTACTAGCAACCGCATCATCCATTATTAATAGATTTTTGTGTGTATATCTTTCCAGTCTTTTTTTCTTTGTTCTTTTACACATACACAGTGCCTTGTACAGTATATGGGTTTAGCAGAGATTAAATGAACTCTATCAGGGTCTTCATAAGACCCTCCAGCAGTCATGTGAAGAGTAGCCTGTAAGAGTGCAAGGGTAGAAGCAGGGAGAGCTAGGCCAGGTGCACTGGCTCACACTTGTAACCCTAGCACTTTGAGAGGTCGAGGAGGGTGGATTTCTTGAGCCCAGGAGTTTGAGACCAGCCTGAGCAACATAGATCCTATCTCTACAAAAAATGCAGAAATTAGCCCAGCATGGTGGCAGGTGCCTGTGGTCCTAGCTTACTGGGGAGGCTGAGTTGGGAGGATTGCTTGAACCCAGGAGGTTGAGGCTGCTGTGAGCTGTGGCTATGCCACTGTACTCCAGCCTGGGCAACAGAGCAAGACCCTGTCTCCAAAAACAAAAACAAACGAAAAAACAAAACACAAAAAACCCAGGATGACCTATTAGAAGGCTGTTAGAGTAATCCATGTTGGTTTAGACTATGATTATGGCAAGAGAGGTGATAAGAAGTGGTCAGATTGTATGTATCTTCTTTTGAAGGTAGAGCCAACAGGATTTTGTGATGGTTTCAGTGGGGGAGGGGGCGAAGAGGGAAGAGAAGAATCAAGCATAATTCAAAAGTTTTTGGCTTGAGCAACTAGAATTGTTTGGCTTCATTTTCTTGTCAAACTACCCATCCAAGGCTCTTTTATTGTGTCCTTCCTGTCCATTTGAACTTGTGATTCTTTAAAAAAAAAAAAAAAGATTTATTTGCTCTACAGAGAAACCAAAGCATGAACTTGTGATTATTTCTTTCACCAGGCTTCTAGTTTGTGCTGTCCAACTTGGTACTTGGTACCCACCACAAGATGCTATATATAACAAGTGTTTCACTAGCATTAGTCTATCTAACTGGGTTGTGAGCATCCTTTTACTGGATCATGCTGAATTTGAGTCTTTTCAGGGACCTGTAACTTTCTGAGTACGTTGTGGACGTTCAGAAAATGTCTATTTATTGTATGTTTTTCAGGCTTAAGAATAAGATATGAAAAAACCTCAAAGTAACTGTCTGCTTTTACTTCAGATTACTGACATCTTTTGAGAATGTGTTTGGGCCAGATGAGCTGGTTCACACCTGTAACCCCAGCACTTTGGGAGGCTGAGGCAGGCGGATCGCTTGAGCTTAGGAGTTCAAGAGCAGTCTGGGCAACGTGGCGAAACCCCATCTCTACCAAAAATCCAAAACATTGTCTGGGTGTGGTGGCGTGCACCTGTAGTCCCAGCTGTTGGGTGGCTGAGGTGGGAGGATCGGTTGAGCCTGGGAAATGGAAGTTTCAGTGAGCAGAGATCACGCCATTGCACTGTAGCGTGGGTGACAGAGTGAGACTCCATCTCTCTTTTTTTTTTTTCTTAATTTATAAAAAAAGGTGTTTGGATAGTTATTTTCCTAATATCCAGTGTAAGAATCATTACAAGGTCTGGCTGTGTTGCCCAGGCTTGTTTTTTTTTTCTTTTTAAATAATTAGCGTTATTATTATTCTTAGTTTTTGAGTCAGGGTCTTGCTTTCTTGCCAGACTTGAGTGCAGTAGTGCAGTGGCACAATCATGGCTCACTGCAGCCTCAAACTCCTGGGCTCAAGGAATTTTCCCACCTCAGCCTCCTAAGTAGCTAGGCTCACTTCTTCCGTGCCTCGCTGCCCAAACCCCTAGGGGGAGCATGCAGACGGACAGGTCGTGGGGAGTGTTTTTGGGCTTTGACTCCATAGCAGCATCTAGGGTTGAGTGTTTCCAGCTCCTGAAGCCCCAGTGGCCGTGTGTTACAGTGTGCTCTTTCAGTTTTGTGGTCTACAGGTGGCTTGTGCTAATCAGCTGAGTTACACTCTCTGCCTTATCGCAAGGATAGAGGGCTCTCTGTATCCCAGGTTCTTGCCCTAGTGTGCTGGAAAGATCGGATCACACACGGACTTGGAGAATGAGTGCAAGGTTTTTTTGCTTTTTTTTTTTTTGAGACCGAGTCTCACTCTGTTGCCAGGCTGGGGTGCAGTGGCGCAATCTCGGCTCACTGCAACCTCCTCCTCCCAGGTTCAAGTTGACTCTCCTGCCTCAGCCTCCCGAGTAGCTGGGATTACAGGCATGCACCACCACATCTGGCTAAGTTTTGTATTTTTAATAGAGATGAGGTTTCACCATGTTGGCCAAGATGGTCTTGATCTCCTGACCTTGTGATCCGCCCATCTCAGCCTCCCAAAGTGCTGGGATTACAGGTATGAGCCACTGCGCCCGGCCGAGTGCAAGGTTTTATTGAATGGTGGAAGTAGCTCTCAGCAGATGGATGGGGAGCCATAAGAGGGATGGAGTGGGAAGGTGATCTTCCCCTGGAGTTGGGCTGCCCAGCAGCCGGACTCTACTCCGACCACCCCCTATCAAATTCTGCATCAACTTAAATGTGGATGGCTGGCTGGCATCTGCTGGTGTCTGTCAGTGTGCTGTTCTGCTCCTCTGTTCCTCTCGATGTCCAGCCGCTTGTGTGTGTGTCTGCTTAAGGTCCTGGGCTTATATGAGCACAAGATAGGGGGGCATGGCAGGCCAAAAGGCAACTCTTTGGGTGCGTAAACAGAAATGCTTGTTCTCACTTAGGTCCGTGAGCACAGGCCCGAGGGTGGAGCCCTCACCATGTACCCTACTCTTCTCTACCCAGCACTTACTTCCGTGCCCTTCTCCCATATCAAGACTACAGGTGTGCACCTACATGCCCAGCTAATATGATAAACTTTTTTTGTAGAGAGTGTCTTGCCACATTGTCCACACCTCAAGTGATCCTCCTGCCTTGGCCTCCCAAAGTGTTGGAATTACTGGCATGAGCCCCCTATCCGGCCAGTGAATGTTAATGCTTACCTGGTATATGCAAAGCATCCTAGGAGATAGAAAGTTTTGCAAGAAAAGGTCCCTGCCCAAAAAGGAGCTTATTTTTTGGTGCAGACAATATATCCTATACACATTTTGTCTCCTTTACAGGAAAATAATGTATTATCATTTACTGCAAAACAAATTGTTGTCATGCCTTTGTCATTCTAAAGCTTGTAGGGGCTCTTTGCCTCTTTATTAAGTGATGATTGATATCTGTGCTTTGAGTTCTTATTTATTTGTTTTTAAAATAGAGATGAGTCTCACTTTGTTGCCCAGGCTGATCCCAAACTCCTGGTTTCAAGCCATCCTCCTGCCTGGGCCTCCTAAAATGCTGGGATTACAGGTATGAAGCCATTGTGCCCAGCCTCACTGTTTTTTTCTTTCTTTTTTTTTTTTTGAGACAGTCTTGCTTTTTCACTCAGGCTGGAGTGCAGTAGTGCAATCTCGGCTCACTGCAACCTCCGCCTCCTGGATTCAAGCAATTCTCCTGCCTCAGCCTCCTGAGTAGCTGGGATTACAGGTGTGCGCCACCATGCCCGGCTAATTTTTTTTTTTGTATTTTTAGTAGAGACGGGGTTTCACCATGTTGGTCAGGCTGGTCTCAAACTCCTGACCTTGTGATCCATCCACCTCGGCCTCCTAAAGTGCTGGGATTACAGGCGTGAGCCACCGCGCCCGGCCTGTTTTGTTTTAAGCAAAGAAGTTCTTCATATTTATAGATGCTGTCTGGTTTAGAGGATATGCTATCTATCCATATACAACTGAGTTCTCTACATTTCCTTGGTCTGGAAGGGACTAAATCTTTTAGACAAGGAGAAGGAAAGTTCGTAAAAGTAGTGCTTTTCAGTTACGTTCTTTACTTGTAGCGTTGTAAAGAACTTATCTGAGAAGTAAATTGAGTGTAATTTACTTTTGCCTGTGGTCATCACTTCTACCTCGTAATGGAGTGTTTTTCTATAGAAAGGTTATAGAATGTAACTCAAACTTTTATTTTTGTGATAATCGGCGAGGGTGGCGGGGGGAAGTGTTGGGAAAACAGGTGTGAGCCTTTGCACCTGGTCTATTTTATATTCTACTAGGAAAGAAAATGTAAAACTGCCAAATTAGCTAGTTCAACAAATGACCACCTATAAAAACCAAGGGGTTTACATAGGGTTTTTTTTTTTTTTTTGAGATGGAGTCTTGCTCTGTCGCCCAAGCTGGAGTGCAGGTGGCACGATCTCAGGTCACTGGAACCTCTGCCTCCCAGATTCAAGTGATTCTCCTGCCTCAGCCTCCTGAGTAGCTGGGACTACAGGTCCTTGTCACCACACCCGGCTAATTTTTTCTACTGTTAGTAGAGATTGGGTTTCACTGTGTTAGCCAGGATGGTCTTGATCTCCTGACCTGGTTGTGATCTGCCCGCCTCGGCCTCCCAAAGTGCTAGGATTACAGGCATGAGCCACTGTGCCTGGCTGTTTGTTTGTTTGTTTGAGACAGAGCTTTGCTCTTTCTCCTAGGCTGGAGTGAAGTGGCTCAATCTTGGCTTACTGCAACCTCCACCTCCTGGGTTCAAGTGATTCTCCTGTCTCAGCTTCCTGAGTATCTGGGATTACAGGTGCCTGCCACCATGCCTGGCTAATTTTTGTATTTTTAGTAGAGACAGGGTTTCACTATGTTGGCCAGGCTGGTCTTGAGCTCCTGACCTCAGGTGATCCACCCACCTTGGCCTCCCAAAGTGCTAGGATTACAGGCATGAACCACCGCGCCTGGACTAATAGGTTTTTAAGCTCTAACTTTGGGGGAAAAAAACCCAAGATGATTAAAAATGTCCCATTTAGATGATCTTTAGTTGACTTGACACAAGTCTTTTGGTCTGGACTGCTATAGTAATTCACGATGTGGTTTTTTTAGGCACTGCGTTAGAAGCGAAGAATAATATTAATTTATTTGGGTTAGAGAGTAGTGGTGAACCTGACTTGTAACATTCTGTTTAAGAGAGTCTGATGTTCCAGTCTGTAACTGCAATTGGAAGAGCTTTGGAAAAATGATTTGTGGACACATAAGATAATTTTTAAAAACATAATTTTATCTGCCTCCTTAAAGAAGTTTGTGTTTCTTAAATAACCAGCATTATTACTATTCTTTTTTTTTTTTTTCTTGAGACACCTGTCACCCAGGCTAGAGTGCAGTGGTGTGACCTCAGCTCACTGCAACCTCTGCCTCCCGGGTTCAAGTGATTCTCCTGCCTCAGCCTCCTGAGTAGCTGGGATTACAAGATTACAGGCGTGTGCCACCATGCCAGTCTAATTTTTGTATTTTTAGTAGAGACAGGGTTTCCCCATGTTGGCCAGGCTGGTCTCGAACTCCTGACTTCATGATCCTCCCACCTTGGCCTCCCAAAGTGTTGGGATTTCAGGCGTGAGCCACTGTGCCCAGCCAGTATTCTCTCTTTCAGATGAATCTAAAAGATGTTTAGTTTTCAGAAACTGGAGAAGATGTTATATTCTCACTTTTCCCTGTTAAGTTTCAGCACCTGTTCTGGCTGTTTTACTTTTTCCCAAACCTTTTATTTAGAACAAAAACTTGGATGAATTGATTTCAAGACTTCACTTTGCCTTTGGGTAAGGTTTTCCTTAGTGGTTTGCCTGAGTTGTATTTTAGTATCTTTCTTGGGTTGCTTAGCTTTTTCAGCCTTTGGGACAATCTGTTGACTTAGTTGTGAATTTTAGCTTTTCATTTCTTGTGCCATAGAATTTGTGTGTGCTGCCAGGCATGGTGGCATGTTCCTGTAGTCCCAGCTACTTGATAAGGTGGCTTGATAAGCTACTTGATAAGGTGGTAGGAGGTAGCTTGATCCCAAGAGTTTGAGGCTGCAGTGAGCTCTGGTCATACCATCGTACTATATGTAGCCTGTGTGACAATGAGACCCTGTCTCCAGGAAAAAATAAAAGTTGTGCTAATAGAACATAAACTATTTGAGGGCTGGGAGGTATCTGTTTTGTTTACTGCTATATCCTTAGTGCTCAGAATGGTGGCAGACACATAGTAGGTACTCAAATATTTGCTGAATAAATTTAGAGTAGCAGTAGCAGGTTTTTATTTATTGAGCACACACTGAATGGCAAAGTGCTAAGCTCTTTGAATGGATTTGGTGGTTTTTCCATTTTATAGCTTGTTTTCTGTTCATATGATAGTTTATGAATGGGTGTGAGGGAGGAAGGAGGAGATGAAGCCAGCGTTGTTGAGGATGCTGCTAGCTATTACCAAATTTCATCAAGTTTAAGATACCATCAATTATAGAACACAACATTATTTTACGTATTACTAGGTCTCAAACTCCTGGCCTCAAGTGATCTGCCTGCCTTGGCCCCCCAAAGTGTTGGGATTACAGGTGTGAGCCACCGCACCCGGCCTATTTTATGTACTACTGGGAAAGAAAATGTAAAACTTCCAAATAAATAATTGGATACTGCCAATAGCATGACATATCCTGATTTTAAAGATGTAAAAATATGAACAAACCCCAAAATATTTAAGGGATACTAGTTTTACATAAACTCTCATTTAACAATCATGAAACCTTCTAGAGTTGGATATTACTATCTTCATTTGAGAGAGGAGGAAATTGAAGCTCATGGGTTAATTACATAAGCTCTCCAGTAGAGGAACCAGATTGAGGTCTCTCAGATTTCGGAGGCCATGCCCTTTTTACCACCCTACATTGCCTTAGGAGTCAAGGAAATAAAATAGTACATTGGCCTTTCTGTCAACTTTGGCTTGAAGATACTTAGTTGGCATGGCTTTAAACATTTTCTTTGAAATTGATTTTTCCTATTTTTCCTTAAAATCAAATATCTTGGCTGGGGCGCGGTGGCTTACACTTGTAATCCCAGCACTTTGGGAGGCCGATGAGGGCGGATCATCTGAGGTCAGGAGTTCGAGACCAGCCTGGCTAACATAGTGAAACCCCCCTCTACTAAAAATACAAAAATTAGCTGGGCATGGTGGTGGGTGCCTGTAATCCGGCTACTTGAGAGGCTGAGGAAGGAGAATCGGTTGAACCTAGGAGGTGGAGTTTGCAGTGAGCTGAGACCGCAGGATTGTACTGCAGCCTGGGCAACAAGAGTGAAACTCTGTCTCAAAAAAAAAAAAAAAATCAAATATCTTTGTATTTACTCTGTGCTAGCTACTCTGTGGGTCTGTGTGTATACAAAACAATATAAGGTCTCATCTCTTCTTCTCAAGGAATTTATAGTCTGTTTGGGGAGATGAGAAATAAACATGAAAGATAACTAGAGAAGATTTAAATAACATTTCAGAGAATAATGCAAGAGGTTTAACAAGGCAATGAAGGATTAATTGCCAAATAAATTGTACAAATAATTGCTTTTGGAGTTCAGAGGAAGAAATGATTGTTTGGGGCTGGGGTAATCTAGGGAAGGATGTAAATGAATTCCTGGGAGATATTTTCAGTTAGTGAGATTATTTACTTTACCTTTAAAATCATATTAATGTTTGTTACAAATGGAACTGCAAACTGTTTGAACATGAACTATTGTATCTTAATTTTTTTAAATCTCCATATGAGAGTGCAGGAGCTACTACCCCAGAGAAAAGTAGATCATGCTTTCTACATGTATTTGCTTCTATTGTATCAAGTAGATGGAGAAAGTACTCAGTTTTAGAAGAAAAATCTTTGGGTGAAAAAAAAGAGGAACTCCCTGTCCCTAAATTCCTTCAATGTCACTCTTGCCACGTTTACAATCAGTTGTACTTTGTGAGTCATTGCCGAGGTCACTTTTTGTGACTTGTAGCATTCATGATTAACTTCTAAAGGGTGGAAACAAGCATTAATCCCCTTTACATCACTAATGTTCTCTCTGTCCCCCCTCCCCCTCCCTTCCCCACTCTCCCCTCCCTTCTCCTCCCCTCCCCTCCCTTCTCCTCCCCTCCCCTCCCTTCTCCTCCCCTCTCCTCCCCTCTCCCCCCCTCTCCCCCCCTCTCCCCCCCTCTCCCCCCCTCTCCCCCCCTCTCCCCCCTCTCCCCCCTCTCCCCCCCTCTCCCCCCCTCTCCCCCCCTCTCCTCCCCTCTCCTCCCCTCTCCCCCCCTCTCCTCCCCTCTCCCCCCCTCTCCCCCCCTCTACTCCCCTCTCCCCCCCTCTACTCCCCTCTCCCCCCCTCTCCTCCCCTCTCCCCCCCTCTCCCCTCCCCTCCCCTCCCTTCTCCCCCCTTCCCCTCTCTCTCCTCAGGCTCAATGGATCCTCCCACCTCAGTCTCCTGAGTAGTTGGGACCACAGGTGTGTGTCACTGTGCCCATTTAATTTTTAAATTTTTTGTAGAGATGGGGCCTTTCTATGTTGTTGCTCAGGCTGGTCTCGAACTCCTGGCCTCAAGTTACCCTTCTGCCTTGCAAGGCCTCCCAAAGTGCTGGGATTCCAGGCAATAATCCTTCATACCGTTTTGAAGCAAATACTAGACATTATATAATTTCCTTAAGTATCTATAAAAGATACAACTGTCTTTCATAAAAAGCAAACTATACATTATTACGTCTAGAAAACCTGCATTAATTTCTTAGTAGCATCAAATACACAGTCACTTCAGTTTTCTAGTTCTCTTCTCATTTTTTAATTTGTTGGAATCAGATTCAAACAAGATGCAGACATTGCAGTTTAGTTTTTATGCGTCCTAAGTTTCTGTTAATATAGGTTTTCTCTTCATCTCTTTTTTCCTTCCAATTTATCAAATTATTTTTTGCCCTGTAGAGTTTTTTGTTGTTGTTGTTGTTGTTGGAGGGACAGAGACTTATTCTGTCACCCAGGCTGGAGTGCAATGCTGTGATCATAGCTTACTGTAGTCTCAAACTCATCGGCTCAAGCGATCCTCCCACCTCAGCCTCCCAAGTAGCTGGGATTAAAGGTGCACACCACCATGCCAGCTACATTAAAAATTTTTTTTTTTTGGTGGAAAAGGGTCTCTTGCTATGTTACTCAGGCTGGTCTGGAACTCCTGGCCTCAAGTGATTGTCCTGTCTTGGCCTCCTAAAGTGCTGGGATTACAGGCACAAGTAACCGTGCCCGGCTTCCTGTAGAGTTTCTTATTGTCTGGATTTTGCGAAGTATGTCTTCGTGGTGGTTTTTCAGTGTGTCCTCTGTCCTCTCTCTCTCTATTTTTAAAATGGTAGTTAGCTTTCAAGTCTTGATCAGTTTCTGGTTCAGTTATTTTTTACAAGTATATTCATTATCTGTTGCTGTGTAACAAATTATCTCCAAACTTGACATCTTAAACCAGCATTTATTGGTCCCAGCACCTCAGGAAGCTGAGGTGGGAGGACTGCTTAAGCCTGGAAGTTTGAGGCTGCAATGAGCTATGATTGCACCTGTGAACAGGCAACTCCTAGGCAAGGCCCTCTCTCTAAAAATTGGCCAGGCATGGTGGCTCATGCCTATAGTCCCAGCGCTTTGGGAAGCCCAGGCGGGTGGATCATTTGAGCCCCGGAGTTTGAGACCAGCCTGGGCAACATGGCGAAACCCCATCTATACAAACAATACAAAAATTATCCGGGCATGGTGGCACATACCTGTTGTCCCAGCTACTTGGGAGGCTGAGGCAGGAGGGAGGATGTCTTGAGCTGGGACGTGGAGGTTGCAGTTGGCTGAGAACACACCACTGTACTCCAGTCTGGGTGACAGCAAGACTCTGTTTCAAAACAAAGCAAAATAAACCTCCCAAACTCCTTAGTATTTATTATCTTCCACAGTTTCTGAAGGTTAGGACTCTGGGAGTAGCCTAGCTGGGGAGTTCTGGTTTTAGTACTCTTAATGGGTTGCAGTCATCTGAAGGTTTAACAAAGGCTGGAGGATTTGCTTCCGAGGTGGCTTACTCAGTGACCATTGGTGGGAGGTCTCAGTTTCTGCCTGAGTGTCCTAAAGCTACTGCCAGAGCTAGTGATCAGAGAGAAGGAGAAAAGGAGGAGGGAATTTGAAATGCCTTTGTGACCTCAGAAGTGACAGCTTGTCACTTTTCTTTTGGTCACATAGACCAACTTTGATACAGTATGGGAGGGGACTGCTTAAGTTCATGAATACCTAGAGATGGGTGTCACTGGGGATGTCATCTTGGTGCTGGCTACTACAGTGAGACTACTTCCCAGGGAGTGTGGTTTATCAGAAGACACATGACGTCTGTTTTTCTTTGAGTTGTTAATATTAGCAGATACTATAAAGAAAAACTTTTTCTTTCTTTCTTCTTCTTCTTCTTTTTTTTTCCTTTGGAGAGAGTCTTGCTCTGTTGCCCAGGCTGGAGTGCAATGGTGTGATCTCGGCTCACCGCAACCTCCACCTCCTGGGTTCAAGTGATTCTCCTGCCTCAGCCTCCCGAGTAGCTGGGACTACTGGTGCGCACCACCACGCCTGGCTCAGTTTTGTGTTTTTAGTGGAGACGGGGTTTCACCATGTTGGCCAGGCTGGTCTCGAATTCCTGACCTCAGGTGATCCACCTGCCTTGTCCTCCCAGGGAGCTGGGATTACAGGCGTGAGCCACTGTGCCCAGCCAAGAAAAACTTTTTCTAATCAAGTATTTGGTTACCTGGTGTGGGTACAGTTTACATAGGAAAGATGGGATATATGTTAGACTCTATTTACTAGTATTTAAAATAACAAGTTGGTTTACTAGTATTCTCCTGTGGTAAAAAACATTTTTTTTTCTCAAAGTTTTAAAAAAAACTATTTTGAAATAATTTTAGACTTTTGGGAATGTTGCAAAAATAGTAGCGTTTTCCTGTGTACTCCACCCAGATTCCCCCAATTTAATAACTTGCATAGCCATGTTATAGTGATCAAAACTAAGGCTAACACTGGTATAATACTGTTAACTAAGTAGCAGATATTGTCAAATTTCCACTCTTGTGTTTTTTTCTGTTCCAGGATCCAATCCTATTCTTTATTAATCTCTCCCTTTTGTTTTTTTGGGGTTTATTTTGTTCAAGTTTTTTTTTTTTCAGTTAGGTGTAGGATGGATGTTCATGATAATGTATCTTTATTTGTCCTTTATTTAATACTCCTTTTTTTTTTTTTTTTTTTTCCCTTAAACGCAGGGTCTCACTGTCACCCAGGCTGGAATGCAGTTGTGCTGACATGGTTCACTGCAGCCTCAACCTCCTGGGTTTAAGCGGTCCTTCTGTGTAGCTGGGACCACAGGCATGTGTCAGCATGCCTGACTAATTGTTGTGGGTATTTAAAAAAATTTATGAAGTTTGTATTTTGTTTTAGATGTTGCCTTTATATTAAAATCCTTATGTAATAGACTTAGTGCCCCCCAATTTTTTGGTTATTTTCTGTTGGTTTCTTACTTTGAATACTATTGAAATTACCTAGTAACTTCTTTTTCTTCCCAAGCATTTGATTTAAAGTAATATCTTTTTCTTTCTGTTGATATCAGGTAATCAGCCAGTTTTTTTTCCAGTTTTTATCTCTTCATACTTCAGTTTATGGATAGTTGTGCTCTAGCTACAATGTTGGAACATATAGTCATTATGTAGTATAAAGTGTCACTTAGAACCCTCATTCAGGTTTTTACAGATAAATGTATATTTAATGCCCACTACCATTTTTATGTTGATATGGACTTTCCAGTTATTTGGGTCATCTGGAATTCATTTTCTCTAATAAATTCCTCAGGAAGAGCTTATGGGAACAGTATTCCTTGTGTTCCCCTATGTTTGAGAAGTTTGTCTGCAGCTTTAATAGTTAAAAGCTGGCTTGGTGATGATAAAATTCTGTTCCACAGTATCTGAAATATGTCATTCCACTGTCTTCTGGCACAGAGCATAGCTGTTACAGTATGATGATGTCGACCTGTTTTTCTTTGAGCAATGTAGCTTTTTTTTTTTTTTGTAATTGTTTAGATATCCATAGGATTTTTTTTTTTTTTTTTTCGAGAGAGTCTCACTTTGTTGCCCAGGCTAGAGTGCAGTGACAGGATCTCGGCTCACTGCAACCTCTGTCTTCCGGGTTCAAGGGATTCTCCTGCCTCAGCCTCCCTAGTAGCTGGAACTACAGGCATGTACTACCACGCCCAGCTAATTTTTGTATTTTTAGTAGAGACAGGGTTTTGCCATGTTGTCTAGGCTGATCTCGAATTCCTGACCTCAGGTGATCCACCTGCTTTGGCCTCCCAAAGTGCTGGGATTACTGGCGTGAGCCACTGCGCCTGGCCTTTGTAATCTTATGGGTGTTGGTTGGTCTGACACATTTTTCCTTGGGCATTCAGTGAGTCTTTTCAATATGTATTAATAGTTTCAAGCTTCCTTCCCCTCTTCTTTTTTTGTCTCTGTTTTTCTCAATATCATGAAGGTTTTCTTAGTGCTGTTTTTTTTTTTTTATTTGCTTTTTGTTTTTTTTGTCTTACTGCCTTGGTTTTCTTCTTTGGGACTCCTACTATACATATGTTGGATCATCTTTGTGATATATATATAGAGACATGGTCTCGGTCTGTCGCCTAGGCTGAAGTGCAGTGGTGTGATCATGGCTCATTGCAACCTCCACCTCCTGGGCTCAAGCGATCCTCCTGCCTCAGCATCCTGAATAGCTAGGACTATAGGGGCATGCCATCATGCCTGGTTAATTTTTGTATTTTTTATAGAGGTGGAGTTTTGCCATGTTGCCCAGGCTGGTCTAGAACTCCTGAGCTCAAGTGATCCTCCCACCTCAACCTTCCAAAGTGTTGGGGTTATAGGCATGAGCCACTGTGCCAGGCCTGTATATTGTTTATGTGAGATAAACCTCTCTTTTGTTTCCTCACTTGTATATCCAACTGTCCTCTGAACCTTTTCATTTAGATTTCTAATGGACAACTGAAACTCAACATGTCCCAAACCGATCTCATCATTTTCCCTGTAAGATCTTCACTAAAGCCTTTTCTTTCTCATTGTTGGTAATTCATTCTTGCTGTTGCTTAGGCCTAAAAACCTTGACTACTCTTTTATCTCCTTGCTATTTTTAAGATATATGTAGTGTCTGGCCACATCTCAATAATTCTATTGAACCAACATTTTCTATGAGTTATTGTAATAACATCCTAATAAGTCTTCCTGCATTTTACTCGTTTCCTTGTATCCTGTTAGTAACGTAACAGCTGGAGGGATCTTTTACAATCCTAAACCGGTTTGTCATTCCTCTCTTCTAGACTATGTAGAGGTTTCTTATTTCACCCGGAGTAGAAATGAAAGTTCTTACTTTGTTTCAATGAGACTCTGTGACTTGCCTCTGTTTTTTTTTTTTTTTTTTTTTTTTTAAGACCGAATTTCCCTCTTGTTGCCTAGGCTGAAGTGCAGTGGCGCAGTCTTGGCTCACTGCAACCTCCGCCTCCCGCATTCAAGTGATTCTTCTGCCTCAGCCTCTCGAGTTGCTGGGATTACAGGCATGTGCCACCACGCCCAGCTAATTTTGTATTTTTAGTAGAGATGGGGTTTCTCCATGTTGGTCAGGCTGGTCTTGAACTCCCTAACTCAGGTGATCTGCCCGCCTTGGCCTCCCAACGTGCTGAGGTTACAGGCATGAGCCACCACTACTGGCCTGCCTCTGTTACATCTCTGATCTCACCTATCATTCCTGTCTTCCTTGTTCATTCTTGATCCAGTACAGTTCTTCATCCAGTGCAGGCACATTCTTGCCTTTGGGTATGCCCTTTCTTGGAATGTTTCTGTCATATGTCTGATTAAGTTCCTCATCTCTTTAAAGTCTCAATTCTTACACTCTTAATGAGGCCCACCCTTACCACCCTATTTAATACCGGAACCTCTGACCTTATAGCACTAGTGCTCTAATATATTAATACTTTACTTATTTATTGTGTTTAATTATAAAGCATATGCTCCACAAGAACAAGAATCCTAGTCCCCATTGCTCACTGACATATCTCAAACACTTAGGTAAGTGTCTGGCATATGGTAGATGTTCATCATTCATTTGTCGAGTGAATAAATACACCCTGTATTTCCTTGAAAGGGTGACGTCCTAAAGCCCTTCTCTCACCCCATCTGTGGCGTTAAGATGTTTTTCTGGGTCACAGCATATCGTTTCTCTTTAAACCCTGTGGTGGGAGTACTTTAGGAAAGTTCCTAGTTTTTGTTGATTTTATTTTATTTTTATATTATTATTATTATTATTATTATTTTTTAGACGGAGTCTCGCTCTGCCACCCAGGCTACAGTGCAGTGGTGCGATCTCGGCTTACTGCAAGCTCCACCTCCCGGGTTCACGCCATTCTCCTGCCTCAGCCTCCCGAGTAGCTGGGACTACAGGCGCCCATCACCATGCCCGGCTAATTTTTTGTGTGTGTGTTTTTAGTAGAGACAGGGTTTCACCACATTAGCCAGGATAGTCTCGATCTCCTGACCTCGTGATCCACCCGCCTCGGCCTCCCAAAGTGCTGGGATTACAGGCATGAGCCACCGCGCCCGGCCCATTTTATTATTTTTTGAGATGGAGTCTCGCTCTGTCACCCAGACTGAAGTGCAGTAGCATGATCTCAGCTCACTGCAACCTCCACTTCCTGGGTTCAAGCGATTGTCATGCCTTAGCCTCCCGAGTAGCTAGGATTACAGGCACCTGCTACCACCCCCTGCTAATTATTTTATTTTATTTTATTTTTATTTTTAGTAAAGATGGGGTTTACCAAGTTGGCCAGGCTGGTCTTGAACTCCTGACCTCAGGTTATCCACCTGCCTCAACCTCCCAAAGTGCTGGGATTATAGGTGTGAGCCACCATGCTCAGCATTTGTTGGTTTTATTTTAGCTTCCCGTCTCTTTAGGCTGGAACTGTTTCTAGAAATCCATTTAAGATGGAAGTTGACTCTGAAATTGGTTAAATAAAGTTAGGGTGATTTGTTAATATAGAGGAATTGTGAGTTACCACCTGTCACATATATAAGAGAATTTCTTATTTGTTTTCTTACTCTCTAAGCCTAATAAAAAAAGGTTCCTTTAAAAAAAAAAATTCATTCTAGGCCAGGTGCGGTGGCCCACACCTGTAATCCCAGCACTTTGGGAGGCAGAAGCAGGCAGATCACCTGAGGTCAGGAGTTCCAGACCAGCCAGCCCACCATGGCGAAACCCCGTCTCTACTAAAAATACAAAAAATTAGCTGGGCATGGTGGCAGGCGCCTGTAATCTCGGCTACTCGGGAGGCTGAGGCAGGAGAATCACTTGAACCTGGGAGGCAGAGGTTGGAGTGAGCTGAGATCATGCCACTGCACTCCAGCCTGGGTGGCAAGAGTGAAACTCCATCTCAAAAAATAAAATAAAATAAAAATAAAAATTAAAATCTTTTTTACTGCATTTTCAGTGGCAGTTTGAGAAGAAGGGGTGGTACATGTCGATAGACATTAACATGCAATTGAGAAATGCTTTTAAAAAAGTGCATGTACTTTGGGAGGCCGAGGCGGGCGGATCACGAGGTCAGGAGATCGAGACCATCCTGGCTAACACAGGGAAACCCCGTCTCTACTAAAAATACAAAAAATTAGCCGGGCGTGGTAGCGGGCGCCTGTAGTCCCAGCTACTTGGGAGGCTGAGGCAGGAGAATGGCGTGAACCCGGGAGGCGGAGCTTGCAGTGAGCCGAGATCGCGCCACTGCACTCCAGCCTGGGCGACAGAGCGAGACTCCGTCTCAAAAAAAAAAAAAAAAAAAAAAGTGCATGTATATTATGCCTTCTCAATGTTTTTATTCTGTTTCAGCAAATCAATAGAGTTGCAGTAATCTAGAAAGGATTAATTATGTCATGATGGTTTACTGTGTAGTCTCCCCAAGAAGGGCCACTCTGTTCTGCGTACTGCTGTTAGGCACAAGATGTGAAATAATATCTGTGAGGTCTTCATTTGGTGAATATGATAAAATCAATAGCATTTTAAAGGGTCTCCTAAAAATACCATTTAATGAATTTTAAAAATTAATAGTGAATTATTATTATTGAGAACATTTGTTAAATTAGTGTTTTCTTGGTTTGGATTGGATGTAATGCATAAACTTCAAAGATGTAAAAACTGTATTTAAAACATTTTTTAAATTTTTTGTAGAGATGGGGGTCTCACCATGTTGCCTAGGGTGGTCTCGAGCTCTTGGGCTCAAGTGATCCTCCCTCCGCAGCCTCCAAAAGTGTTAGATTACAGTCCTGAGCCATCATGGACTTAACTATCCTTAATTTTGTATCACCTATGGAGAACATGTATTAACTTTGTAATAAAAAAGTTTTTAGGCCTGGTGCAGCAGCTCTTGCCTGTAATGCCAGCACATTGGGAGGCTGAGGTGAGAGGGTCACTTAAGCCCAGGAGTTTGAGGCCAGCGTGGGCAACATGGCAAGACCCCAGATTGACAAAAAATTAAAAAAAAAAAATTAGCTGTGCATGATGTGGTTAAAAAAAAATTTATCTGGGCACAGGATGACAGGTACCTGTGGTCCCAGCTACCTGGAAGGCTGAGACATGGCAATCACTTGAGACCAGGAGGTTGAGGCTACAGCAAACTATGATCTGTCTGCTGCACTCCATCCTGGGCAACAGAGTGAAGACTCTGTCTCAAAAAAAAAAAAAAAAAAAGTCTTCTGTATTTTCTATAAATTGGTGGTGGTTGGATCTAGAGGCTTGAGCACAGATGATTTAATGAGATCAGTTTCCAGGTTTGCAGATTGACAAACCTTTGTTCTCTTAAATTCTTCTTCTTTCTTCTCTTTTTTGGAGACAGAGTCTTCCTCTGTCACCAGGCTGGAGTGCAGTGGCACAATCAAGGCTTATTGCAGCCTCTACCTCCCAGGCTCAAGAAATCCTCCCACCTTAGCTTCCTAAATAGCTGGGACTACAGGCGCACGCCACCACCGTGCCTGGCTAATTTTTGTAATTTTTTGTAGAGACACGATTTCACCATGTTGCTTAGGCTGGTCTCAAACTCCTGAGCTCAAGCAGTCTGCCTACCTGGGCCTCCCAGAGTGCTGGGATTACAGGCGTGAGCCACTGCGCTGGCTGTTCTTTTAACTTTTTAAGTTGGCCTGAGAAAGCTTGCAGAGCCTTATTTTCCAGATGTCTCTTTTTACAATTATTCTTCTAACTGCCAAAAGAAGTAAGAAGTCTCCCATTTTACTATGTTGTATTTCAATTTTTTTTTTTTTTTTAAAAGGGTTTGAAGTCCAGGCGCGGTGGCTCACACCTGTAATCCCAGCACTTTGGGAGGCCGAGGTGGGCAGATGACCTGAGGTTGGGAGTTTGAGACCAACCTGACCAACATGGAGAAACCCCATCTCTACTAAAAATACAAAATTAGTCGGGCATGGAGGCACATGCCTGTAATCTCAGCTACTCAGGAGGCTGAGGCGGGAGAGTTGCTTGAATCCGGGAGGCAGAGGTTGCTGTGAGCTGAGATCGTGCCATTGCACTCCAGCCTGGGCAACAAGAGCAAAACTCCGTCTCAGAAAAAAAAAAAAAAAAAAAAAAAGGTGGGGGGGTTTTGAAACACATGGGCAATTAGAAATATTGGTGTCAGAGTTTAACAAGTGAATGACTCTCAATGGCTGATTAACAAACGACCTACTAGTTGGTTTCTAAGTGTGTTTTCATCAGAATTGAGGTGGGAGTTAATCAAATTGCTCTCTGAGAGATCATGAAAACATAATTTTTGATGGTAGTTCACTGAGACTTTTATCATGTAATTAAGATTATACTGAAAGAATTGAATGACATCGCTTTCACGTAACTCCTTCCATGTATTTAATCTACTTATGTCAGCACATTTTAATCTTACAAAAAATGAGTGCATGTTAGTGGTGGGAGAAGGACAAAACATCTTGCTCATTGTAGCGAACAGATTCACTGACAGTGAAAAGTGTATTTTTATGTATATATTACCCAAATTTGTAATATGTTTATGTTTTGAACAATTACATCCTAATAATGATCATAGTAACTCAGAATAAGATGTTTTTCAATACTTAGACCTTATGATCAGATGGAATTTAATTATTTCAGTTTATATATCTTTTTTCAGATATAGGATAATAAAATACATTCAAGCATAAAATGGCATTTCCTCATGATTAAATTCTGGGGAAGAAGAACGGAAATTTTATATTTCAGGAGAAAGGAAGAGTTGTAGAATTTCTGACTCGGAGATGATCTAGGTTCTTTTCAATACATAAGAGTGATAAAACACCTTATTAAAATGCTAATGCTCATAATATCTTGGAAGTGACTACTTCGTAACTAAATTGATGAAAAATTTAAATGTCAACTTGCAAATGTTCTGGGGCCCATAGTTTTTCAAGAATCTTCTGGTAGGTACTTGAGCAAAAACATTCAAGTCCTTTGGTACCTGTTTGTTGTCAGGCTCCGTGCTGGCTGCGTTGGTGATGTAATGACACGTTCCCTGAATTGACACATTCCCATCTTTCAAGCAGTAGACTTTCTACAACAACCAACTTAATTTATGTCTGAAGCAAAGATGTATAACTGTACACACTAAAGATCTTTACATTTCGTGTTTTTATAAACAGAATTACAAATGCATATTTTGTATTTGAAATTTTAAGACCGCTCACCTCCAGGATGTGTGTGTGTTTCTTTATGAAAGTGCAGGCTGGAAGATAAATTTTCTTACTAAGATGAATGTTTCTTTTTGACAGTGATTAAAAGATGATTAAAATAGTGGTGATTCTGTTGAAAAATTTTAAACATGTATTTTTAAAAAATGGAAAAACATTATTTGTGTATGCCATAGCAATTTATTTTGCCCACGTAGGAAACAGAAAGGGAAAAGAAGAATTTTTATATGGTTCAATATTTTACTGTTAAGATAACTTAATACGTATGTATCCTTCCATGAGGAATAAATAGGAAGGCTAAAATAGAAAGGTTAATGTAAACATTTTTTAAAAGTAAATTGTTAGGTTTTAAAAAAACTTTAATTTTACTGTTGTTTTTTGGGCTTTAAGGAAGCTCTGTATCTCTAGGTTTTTAAATCCTAATGTACCAGGTTGGCTCTTTTGCTGAGGATGAGGCACTTTTGTGGCAGTGTTGCCATGGTGACTGCTTGCCAAGTGCTGTCTCAAGGTCACTCATCACTCATAGCCCTGAATACTTGGATTTTCTTAAGGGAAAATATCAACACTCAGTTGATAAAATGAAGTTAATTATCATATCACATTACTGAAGCATATCTAGCAAAGTTATACTTATAAACAGCATTTTGTGTTAGTATTGATGAACTGTATGTTTTTGAATATTGAGTTTTAACCTGCCAGATTAGAAGGCCAATGGAAAATCTATAAATTAGCCATAGCCCATATTGTAATACTTTAATTTTATTCCATTTCTGACTTTAAAAAATGCAGCAGCGTAATTTTACTGTGGTTATGTTTGAAGATATCTAAACATATTTCCCTCAATATTTGCTTTTTGATATGAGGCAAGAGCAAAGATTTCTTAGCATTTATTTTATATTTTGGTAAACTTAGCTTGAAGTTGCCAGTTGCTGAAGCCCTTGTCCATATAAGAATAGGATGATCATTATATTTTCCCCAAACCAGATTGCAGGTAGATAGT
This sequence comes from Pan paniscus, assembly GCF_029289425.2. NCBI lineage: Eukaryota > Metazoa > Chordata > Mammalia > Primates > Hominidae > Pan > Pan paniscus. Next base: position 53,290,881 of record NC_073270.2, read on the forward strand.
AGATCTATCTACCTAGGTTCTATTTCATATATTCTTTGTCTCATACTGCTGTTAATTTTCCTTGTCCTTACTTTGTAGGTTTTAATTTTTTTGTTATATACGAACATTATACAAGAAAAGCTGTTCATTAAAGGTTTTTGTTGTTTTTATCAAACCAGTTTTCAATAAAGGAATATATGAAAAGAAATTCCCCTTTGCATTAGTCTATATTTCATCTGGGTCTTGTTCTAGAGAGAAAATCAGAGCTATGTGTCTTCATTAGGATGAAAGGTGACTTTGAAATCAGAGATGAGAAGCATTACTGTAAACGGAAAAAATGTGATTGAAACAAACAAAAACATGCTTTTCAAAATACATGGTTAGATTTTTTTTTTTTTTTAAGACAGGGTTTTGCTCTGTCACCCAGGCTGGATGGAGTACAGTGGTACGATCTTGGTTCACTGTAACGTCTGCCTCCAGGGCTCAAGGGATCCTCCCACCTCAGCCTCCCGGGTAGCTGGGACTACAAGCACACACCACCATGTCCAGCTAATTTTCGTATTTTTATGTAGAGACGGGGTTTTGCCGTGTTGCTCAGTCTGGTCTTGAATTCCTGGGCTTAAGGGATTTGCTCGCTTTGGCCTCCTGAAGTGTTAGGATTACAGGCGTGAGCCACTGTGCCTGGCCTGAAAATTTGGTCTTTTGGCTAATTAGAATCTAACTAGTTCCTCTGCTTTCAAGGGAATTGGATGAATTGGTTCTCCTAAAGCATTTTCATCTCTGCTTCTGTAGAGCAGACACCTTTGCAATGTCCGATCAAGATATTTTTACACTCTTGAAATTTTTTTTTTAAATTATTATACTTTAAGTTTTAGGGTACATGTGCACAATGTGCAGGTTTGTTACATATGTATACATGTGCCATGCTGGTGTGCTGCACCCATTAACTTGTCATTTAGCATTAGGTATATCACCTAATGCTATCCCTCCCCCCACCCACAACAGTCCCCGGTGTGTGATGTTCCCCTTCCTGTGTCCATGTGTTCTCATTGTTCAATTCCCACCTATGAGTGAGAACATGCGGTGTTTGGTTTTTTGTCCTTGCGATAGTTTGTTGAGAATGATGGTTTCCAGCTTCATTCATGTCCCTACAAAGGACATGAACTCATCATTTTTTATGGCTGCATAGTATTCCATGGTGTATATGTGCCATGTTTTCTTAATCCAGTCTGTCATTGTTGGACATTTGGGTTGGTTCCAAGTCTTTGCTATTGTGAATAGTGCCGCAATAAACATATGTGTGCATGTGTCTTTATAGCAGCATGATTTATAATCCTTTGGGTATATGCCCAGTAATGGGATGGCTGGGTCAAATGGTATTTCTAGTTCTAGATCCCTAAGGAATCGCCACACCGACTTCCACAATGGTTGAACTAGTTTACAGTCCCACCAACAGTGTAAAAGTGTTCCTATTTCTCCACATCGTCTCCAGCACCTGTTGTTTCCTGACTTTTTAATGATCTCCATTCTAACTGGTGTGAGATGGTATCTCATTGTGGTTTTGATTTGCATTTCTCTGATGGCCAGTGATGACGAGCATTTTTTCATGTGTTTTTTGGCTGCATAAATGTCTTCTTTTGAGAAGTGTCTGTTTATATCCTTCGCCCACTTTTTGATGGGGTTGTTTGTTTTTTTCTTGTAAATTTGTTTGAGTTCATTGTAGATTCTGGATATTAGCCCTTTGTCAGATGAGTAGGTTGCAAAAATTTTCTCCCATTCTGTAGGTTGCCTGTTCACTCTGATGGTGGTTTCTTTTGCTGTGCAGAAGCTCTTTAGTTTAATTAGATCTCATTTGTCAATTTTGGCTTTTGTTGCCATTGCTTTTGGTGTTTAGACATGAAGTCCTTGCCCAAAATCTCCTTAAGCTGATAAGCACTTCAGCAAAGTCTCAGGATACAAAATCAATGTGCAAAAATCACAAGCATTCTTATACACCAATAACAGACAAAGAGCCAAATCATGAGTGAACTCCCATTCACAATTGCTTCAAAGAGAATAAAATACCTAGGAATCCAACTTACAAGGGATGTGAAGGACCTCTTCAAGGAGAGCTACAAACCACTGCTCAGTGAAATAAAAGAGGATACAAACAAATGGAAGAACATTCCATGCTCATGTGTAGGAAGAATCAATATTGTGAAAATGGCCATACTGCCCAAGGTAATTTATAGATTCAATGCCATCCCCATCAAGCTACCAATGACTTTCTTCACAGAATTGGAAAAAACTACTTTAAAGTTCATATGGAACCAAAAAGGAGCCCACATTGCCAAGTCAATCCTAAGCCAAAAGAACAAAGCTGGAGGCATCACGCTACCTGACTTCAAACTATACTCCAAGGCTACAGTAACCAAAACAGCATGGTACTGGTACCAAAACAGAGATATAGACCAATGGAACAGAACAGAGCCCTCAGAAATAATGCTGCATATCTACAACTATCTGATCTTTGACAAAGCTGACAAAAACAAGCAATGGGGAAAGGATTCCCTATTTACACTCTTGAAATTTCAATGAATGCAAAGCTCTATAGATATTGTTGCAAATATGCCAGGTAGTATATATATGCCAGCTAACATTTGTTTCATTTTTGCATATTTATGAAGCCAAGTATATTATCTGATGCTATATTTGCTAATTTATTTGGAAAAAGGTGTTAATATAAAACTCTGTAAGCTATGATGTTAGGCAACATGATCTAGAAAAAAGAATATTGGAGTGGGAGGCCAGGGCCCTGCACTGATCTTCCATCTTTCTTTTACTGTGTGAACTTGGTTAAGTCACTTGTTGTGGTTCATGTTTCTCATTTGTAAATCAAGGTATTTCCATTTCTGTTACCATCCATAATTCCATTGTCAGTATTCTGTGTAGTAAAATTTGGATTATCTTCAATAATGGGGAGAATTGTAGTTCATACCAATCTAAAGTGCTGAAGCTTTCAAACTGATTCCTTTGATTTTGGATGCAGATTTATTTTGTTTTTCCTTAGATACTATTAAAGTTTTTTTTTTTTTTTTAGGGACAGAGTCTCGCCCTGTCGCCCAGGCTGGAGTGCAGTTGCACTATCTCGGTTCACTGCAAGCTCCGCCTCCCAGGTTCATGCCATTCTCCTGCCTCAGCCTCCCGAGTAGCTGGGACTATAGGCGCCTGCCACCATGCCCGGCTAATTTTTTTTTTGTATTTTTAGTAGAGACGGGGTTTCACCATGTTAGCCAGGATGGTCTCGATCTCCTGACCTCATGATCCGCCAGCCTCGGCCTCCCAAAGTGCTGGGATTACAGGCGTGAGCCACTGCACCCAGCCTTTTTTTTTTTTTTTTTCTGAGGCAGAGTCTTCCTCTGTTGTCCAGGCAATGGTGTGATCTTGGCTCACTGCAATCTCTGCCTACCGGATTCAAGCGATTCTCCTGCCTCAGCCCCCTGAGTAGCTGGGACTACAGGCATGTGCCACCATGCCTGGCTAATTTTCGTATTTTTATTGGAGACAGGGTTTCACCATGTTGGCCAGGCTGGTCTCGAACTCTTGAGCTCAAGCATTCCACCCGCCTTGACCTCCCAAAGTGCTGGGATTAGAGGCATGAGCCACTGTGCCAAGCCTATTAAAGTTATTTTGTATTCCACATGTATATTTAACCAGGTTGTTTTGGAACAAGAAGGGGAAGAGTTTTTATGATGGAACTGTTTATGTGGCAAGTAATTAGCAGTTTTTAAAATGTTTTGTGACTAACTCCACAAGGTTAGAATTGACTGTAGAAATAGCTGCTGAAAGAATATAGAGTAGAAATTGATTTTGCAGTATTTTGAACCTGGGCTTCAAGTAGACTCTGGACTTTTTCAGTAGAAGGAAGGGTTAATGTGCAATGTATTTTTCTTTGAAGTTTTCTTTTCTTTTCCCCTTTTTTTGTTTGAGATGGGGTCTCACTCTGTCACCCAGGCTGTAGTACAGTGGTGTGATCTCAGCTCACTGCAACCTCCGCCTCCTGGGTGCAAGTGATTCTCCCATCTCAGCCTGCTGAGAAATTGGGATCACAGGTGCCTGCCACCATGCCTGACTAATTTTTTGTATTTTTAATAGAGATGGGGTTTCATCATGTTGGCCAGGCTGGTGAAGCTTTCTTTAACATGTCCCATTCTATAGCCCAGGAAAGCATTACAGTCTCAAAAGATGGTGGACATCAATGTTTATTAAAACATTGTTTTTAAAAGTTTACAAAGTAGAATATATGTGAAAAGTGAAAGCTTTAGAATTAAATCCTTTCATACCCATTTCCGTGCATATATAAACACACAGTTTTTACTTTGTTGGCTTACCTTGTACTTACTCTGCCATTGCCATCTTTTTGTCAGTATATAGAGATCTTTTTCATTTAAAAAATAATGGCAAATATGAATCTGTGGATAGTCTAATAATAAACCAGCTATTTGCTGTTAAAACAGTGCCACAAAGAACATCCTTTTTCTCCCATCTTTACCCACTCCTGCAGAAATTTCCATAGAACGGATTCCTGAAACTCAAATTTTTTGGGTCTGTGGATGTCCAAGGGATATCTTTCATATTTGGCTGGATTTCAAAATTGCTTTTCAGAAAGCTTTAATAGCTTACAGTCCTGTCAACAGTGACACCTACTTTTTTCATGCCTATTTTCTTTGGATGATGATCTTATAGCAGCCACTTATTGAGTGCCCACCATGTGTTAGGAATTGTGTCAGGTGCTTAACTTGGCTTTCTCTAATCCTGATAATCCTGTAAGATATTATTTTCATCCCCATTTACAGTTGAGGAATTTGAGGGTCAGAGAGGTGAAATAACTTGCTTAAGGCCGCATAACTAGTAAATGGTAACACACTGGGGTTTAAACCGCCACCTGTCTGATTCCAAAGTCTGTGTTCCTCTTAATCACAAACTGTTTCTAATATTGAGAGGACCATCTGTAAATAGGTGCATATATACAAATTGAGAATGTACATATTTTCCTTCAAATTAAGTAATATAGTCAGATAATACATAGAAAGTTAATAGTCCTTCAAATCAGCCATAGCCCAAACAATATAGATAATTCAGTTTATTGACAAAGATATATATGAGATATAATTTCTGACTCTGGCTTTAGATGTTTAGGTTTTTGACTTTTCAAATGAGTATAATCCTTAGTGGTTTCAAGTTTAACTTGAGGAACCAATGATTACAACTAAAAATATACTGCTAGTCTACAAACCCAGTCTAGTTAAGGATGCCATAACAAAGTGCCACAGACCGAGTGGCTAAACAAATTTATTTTCTTAGCGTTCTGGAGGCTAGCATTCCAAAATCAAAAGTCAGCAGGGTTGCTTCCTTCTGAAGCCTCTTTCTTTGACTTGTAGATGGCTGACATCTCCCTGTGTCTTCACATGGTTTTCTCTCTGTTCTCTTTGTCTAATTTTCTTTTTTTTTTTTTTTGAGATGGAGTCTGTCTCTTGTTGCCCAGGCTGGAGTGCAATGGCGCAATCTCGGCTCACTGCAAACTCCCCCTGCTAGGTTCAAACGATTTCTCCTGCCTCAGCCTCCCGAGTAGCTAGGATTACAGGCATGCACCTCCACGCCCAGCTAATTTTGTATTTTTTTTTTTTTTTTTTTTTTTTTTTAGTAGAGATGGGGTTTCTCCATGTTGGTCAGGCTGGTCTCAAACTCTTGACCTCAGGTGATCTGCCTGCCTCGGCCTCCCAAAGTGCTGGGATTACAGACGTAAGCCACCGCGCCGGCCTAAATTTCCTCTTACAAGGGCACCAGTCATATTGGATTAGGGCCACCCTAGTGACCTCATTTTGAATAGGATCACCTCTTTAAAGTTCTGTCTCTAAATATAGTCACATTGTGAGAGATTAGGATTAAAACATGACATTTGGCAGGGTGCAAACAACTCTACCAGTTCTTCCACTGTTTGCATCAGTTTCAGTGTCCCTATCAGTAAAAGAAGTCACAAGCCGTCTTGAATAATTGGAACCCTTCTGCCAGATTGTCTAATGTCAGTCTCTTTTTTTTGGATGCTGCTTCTTCTAAGTCATCTTCCTCATTGTTTGGCACTGGTTCAGAATCCCTCATCTCCATCAAGTTCTCTTAATTCCTCTGGTGTGTGTTGTCTTTTAGCTCTTACATTTCTCTAAGATCCATATCTTAAAACCCTTCACTCCCTACTTTTTTCACTTTTTTTTTTTGGCCATATCCACAACCTCCATGATTTCCTTGATAGGCTCTGTTTTAAATCCTCTGAAGTTATGCATGACATCTGGACACAGTTTTCTCCAGCAGGAATTTATTGTTTTGGACTTGATGCCTTTCACAGCTTTTTCCGTAACAATGATGGCATCTTCAATGGTGTAATCTTTCCAGATTTTCATGATGTTTTCTCTATTAGGGTTCTTTTCCATAGCATCCATAATCCTTCCCATAGAGCACTATGTGTAATGAGCCTTAAAGGTCCTTATGACCTCCTGATCTTCAGACTGAATTAGAGTTATCATGTTTGGGGGCAGGTAAACCAACTCGATGCCTTCATTGTTGAACTTATAGGCTTCTGGGTGGTCAGGGCATTGTCCAATAGTAAAAGAACTTTAAAAGGCAGTCCCTTACTGGCAAGGCACTTCCTGACTTCAGGGACAAAGCATTGATGGATTCAATCCAGAAAAAGGCTTCTTGTTCTCCAGGCCTTCTTATACAACCAAAAGACTGGCAGCTGGTGTTTATCTTTTCCCTTCAAGATTTGGAGCAGGGGAGGGAGGTGGTGGCTAGCAGCTTCTTAGATGAGGGCAGTCCTGATCATAAACCCTACTGCATTTGTACAAAACAGTAGAGTTAGCCTGTCCCTTCCTGCCTTATATCCTGATGCTTGCTTCTCTTTCTTACTAAATGTCCTTTGTGGTCTTTTTTTCTTCCCCAGAATAGGGCACTTTCAGGCTCTGTGTGGTGGCTCACGTCTGTAATCCCAGCACTTTGGGAGGCCGAGATGGGCGGATCACTTGAGGTCAGGAGTTCGAGACCAGTCTGGCCAACATGGTGAAACCCCGTCTCTACTAAAAATACAAAAAAATTAGCCTCCCAGGTTCCAGTGATTCTCCTGCCTCAGCCTCCCAGGTAGCTGGGACTACAGGCACACCCTACCACACCTGGCTAATTTTTTGTATTTTTAGCAGAGACAGGGTCTCACTGTGTTGCCCAGGCTGGTCTCAAACTCTTCAACTAAGGCAGTCTTCTCACCTTGGCCTCCCAAAGTGCTAGGATTACAGGCGTGAGCCACCGAACTGGCCAATTTTTGTATTTTTAATAGAGATGGGCTTTCATCACATTGGCCAAACTGGTCTCGAACTACTGGCCTCAATCAGTCCACCCACCTTGGCCTCCCAAAGTGTTGGAATTACAGGAGTGAGCCACCACACCTGGCCTTAATTTTTTTTTGGAGACAGTTTCGCTCTGTTGCCCAGGCTAGAGTGCTGTGGCACAATCTTGGCTCACTGCAACCTTTGTCTCCTGGTTTCAAGCAATTCTCCTGCCTCAGCCACCCGAGTAGCTGGGATTATAGGTGTGCGCTATCATGGTCGGCTTTTTGTATTTTTAGTAGAGAGAGGGTTTCACCATGTTGGCCAGACTGGTCTCAAACTCCTGACCTGAAGTGATTTGCCCGCCTTGTCTTCCCAAATTGCTGGGATTACAGATGTGAGCCATCGTGCCCGGCCATGAGGACGTGCTTTCAAGTCAATTGGATAAATACCTGGAAGTGTGATTGCTGGATCATATGGTTAAGTTAGGTTTTAGCTTTGTGAAAAACTGCCAAACTGTCTTCTGAAGTGGCTGTATCATTTGTATGCTCACCAGCAATGAATGAGAGTTCCTGTTACTCTGTGTGCTCACAACATTTGGTATTGTCAGTTTTTTAGATTTTAGCCATTCCAATAGGTATGTCGTAGTATCTCATTGTTTTAATTAGCAGTCCTGTAATAACAGATGATGTTCAGCATCTTCATATGCTTATTTGCTATATGTGTATCTTCAGTGAGGTGTCTTTTGTCCATCTTTTAACTAGTTTCTTGTGTTACTATTTTGTGATTGAAGAGCTCTTTATATATTTTGGAATGTAAATTCTCAATGTGTTAAACATTTTTCTCACGATCCGGCTTGCTTTGATTTAAAAATATTTTTTTATTTCAATAATTTTGAGTTATAGGTGGTTTTGGTTACATTAATGAGTTCTTTTGTGGTGATTTCTGAGTTTTTAGGTGTACCTGAGCAGTGTACACTGTGCCCAATATGTAGTCTTATCCCTCATTCTTTTTTTTTTTTTTTTTTTGAGATAGGGTCTCTGTCACCCAGGCTGGAGTATAGTGGTATGATTTTGGCTCACTGCAGCTTGACTTCTGGGGCTCAGGTGATCCTCCTACCGCAGCCTCCAGCCTCCTGAGTAGCTGAGATCACAGATGCATGCCACCATACTCAGCTACTTTTTTGTATTTTTTGTAGAGACAGGGTTTCGCCATGTTGCCCTAACTCCTGAGGTCAAAGGATCTGCTTGCTTCAGCCTCCTAAAGTGCTGGGATTATGGGCGTGAGCTACTGGGACTGGCCAATTTTTTTTTTTTTTTTCAAGTAGACTTTTTTTTTTTTTTTTTTTTTTTTAAGCTACACGGTCTCGATCTGTTGCCCAGACTGCAGTGCAGTGGCATGTTCATAGCTCACTGCAGCTTCAAATTCCTGGGCTCAAGTGATCCTCTTGCTTCAGCTTCCCCAAGAAGCTAGGACTATAGGCCTGTGCCAGCACACCCAGCTAATTTTTTTTCTTTTTCTTTTTCTTTTTTATTTTATAGAGACAGGATCTTGCTATGTTGCCTGGGCTTTTCTCCAACTCCAAGCCTCAAGTGATCCTCTTGCCTCAGCTTCCCAAAGTGCTGGGATTACAGGCATGAGCCACTGCACCTCGCTTAGGCTATTTTTTTAAAGAGCAGTTTAAGGTTATAGGAAAATGGAGATGAGGGTACAGAGATTTCCCATATGTGCATATCTTCCTCCATTATCAGCAACTCCCTGCCAGAGTGGTGGATTTGTTATAGTTGATGAATTTATGCTGACACATCATCACCTAGAGTTCATAGCTTACATTAGGGTTAATTCATAGAATGTTGTATATTCTGTGAGTTTAGGCAAATTTACAATGATCTACCATTAAAATATCATACAGAGTAGTTTCACTACCCTAAAAAACCTATGCCCCACCTATTCATCCCCTCCTTCCCCGTAATCTCAGGCAACCATTGATCATTTTATTGTCCCCATAGTTTTGCTTTTTTTTTGACATGTCATATAGTTGGAACCATAAAGTATGTAGCCTTTTCAGACTAGCTTCTTTTGCTTAGTAATATGCATTTAAGTTTCCTCCCTGTCTTTTTATGACTTGATAGCATATTTCTTTACAGTGCTGAATGAGATTCCATGTGCCACAATTTATCCACTCACCTATTGAAGGACATCTTGGTTGCTTCCATGCTTTAGCAATTATGAATAAAGCTGCCATAAGCACCTGTGTATAGGTTTTTGTGTGTAGGATGTAAGTTTTCAACTTTGAGTAAAACACCAAGGAGCATGATTGCTGGTTAGAATATGTTTAGTTTTTTAAGAAATTGCCCAACTGTCTTCCAAAATGGCTTTTGCATTCCTACCAGCAATGAATGAGAATTCCTGTTGCTTCACATACTTTCCAGTGTTTGGTGTTGTCAGTGTTCTAGATTTTGGCCATTCCAACAGGTGTGTATTAGTATCATCATTTCAGTTTGCATTTCCCTGATGACGTGTGATGTGGATCATCTTTTCATATACTTGTTTGTCATCTGTCCATCTGTCTTGATTTTCTTTTTTTAATTTGTGTTGGCAAATGAGGGTCAGGAATTGGATTTGGGATCTAGCTTTAAGGAATTAGTTAGGGTTTGGTATTTTGAATGTAAAACGGCCAGGAATGTATATAAATCACAACTGTATCATATACCTTTTATTATTTTGTGATTATAAAAGCATAGCAATCACTTTGGAAAATTTGGGATACTTTCAAAGCAGGAAAAAGTACTACTAGTAATTGTGGGGATTAACATTTTGTTATATTTTCTAAATTCTTCTTTTTCTTCTCCTATATATTCTCCATATATCTCTGTATCCTTCTTTTACATGTAATTATGCAGAACTTTTAATAATATTTTAGAGGCTACTTTTATGATTATTAAAAGTAATTTTTTTAAAATAATGATGAGGTCTTGCTATGTTGGCCGGATTGGTCTTGAACTCTTGGCCTCAAGCAGTCCTCTCCACTGGGCCTCCCAAAGTGCTAGGATTACAGGCGTGAGCCAACACGCCTGGCTAAAAGTAATGTTTATGTGAGCACCAGGTGCCACAAGCTGTGTCTGCATTTCTCATACTTCTTTGTTTAGAGTACTGGAAGTAGATTCTGGATCGAAGACTACTGTTGGATGTTACGAATTGTTTCCCTAATCTATCCTTTTTATATTATATTAAGGAGTTTAACATTTTGTAGAGCTTAAAAAGTTTTTTGGTGGCATCATTTTTGTTTTATTTAAAAATTACAACAGAAAATTATTTGTCATTTTACCACTTAAAAGTCAGTGATTTTGGGTGATGATAATGTGTCAGTGTAGTTTCACCAGTTGTAACAAACTCACCACTCTGATAGGGGATGTTTATGATGGGGGGAGGAGATGCATATGTAGAGGGAATAGATAGGCTATCTCTGTACTTGGTCTCAATTTTGCTGTGAACCTAAAACTGCTCTAAGAAATCAAAAAGGGAAAAAAATGGTACAGTAATTAAACCATGCCCTCAATTCAGTTGCATATTAAATTTGAGAGCAGGCTGGGCATGATGGCTTATGCCTGTAATCCCAGCAGTTTAAGTGGCTGAGGCATGGCTGGGCACAGTAGCTCATGCCTGTAATCCTAGCACTTTGGGAGGCTGAGGCAGGCAGATCACCTGAGGTCAGGAATTCGAGACCAGCCTGACCAACGTGGTGAAATGCCATCTCTACTAAAAATATAAAAAAATTAGCTGGGCGTGGTGGCAGGCGCCTGTAGACCCAGCTACTCAGGAAGCTGAGGCACGAGAATCTCTTGAACCTGGGAGGCGGAGCTTGCAGTGAGCCAAGATGGTGCCACTGCACTGTAGCCTGGGCTACAGAGCAAGATTCTGTCTCAAAAAAAAAAAAAAAAGGCTGAGGTGGGAGGATCACTTGAACTCAGGAGTTTGAGACCAGCCTGAGCAGCATGATGAAATCTTGTCTCTACAAAAACTACACAAATTAGCCAGGCGTGGTGGCGTGCGCATGTGGTCCTAGCTACTTGGGAGGTTGAGGCAAGAGGATTGCTTGAGTCTGCCTGAGGGTGAGGCTGCAGTGAGCCATGTACTCCAGCCTGGGGAAAGAGCGAGACCCTGTCTCAAAAAACGAAAAAAAAAAAAAAATTTATGCACCTTTCTCCGTTTTTTTCCCCAAGTATGAGCAGATACATCTATATAAACATTGTTCTCACACATTAAAACAATCATGTTATTTTGCTTGCATTTTTTTTTTCAATTATTGTAGCATGGGCATCCTTTTAGGTAATTGTATATGGACATCTACTGCATTATTTTCAATGGCTATGTAATATACTGTTGTTGGATGTCCTTTATTTAGTCATTTATTAATTCAGCAAAGAACTATTGAGTACCTGTCATGTGCAAGTTACTGGGGATATATTCAACAAACAGAACAAACTGAAATCTCTCACCTCAAGGAGCTTGCATCAAGTTGGAGTTTATATTCCCCTATTGATGGTCATTATTTATTTCTCCTCTTTTTTTTTTTTTTAGGTAGAATATTGTAGTGAATATCCTTGTTATATTTTTCATCTTTGTTAAAACCCCAATTGGCATCTACATCTTTTGTATCTTGATGTACTTGTGCTGTATTTCTAGCCATGGACTTGTTGAGTCTAAAGGATATATGCATTTAAAGTTTTTAATTTTTGCCACAATACCATTTTCTTTATTTTACATTTCCTGAATGCTTGGAAGGGTTGTGCACGTTTTCATGTGTTTGCTGGTCATTTGTACTAGTGTGAATTGCCTACTCTGGTTCTTAGTCCATTTTTCTTAGTAGATTGTCTTTTCTTGTCTGTTTTTCTTAGTAGATTGTGTTTTCTAATTTGTAAAGCTCCTATGTATCCTAAACTTTAATTCCTTGTTTGTTTATACACCAGAGATGTTTTCTTTCTGTTACTTAACTATAGGGTGGTGGTTTTTTTTTTTTAGAAGGAGTTTTACACTTGTTGCCCAGGCTGAAGTGCAGTGGCACGATCTCGACTCACTGCAACCTCTGCCTCGTGGGTTCAAGCAATTCTCCTGCCTCAGCCTCCAGAGTAGCTGGGATTACAGGCATGTGCCACCATGCCTGGCTAATTTTGTATTTTTAGTAGAGACGAGGTTTCTCCACGTTGGCCAGGCTAGTCTTGAACTCCTGACCTCAAGTCACCCGCCTGCCTCGGCCTCCCAATGTGCTAGGATTACAGGCATGAGCCACGGTGCCTGGCCCCAGATGTCTCTCTTAATGAGTGGCTGAGCTGTATGTTTTTTTTACTCTCAGAGACATGGCTTTCCCTTATCCAGAGGCAGTGTCACTGGTAGGGAGGATCTCGATGATTTAGTCTTTGTAACTGCCCTGCTGTTTTAGATAGGTAGGGCAGGGCTGGGCACAGTGACTCACACCTGTAATCCCAGCACTTTGGGAAACTGAGGTGGGCAGATCGCGTGAGCCCAGGAAGTTGGAGATCAGCCTGGGTGACATGGTGAAACTCTGTCTCTACTAAAAACACAAAAATTAGCTGGGCATAGTGTCATGCACCTGTAGTCCCAGCTACTTGGAAAGCTGAGGCAGGAGGATCACTTCACTCTGGGAGGCAGAGGTTGCCTTGAGCTCTGGTCATGCCAC